>NC_139231.1:57748593-58147087 GCF_977018435.1 Lepisma saccharinum
TTCTTTATGTGGTACTTTTCAAAGCACTTTTTTCCCCAGTGAAGGCCCGAAGCTGCAGCCCTCAAGCTCGCCTTAAATCCTGATCTTATCTTGACCATACCCTGCATAATTTTGTGCCTCCTAAGCCTACTAGCTGCTTCTAATCATAGAAGTATTAAATTGGTCACAGACTTCTTGTTTCAAGATCTCTGGTAATTTCTTTTGCTTTCTATGACAAAGTTAAATCAGCTTTTTATGTGAACATTTCTAGTATAGATAATATTCATTAGTACATGTAATGAACACCAGAATACACTCATTTATTGCAACATTCACATATCTCTAAGTATATGTACTTAAAGTGTAAATCACCAACCCTGTACCCAGGGACGTCGTTAGGGGGGGCACGGGGGGGCACTGGCCCCCCCAAACGTTCACGTGGCCCCGGCAAACTGTTCTACATTTGCTGAAAATTTTACTTTCATGACAAATATTGCAAAATAGTTTTTCATTAATTTTTTCTTTCAGTTAGAAACACTGTTCTTAATTTGAGTGGCACGAACCCAAAACCACATTTCTTTCTCGTTTTCCTGGTTGTAGCTATAGTGGATGTCAGTGTAGGAACCTAGAACTTCGTTGTTTCTCGACATTTTGAGGGAGCGGTCTTTCCACCCCTTGCAGTCGCAGGTCAACAACAGGCAGGGTTGGGCGTTGAGTGTTGCCGTTGCGTCCAAACATTGTTTTGAGCTTTAGTAGATTGAAGAACGACCGCTTATGCAGCGGTAAACCACATATATGCAAACAGTTCCCGAATCAGAGCGCAATACACGCTAAATAAGTATAATGGTGGCAGGATGCCTCATATCTCCGGGTAAGTAGTATTATTCGCACCAAATATCTATTCTACTATTGAAACAGTTTAAAACACGCAACGTGTTAAAAGTAATTATCTTCACAAACTGTACGATTTCTCGAGTCGCATATTTTTCTCGAGACAGATTTTGAGAATCCTCCTTAACAAACGATGCCTCCCCGATTGCGCAGTGATAGCGTTGTTGCCTTGTAATCGGGGGGTCCCGGGTTCGATACATGAGTGGAAGTACACAGTGGTCCGGATCTTACTTTAAACTGTAGGTCCAGTCCCGATTAGACTTACTGTGCATAAATTGGACTAAAAACACCAACTCAACTCAACTCCTTAACAAACTTTTCGAAGAATCGAAAATTTAAACAAGAACAAGTAAATACATTTTTGTAATTTTGAAGTAAATTATTATTATTATTGTTATTATTTTGGGTATTTTTGGTTCGTATGAATCTGCCTCACACAGTAAGCTTATTTTGTTGAGTCAAGTACAATAACAAACCCTTGCAATGGGTCACTGGAAACACATGTGAGGTTGCACATATATTTAAGCATCTATAAATATATAATAACCCGTGGTTCGACAGCCCTGGAAGGGCCTTGGTCTATCTCCCGACTGCCAGTCCCTCCCACAATCCTACCTAAAATTTTAGAGGTGTGGAGATCTTTAACCAGTAATGGGGTGACGTGGGGTCAGCACGTCGAACCCCCAACCGTTATAGGGGATATCCGTAAAGAATAATTATATTCTTGTGGTAAGGAGTCGTTGTCATTTAACAAACTTTATTATTTTTTTCCATCAGCATTATTTCAAATGTAGTGACATACTGAACTTACCAACTTAACAAAGGCACATTGATTGCTAAATGAGGCATTTTCCTTGTGTTGCAGAGCAGGTTCAGTTTTTGGAGTTTTGCAATGTTTTACACAGTCCGTTCGAAGAATTTTGAGAATATTGATGTTTTGTCAAAGGGACCACCCCCGAATAAATATCTGTGGATGTTTTACAGGTTTCATGGTATTTAAGAAGGTATTTTTTCCTGTACATCTTTCCTCCGTACAACATGTCTTTTGCCACTCAAACTGAAGAGCCGATTCATAGGTGCAACGACCTTGGCAGAAAGAAACTCTGATTGGCACCATGTTGACAAAAGACTCAAGAAGTCCCGCAACCGACAGAATTCGAAGCGCTCGGATCCTACGGTGACATACACTTTCGTTGAACACAAACGGATGCATTGGTAAGAAACGCAGTGATTTTATGGACCGTCCCTTTCTGGGAAGTCGGGGACCTTTTGAAAACACACTTTCCCTTCATGCACACCAGGGGGCCTAAGCAAGGTCACCCCCTCTTACAAAATCTTCTCTTCATCTGGCTCTGGTTATCGGCCGCGCCGAAACGCACTGCAGGTAGCTAGGACTTTCTGGGTTAATTACTTTATGGTTCACCATGGACATATGCTTTTCAAATTGCAAGACAAAATTCTACTGTTTGTCCTTTTTCTGGCGGGAGATGAATGACAAAGATGTCGCGGTTCCTTCAGGTTCCCACACTCAACCCTTGTGCTCATAACCTGAAATGAAGGGAAAGGCCATAATAAGCCTTTGTAATATACCAATTTCATATCCTTCCCTGTAACTTTGCACTCATTTTCAAGAAAAATCTACTTCTTTTTGCCCTACTGTGTTGATTGGTCGGCAATTGACAACTGTCAGCTAGTTCGAAGAACAGTTTGATCCAAGAAGTTGTTTCGTAGTTAGCTTCTGTAAACGTGAGATTCCGGTAGGATCACGGAGTGCTTGAGATCTCATTTTCATGCTTTGCGAGTGAAAGTTCGATTGATTTGGTTCATTTTACTTCGCTCTTCTGCTACATTTGGCTAATTGCGAAGATGGGGATGAGTGATGATATGATTAAATTGATCAATGGACACAACAAACACCCTTGCTCAGTCCGGAATTCGAAACCGGCACACCTGGCATCGTAGCACAATGTGCTAACCACTCCGCCACGGGGGTAGGCGAAGTGAAATTTCGAGTGTGAAGCTGCCAGCTCGTTTTCCTCTCGAAAAAGGTGAAGTAGGATCGACTGATCAACCAAATGTCCAACACATTAACTTTCTAAATTGGTGTCCGATTACCACACAGGAGACCGCGTTTGACTCCCAGGGCGGTTGATCTCACATGTGATGAAGAATAAGTCACATTTCAATTAAGGAAGGAAACGAGGTATGTAGTCAACATTTTATAGTAGTGTGCATGCTCTAGAAATAATACGTTTCAAAATTCTGCATATTTTGTGATTTTTCTTTATTTAGCCTCCACCAGGGTTGTCAAAGGTCCATCTACCCATAAGTTCTATGGGTTTTATTGGGTTCCGTTGCAGGACCGGAACCTTTCTTCTTGCACAATTTAAATTCGGTCCTAGTAGTGTATTGTTCCACTAAAAAAAGTTACTGGATCGTATTTAAATTGATCCGGAAAAAAAATCCTGCACCGAATTTTAATTGATCCTGGAAAAAAGGTTCTTGGACAGTGTTTAAATTCAGCCGCAAAACAAGGTTCCTGGACCGTATTTAAATTTTACCGAAAAAAGAGTTCCTGCACCGTATTTACATTCATACGGAAAAAAGGTTTATGGACCGAATTGAGGCCTAGAACCCATTTACACTTGCTGATTTTCTCTCCCGGATGTGAAATGAATTTATTTACAATACCTGGACCATTAACAACCCTGGGATTGTTAAAGATTAGGGAACGCATACATTCTAATCATATTATAGGACCGGAATCTATTCTTTCGCACAATCTAAATTCGTACCAAGTTGCGAATTGTTTCATTTCAATACGGAACCTTGACCCTATTTAAACTGATCCGGAAAAAAAATGTTCGTTGACCGTAATTTAAATTCATCAAGAAATAAGGTTCCTGGACCGAATTGAAATTCATCTGGGAAGAATATTCCTGGACCGAATTGAAAACTTTACAAATGAAAAGGTTCATTACGGTACAGAACCCATTTACGCTTGCTGATTTTCTCTCCTGGACCGGAATTGAATTTATTTAAAATTCCTGGACCTTTAACAACCCTGGCCTCCACCCGCAAATGCAGTGGCTGCTGCTTAGGTGGGAAAGTTGACTAGACATAGAAATAAAATTTATCCAAAGGTATATAGCGAATAATAGTTGCTTACATAATAATATCATGAAATACGGAGAGCCAAATTATTTATCAAGCATTTTCTGTTATTTGCCTATCCTAGTGGGAGCAAAAATCATTTGCCCTTGCTGGTGAACTCGGTTCCTGCAAATTCAAGACGGCGTTTTCTAATTTACATTTCTATTTGGGCCGACAACTCCGTGTTGGAGTGGTTAGGAGGTTACGCTACGAAGCAGAATGTCCCGTGTTCGAATCCCGGCCTGAGAATGTGTCTTCTTTGTGATGTTCCTTTCATCAAGTTAATCTTAACTCATACTCATCTTCACGATTAGCCAAAAAGTGTCAGAAAAGTGAAGTAAAATGAACCAAGTCAATCAATAATTTCTGTTTCGTTATTTTACGCCGCTTTTCTACCTCTTGGGTTAAATGCGACGATGAGACTGAATGATGATCCAAAGGAATAGCGATGCAAGACATGATGCAACCACACCTGTCCAAGGTCCGAACCTTGGACCTCTGGTTTCGTAGTGTGTCATGCTCATGCTTCAGGAGTGGAATTCTTTGAATTAAAAACTATAAAAGTAGGGTGAAAGAAAACAACATTGTACTCTGCAAAAAAGCCATGTTTAGGTCCTCTAAAGAAAACTACAGTTATTCAGTAAAATTAATTTTGAAGGACAAAGCCTCCGAAGTGTTTTTCCATTCGGTGACGCGAGGTAATCACATCGAGTCCCATCTAGCTTTGAGAGTGGAATTCGCTTACATATTGATTTCAAGTAGCTTCTCAATTGTCCTCACGATGTTAGGCCATCACAGAAATTTTGGAGTTCCTACCAGGGATCGAACCTTGAAAGACTAGAGCGCAATAATTTGAGCGCGCGGGAATTTTGTTGTTTCTATTGCCATCATATATTCAGTTTTGCACGCGCAAAGAAGATTACTTTTAAGAAACTAGATGTGAGCATAAAATTTCGTATATATCGTCATCATTCTCCAATGTGAACAGTACGACGCCACAAAAGACTCGTGCATGTCCCATAGAATAGTGGTTAAGGGTGTCGCCTTGCACTATTACCGGATTCGATTCTGCTATAAACAATATACATGGGATGCCTATCTTGAACTCATTACACAAACATTTCATTTTCGCACCGTTGTCATAATTGTACACCTGATTCTAGCAACCTTTTATATCTAAACCCACGGAAGAGAGTTTTCTCTAATTCTCAATTTTCTTCTAGCAAATTTACAAATCTAAGGAGTAACGACTAATGCCATTGTTCTTGGTATCTCAAATCTGACATAAGAGAATATACATGGATTTTTAAAGACTGTCTAGATGCCATTAAGTTAATGCGTTCATTGTGCATTTAGATTCCCGAATAATGGCCGTGGATTTCGCGAGTCTATATTCGTAAATTTTAGGGGGCTACAGGAGAATATAATGTTCTCTTTCAACAATATATATATATATATATATATATATATATAAATAAATAAATAAAGCACACACACATACTGTACATATATGTAGGCCTATATGGTATATTAATAGTTTGTTAGTTTTTAATGGTTTGATAGAAAAAAATCTTAAGTTTTGGGCCCCCCCGAACTGATCAGCCTAGCTACGTCCCTGCCTGTACCTTCTGTAAACAAACCGTCTCACCGATTCGATGTATCACTGAACACGGAGACCTTCCCGCATGCATAGAACTCGCCATGTTCAAAGTGGCACTACTTCCTTGCTGTTCACATGATTATTTTTAGAAAATAACCAATGTTATAAAATATCATTATGTACACAAATCTCTAAGTTTATTGAAAGTTACAATGCATATTCCTACAAAATATTCACACTTATCTTGCCTTGCCATGTTACCAGGTTATTTTACGAAGTGCACTATATTTGGCGGAACAAAAATCGTTATTAGGATGCTTGTCAAAGTTTCCAACCGCAATAAATTTACGAACATCCTTTGTCTTGTTTTGATCATCATCATCATCAATATATTTATTGGACTTACAGCATTGCATATGGCTGTTTATGCCTATTATATATTTTATTTACATAAGATACAATTTACAAAAAATCTACAAAAAATTCCAAATACACTCCTATCTATATCAAATCTTAGAAATATACATTACCATGTTATATCATTTTGTCAAAAAAATGTAAGTAAAATATATTTATTCAATTCCCATGCAAGAAAGAAGCCAAATTTATGGGAAATGATTAGTACTGGTGCAAAGAGTTAACCATAAAGGTGAAGCAATAAGTACAAAAGAAAGAGCATTGGGTTTAATTTGAGACGTCATTTGCGGCAGCCTATCCCATACTACAAATTGGCCGTTGTTTTACCTTACGTAATGAATCCTGTAACAACGCTGGATTTTCGTGTGGATTATTTTACTTCTGGGTCATTCCATGTCAAATCATCCAGAATTTTGTGAAAATGTCACCCACCATCTCCGATTTTGATGAAATTCGGTATACTTATAGAACTTTTGATGCTGATTACAAAAATGACAACTTTTTTGAGTTTGGTCAAGGGGTTCAGAAATTACGAGTTTTTTAAAATCTCCGTGTACGCCACATGCGGCTCCACTTTGAATGACACGCATTAGGTTATAAATTATAGTATCTTCTCTCAGGTTTGTCGTAGAAACTTCAAGTTTCTTTTCTTTTGCTCAGGATAGTGTAAGCTTTCATTTAAATAAGGTTTCAGATCAGTGTATCAATAATCATGTATTTTATGTATAGTTTCATGTATTTTTTTAGAAAAATAAATGACTAACTTCAAGAGCGAATTTCGTGCAATGCCCCCCCTTCAATTTCCCCCAAATTTTATATACAGGTAGCTCAGAGTGGGTACTAATGTTTGATGGAAAAATTGGGATGGGCGGTTCAGAGACAGGGTGATAAAAAAATCATTTGCATTAAAAGTTAATCTTATTAAAAATGCTTATGTATTTAGCACAAAGTCTGAAGTACAATATATTTTGAGGTATAATATTCAAAATTTCTGTTCACTATGTGTGAAGGTAAGCATAGGCGTAACCTGGCGGGGGCAAAGGGAAGCATTTCCCCCCTCCAAAATTTATAGATTAATTAAAACCTACAAATAATAATTGCAGTGGAACCCAGATTTCAAGTTCCTCAATTTTACATTTTCCTGCATTTTACATTCAATTTTGGTGGTCCAAACATAGCAAATTGCTAAGAAATTTTCCTCGGTTTTACATTTTCTTGCTTTCAAGATTTTTTTAGCTTGGTCCCCTGAACAACGTAAAATCGAGGTTCCACTGTATCTAAGTTAGTTTCAACTGTCTTCAATTTTTTAAAAAATTATAATCCTCATCATTAGCTGTACCTTCTCTGGATGCTACGTAAAAGGATTTTCTTGGAATTGCCGCCCTTTCAAGGAAGCTATGCTTTGTTGCATGCTAACTTCATCCACGCTTTACTTCAATTCATATCTACTTGTATGTGAAAACTTCAGTGTTTTAGGTGGACTATCGAGCTAGGAAAAAGTCATCGTCGAAGTAGTGGATCTTTGGATCTTGTTGAACTTGGAATGGAGGAGAAAGAAATAGGTGCAAGTGGAAACAATGACACCATATTCAAAATACCGTGGTCAGCATACAAATGATTTCTTAATTAAAATCGTTCAAGCAAAGTTGACTGTGTTTCGTCATTTATTTGCAGTAGTAATGTGAGTATATGAAGACATATTATGTACTAGAAACGCAATTTGTATTTTTTACACAAATCAATGATCATTAACTGTAAGTTTCTTTCACAGTAACTGTAAAGTAACTCAGTTACTTTCAAAGTATCAGTAACTGTAAATGAGTTACTTTTTAAATGAGTAACGGAAACTTGGTTATTTGTAAAAAGTAACTTACCGAACACTGTAAATAGCATGTAGTCTAAGTTCAAAACAGTGCATACTTAATCTTCCTGGTGCTGTTGTATAGTACTGTGGGTTGTTGTCATTTCACCTTACGTGATTAATAAGAAATTTAAGCCTCTAATACTATTTCTAATGGTACTTCATTGCTGAACTTGTTACTTGATACTGTTGATGTCTATACAAGTCTTCTAAGTGTTCCAACCACCGCATCACAAGGAGATTTTCTGTGCTATGTGGCAAAAAAAGCTCCATTTGGAAAAACTTCAATCAGCACAAATGTGTATTATTAATTCTTACTTCATATTACGTATCTCCGTGAAGAGTAGCAAAAAAAAATAATTCCATATTCAGATAAAATGCACAAAAAGAAGAATGTTCTCGAAGAAAATTTGCTAAACTTGGGAATGCTAATGATGAGGATTATAATTTTTTAAAAAATTGAAGACAGTTGAAACTAACTTAGATACAGTGGAACCTCGATTTTACGTTGTTCAGGGGACCAAGCTGAAAAAATCTTGAAAGCGAGAAAATGTAAAACCGAGGAAAATTTCTTAGCAATTTGCTATGTTTGGACCACCAAAATTGAATGTAAAATGCAGGAAAATGTAAAATTGAGGAACTTGAAATCTGGGTTCCACTGCAATTATTATTTGTAGGTTTTAATTAATCTATAAATTTTGGAGGGGGGAAATGCTTCCCTTTGCCCCCGCCAGGTTACGCCTATGCTTACCTTCACACATAGTGAACAGAAATTTTGAATATTATACCTCAAAATATATTGTACTTCAGACTTTGTGCTAAATACATAAGTATTTTTAATAAGATTAACTTTTAATGCAAATGATTTTTTTATCACCCTGTCTCTGAACCGCCCATCCCAATTTTTCCATCAAACATTAGTACCCACTCTGAGCTACCTGTATATAAAATTTGGGGGAAATTGAAGGGGGGGCATTGCACGAAATTCGCTCTTGAAGTTAGTCATTTATTTTTCTAAAAAAATACATGAAACTATACATAAAATACATGATTATTGATACACTGATCTGAAACCTTATTTAAATGAAAGCTTACACTATCCTGAGCAAAAGAAAAGAAACTTGAAGTTTCTACGACAAACCTGAGAGAAGATACTATAATTTATAACCTAATGCGTGTCATTCAAAGTGGAGCCGCATGTGGCGTACACGGAGATTTTAAAAAACTCGTAATTTCTGAACCCCTTGACCAAACTCAAAAAAGTTGTCATTTTTGTAATCAGCATCAAAAGTTCTATAAGTATACCGAATTTCATCAAAATCGGAGATGGTGGGTGACATGGCCTGGATGATTTGACGTGGAATGACCCTTCTATGAGTTTTCAATGCTTTCTGCATGCACGTGGTTTTGTTTACAGAAGGTCTCAGGGTTGGTGATTTGAACTTTAGTGAATTTGATTGGGTGGGCACGGGTAATTTTGGGTGGGCGCTTGCCCACCCGTGCCCACCCCTGTCGCCGTCCCTGCTGATTTTACAAATAAGTGATGTTAGAAATAACTTTTCAAAACTGTCATGGATTTTCAAGAATGTCACTTACAGATATCGTCGATTGTAATCAACATTACATATTATTTGGAGCTGGGTGTATATATAGTTCCGAAGCGGTGAAATTGTCCCCTCTCCATAGGAATTGAACCCCGCTCCTTTAATGATAAGACGGCTGCATTAACCATCGACGGTAAAGAGCCAATTTTTGTAATATTAAGTTGTTCCCTGAACCGTTACTAAATTATTCCAAATAAACAGTTAAAGGATGATACAATCCATTAAAAATAATTTTAAAAACTATGTTCCTTTTTTCAAAATTTCTAATAGCCACATGGTTCTTGGAAAGGCTGGTAAAGCAAATCTTAACTCCTTCTAGGGACGTACTAAAACGCTGAACTGCTGACCGCTATAAGAAAATGCTGACCGCGTGCAGAAAATGTTGAACGATGGGAAAACTACAAGAATCAGGTAGAATATGGGAAAAATGACAAACCGGTTATCAGTGTTGCACCCCCCCCCCCCACGAAAAATTTATGTATTACCGACTGAAATCATTTAAAGGCTAAAATGCTTTACAAAACGGTCGAAAATATACGAATTTGATACAACTGAACGCAATTAAATACACAAATTTGGATCTATTGAAGCGCTTCAGAATCTGTTGAACCGTCTAAATGGTCATATTTGAATCTGTTGAACGGACATAGAATCTGCTAAACTGTCTAAATAATCGTATTTGAATCTGCTGAACAGGTTTCCAATCTGCTGAACCGTCTAAAGAGTCGTATTTAAATCTGCTGAACACGGGTTCGAACCTGGTGGAGTGGTTCAGATCCCACTTTAAACTGTAGGTCCAGCCCGATTAGTGTGCATAAAGTGGACTTAAAAAAACACCAAATCAATAAAATGAATCCGCTCAAAGAGCACAGAATCTGCTGAACCGTCTAAATGGTCGAATTTGAATATGCTGAACGGGCATAGAATCTGCTGAACTGTCTAAATTGTGGTATTTGAATCTGCTGAAGCAGATTCTGAGCCCGTTCAGCTGATTCAAATACGGATATTTAGACGGTTCAGCAGATTCTAAGCCCCTTCGGCAGATTCAAATATGATTATTTAGACGGTTCAGCAGATTCAAAGCCCATTCATCTAATTCAAATACGATTATTTAGACGGTTCAGCAGATTGAAATACGATTATTTAAATGCTTCAGCAGATTCTACGCCCGGTCAGCAGATTCAAATACGACTATTTAGATGGTTCAGCAGATTCTAAACTCTTTCAGCAGATTCAAATATGATTATTTAGGCGGTTCAGCAGATTCTAAACCCGTTCAGCAGATTCAAATATGATTATTTAGACTGTTCATCATATTCTAAGACCGTTCAGCAGATTCAAACACGACTATTTAGACGGTTCAGCAGATTTTAAGCTTGTTCAGAAGATTCAAATACGATCATTTCGACTGTTCAGCAGATTCTGAGTCTGTTCAGCAGATTCAAATACCATTATTTAGATGGCTCAGCAGATTCTATGCCCGTTTAGCTAATTCAAATACGATTATTTAGTGGTTCAGCAGATTCTACGCCCGCCCAGCAGATTCAAATTCGATTATTTACACAGTTCAGCAGATTCCATGCTCGCTCGTTCAGCAGATTCAAATACGATTGTTTACATGGTTCAGCAGACCTATTCCCGTTCAGCAAATTGAAATTCGATTATTTAGATGGTTCAGCAGATTCTGTGCCCGTTCAGCAGATTCAAATGCGACTATTTAGACGGTTCAGCAGATTCTAAGCCCGTTCAGCTAAATTAACCTACGATTATGTAGACCGTTCAGCAGATTCTCTGCTCGTTCAGCAGATTCAAATACGATTATTTAGACAGTTCAGCAGTGGCGTAGCATGGACATTTCGGGTGGAACGCCAAATCCGAAGGAAGGGTCTGCCCTTTCTTGCTTAATAATTTACTTATGGTATTAGTCGCCACAGGTATTATTTGCCTGAAGTCAGCTGGGTTTTCAATAAAACATCAGCCATGCATGTTTTAACTAGAAAATTAGATGCCTCACTATGCCACAAATGTTTTGAACTCTGGTGTTTTATACCTTTTTTTTATATCTTTCTACATGACGCAAGTCATTAAAAACCTACCTGAATCACAAGCGCCTCTGCACAACAGTAGACGTCATTATTGTGGATGATCCAACTACTGATTGATTTGGTTTATTTTACTTCGCTTTTCTACCACTTTTGGTTAATTGCGAATATGAATATGAGTGATGATATTGATGAAGGGACACTGACAAAGAACACCCGTGCTCACGCTGGGATTTGAACCAGGGACCTCTGTCGTCTTGGCGCACTGTGCAAAGCACTCTGACACGGAGGTGGGTGGATGATCCAAATATCGTACACTCTAGTGACGTAACAGTGCCGATTAGTAATTCAGACCACTGTTTTTTACATCTTGAGAATGCTGATAAACATTTTAAAATAATTTTGTCCAGAGACAATTCGATGTTAAGAGTTTTCAAATGAATGGTAAACATTTCCATTGACACAATATTAAGCAGTTAGATAATAACAATAAAAATAGAATAGTTTTGCGGATTAAGTGGTAGAACATCCACAGGCTGAATTTCTACCACGAGGACTTCACCAACTTATTTGACAAAAACTGTGTTGATCTTTTAGTTTCTAATGCACATCGCTGTTCGTGCGATAAATTATGCAATGCAGTGGTCATTAAGAAGTGGTATATTTGAGATTGGTAAAGTTACGTCAGTCAATATTACGTATTGTAACATCACATAGCACGAGTTGCATGAGCGCGAAGAACCAAGTAGGAATTCTACCGCTGTCGTCTGCTTTAGAAGGCAAGAAGGGTCACATGAACCAATCACGGTACACCTCTGCTGCTCCGTACGCTGGCGTATGAGAGAGCATTTACGCGCGTGCTGTAGACATCGAAGCTGCCCTCCAGAAAGGCAGCAAGGAATATAGAGTCTTTTACGCCGAACCTGCTCGACGTCCGGCCAGGAAAGGCATTGAAAAAAGATGCTAGAACAAGTGTTGAGAGTAGAGCGTTGCAAGCGGATCGCGAAAAATAGCTATTATAATGCCATGAAGGTCAAACATATATGGAATTAGTTAAGTTTTACTTTATATTCACAGCATTTACGCATTTTTGAAATTTTAAATATGGGAACGCCGGGCGTACTATAACGCTACGCCACTGCAGTTCAGCAGATTCTACGCCCGTTCACCAGATTCATATACGATCATTTAGACTGTTCAGCAGCATAGGCGTGGTTAGGTAGGGGCTAGGAACCAGCCATTAGCCCCCCCAAACGCATGTGACATATGCATAAAATAATTAAGGAAAGAGAAACTGCAGACAGAAATAGATAATTCTCATGAGACTTCCATGTGCTACTTTTGTGGTGTGGCCGTCACACTTAAGGAAACAAGTTCATATTAACACCTGAGGTAGAATACAATGAAAGTTGAAGTGTACGGGGACCATGTGTTCCGAACAAGATTTCAAAGATAATGTATCACCGTTATTTCTTTTGATCTTCCACCTTGGAGCGCTAGCTAAACATTGTTACATTCAAACAATAGTGCGACATGTTGCCTTTCACAACGAGTTCCTACAATTGTGTTTTTTCTACCAAGAAAAAGAGAAATCGTCATTGTAGACACTTGAACAGAATCAGTTTTGATAGGGAAAAGACGTCAGTTCAAAGAAGTGAATTTAGAGTTTCTATGGATTTGTATTGCGTGCGGGACATTTTAAAATGCATGCCTAAATGTAGCGTGAATGTGTTGCAATCCTGTAGAAGCGATTCAATCGCGCATAATTGCTTTATTAAATGGTGATAAGCCCGACCCTGTGGCCGAGTGGTTAGCACATCGCGCTGCGACGCCAAGGGTCCCGGGTTCGAATCCCGGTCGGGCTTGGTTGTTTGTGAATGTCCATTCATCAATTTCATCATTTCATCACTCATCCCCATCTTCGCAAATTAGCCAAGAGGCACAAAACGCGAAGTAAAATAAACTAAATCAATCAAATCAAATCAAATCAATTAAATGGTGATAACTACAGTTCATTGGCGAAATCAATATTTTCCAAGCCTTTTGTGTGCATTGCACCGTGGGTTTATTTGCATTTTTCATTGCACGAAGGTGGTGCAGTTGAAATTTGTCTTTAACTCTTCTGGTGAATCTTAGGGATGGTTGGAATCTCAGCTATAGCTTGGAGTCTCCTGATAGATTCGTTCTTCTGGAGGTAAGAAGAAGCTTGTTTGTTGTTTCAAGTAACCCACAGGAATTTTATCGTGGAAGGATACGTGCTTAGGCTGGTTATATAACAGCAAGAAATCTTACTCATCTTTTGGAGATTGTAAATTATCGGAAAATCATTCTTTGATTTTGTGCTCATACTGTTTGTGAAATCAAGGCACAGATGACAGAATGATCATTCCTTTTGATTGGAGAGTTTATTAATAGTAAAAGTCAGGTGGTATCGACTATTGAATTTCAGAATGAAATTTAAAGAATGCATAGGCAAAGGGATCATTAAAACCTGCTTCGAATGTCATAATCGGTTTTCTTTTGAAGTATTGTACTTGAAAATGAATGTGTACCTAAAAATTGTATAATTCACACATAATTTCATTTCAATCACAGTAATTTATGTTAATTATTATAAATTCGTTGAAGAAACATGATAATTTCAGACTGAAACAGTGTTTTTTGAGGGGCATCACTATTTTGGAGGAAAATATGTCCCCTTTTCCCCCCCCCCTGGAAAAAAAATACCTTGCTCACCCCCTCCCTGGAAAAAATCCTGCGGACGTCCATGCAAGAATAGCGCACCTTTCACGATAATTGTAACTTGCGAAGTTCTCAATTTTGTAATAGTCCGTACTTCTTGGTTTCCTTAATTCACTTCTTTAATAAACAATTTCTTAAGATCCAAAAGCGTCATAATATTTAGAGCGTTCCAGTTTACTGCACTTAATTTTAGTCACACATTATTTTGTTAAGAAGCATTTTTTAGATATGTCGCAGCTCATTAAATGTTGGCAAAACTTAAACGTTGCTGTTTATTTTTATTTGGTTTCTGATTTGCCAATAGGCAATACTGGACTATAATCTGAATCGACGAAAAGTTTAATGGCCTTGGTTTCTGTTCGATTAGATATTAAGCAATTAACGTCCCATTATAAGCATGCATATAGTATATTGGTAAAACAGATCTGCATGCGAGGTTTAAATGAATGGAAACTTATTAGTGCCTAGTAAATAGTATTCTGGGGGAGATCTTTGCAAACATCTACAAGATTATTAAGACAGCAAACCAACTAAGTTCATCCCCTCTCTCCCCTCTGATAAAATCATAATTCGCACCTTGGGTAGGTATTCATTTTTAGTTGACGTAGATTTATTACATACCTACCAGTGTCTTTGGGTACAGCTGCAATGAGACGTATTAAAACATGGCTAAGGTCAACCATGGGCAAGACAAATATTCTTCCATATCGCTGTTAACATAGAAAGGGAAATTGTAGTTGACTGACAAAGATGTTTTCAGATGAGCTAAAAAAACAGTGCACTTCTATTGAAGTTTGAGATAAGACAAATACGTAATTGGAATAATATCTTAAAGTTTTCTTCACGAATCTAGTGGCAAGTGGTTCTCAGTTGTAGTAAAATTAGGATAATGCGAAGTTTCGTTGTAGGCTATAGAAACTAAAGAAATTTAAATTTTTACTATTCCATTACCTATGTAGATTGTGCTTTTAAATGCTTTGAAGCATTATAATTTGCTCAGTACCATGAACACAGGATTACCCATTAATATTATCACATTGTAAAATTATACCTTCTTTATTCTAAAGAAGAAATGTGTTCTTTAATAAATTTGCAACCGTCTATAAAAGCGTATTTATTCCATTTCTTTTGGATAAGATGATGTTTCGGAGTCTCACAAGGAGAATGTCTGTGATCAGTGATTTATCGACACACCCCTAAATTTTGACCAACACCCCCCCCCCCCAAGCAGAAAAGTGGAACACTCCCAGGGGGGGTGTAAATATGGATTTCTATATCAATAATAGAAGGACAATACTTCAACATTAACAGAAAGGAACTAGTTATAGCTCTACAAGAACCATAGTCCAATGGACGTTTCGATCAACTAAAATCAAAGTGTCAAGGAAGGAGGGTGGGGTGGAATGTGCAGAATGGCCATTTCTTGGAAACACTAGCTCCCTTGACAAGGCTTCGGTCAGCTGTAGGGAAGAGACATTGCCATCTGGAAAATGTCAAAACTGACCTCTCGCCCTCTTTACAAGGAGCACATACCCAGTGGCGTACGCAAGGGGGGGATTACCGGGTTTAACCCCCCCCTTGAGCTTTTGAAATATTATGGAAAATGCTGTAGAAAAAAATTAAAAATGGCTAATTTATCACAGTCAAAGATCTGCGACAGTAATAATAATAATAATAATAATAATAATAATAATAATTTGAATTATTATTCCCATGCAGCATGAATAAAAACACAACATTCCAAACACAATCTAAGCGGCCGCAAAGTTCAATTTTGCATTTTTTTTTTTGCAAAAAGTCGCGCAGTGACTCTCGCAAGAATTTTGAAAATTCCTTGCTTCGTCGCAGTGTGCCGACCTTATTGCAAACGTTCTTCCCGGTACTGATTTCACATCCCCTTGTGAACTCTCAAGTGATACTGAGTCTACATCCACATCATTAAATAATGTTGAAGAAGTGCTTTGTGAATCACCTAGAAGTGATAAATGTGTTGGAATGTCTATAAACTTACTTTTCAACGAAAACATAGACTCAGTGGAATTTAGCAACATGTATTCTCGCGCTTCATCATCATCCTGGGCGAGTTCCATAGGTAAAGGTAATGTAAATTCCCCCGTGCATATAGCACCGTGCCATGAAGGCACACGTAGTGGTGTGGTGGGCCCCAAAGATTCTCGATCTCGAACTATTTTGCAGGTGATGTGATCAGCACCATGCTCCGGCAGCCTTCATCCCCCAGGGTTGCTCTCAGGTACCCATTGCTATGAGGCTGGGTGCGGAGACAAGGCTGGATAAATTCCAACCAATTCCGGGAATCGAACCCGGATATCCCACGAAATTGTCAGACTAGACCAGCGCGGCTCCTTGAATGAGTTTCATATTTCGATTATTTCAATAAATTTAATATATTTGCTTGTTTTTATGGATTTTCTTCACACTTAAAATGTCTGACTTATCATATACAAAAACCGTTGACTAGACAATTATTTTGTAACAAAGAAACAAAGGAAATGTAATTTTGTTCTATTTCTTTTATAAATAGCAGCTGCATTAGTAGTAATTACTAGTAGTAATTAAATTAATTAATTAATTAATTATAAGAATTATTAATTAATTTATTATTACTATTATTATTAAGGAATTAAAGTATAATAAAACAATGGTAATGTGAATTTGTAGAAAGTTTTCGAAATAACACCCCCTTGATGAAACCCTGCGTACGCTACTGCACATACCGCACACAGTGTTGACAGTTCAGCGCTTGAATACCTCGTTACAGACTTGTAAATTCAACCCCTGAGTCAATGAAATTTATATTTTGTTGCATTTTCCTTTCGATTCTTTCATGTGGAAAATGTACGATAAAAATAAGGGAAGGATACAGGTTTAACTCACGTCAGTGTAGCATCTCAGTTCGGGTGTTGTCGTTCTGCTTAGTGTAACGATATTTGAAACTTTACTGCAAGACTGGTTGAAGAAAGTAGAGAAAATGAAACCAGACAGAAATAAACAAAGTGGTGAGTAGAAAAGCAGTGACACTGTATGTAGGTATAATTTCTTCCAGCGGATATTCATAAAGTACCAATATAAAATGTATTTACTGACTGAGTATTCGATATAAAACAGCAAGTATTTCATGAAGAACCTAAGTGATTGCATTTCTCTCTCTCTCTCTCTCTCTCTCTCTCTCTCTGTGTCTGTGTGTGTGTGTGTGTAGCCGATTAGATATCCAAGATTCTGAAGTAATCGACATTTGATCTTGCCACCGAAGTTCCTGGGTTCTAGTCCCGGGTTGGGTAAAGATATTCTTTACGAGTGTTCCTTCATCTATTTCATCACGCATCCTCCTCATCGTCGCGATTACTTAAAATTTGAAGAAAAGCGGCATTAAATAACAAAAATACAAATACGGGTGTGTGGATATACATATATGTGTAAACAGTAAACACACACGCAAAAACAATTTGTTGCACATACTTGTTTTCATTACTCTGTCTCATGAGTAAGATTTTATATATGTATATGTATCTTGTTTCAGTTTGCATTTCATGCTGCGGATAATACAAATTATGAAGTACGATAGCATGCACAGAAATGCTATATATTTATGTCAACCTTTTGTTAGTAACAATGAGCATCTACATATTCTTCTTTTTTTTACATTCGATCACTGGTTTTAATATCGCAACAAATGTGAGAATGCGAGTCAACAAAATACACTCCAGATCTGCGCTGCGGCACATGCTTGCTTTTTCCACTAGCATCGCACGTTCACGACTCTTAAGGTCCCACGACTCTCGAGACGGCACGAAGAGTCATGGAGCACCTTAATGACTCGCTCGCCTTAGCGACTCTTCTCCTCCCTCATCGTTCGTTCACGAGTCGCGAGCTCTCTTGCACAAGGCGAGGCGGCAGCAGTCTTGCCAGCAGCCAGCACTCCTCCCTCTCCGCAGATGGTTAACAGCTGCGTTGAACAAATTTATATCGCTCGCGAACATTGTCCATGTCTATCTCACGTAGCTGTTTGTAGTTTTACAGTCATTCAATATGTGTTTCTGTCAATATCATAGTGTATATGTATGATCGAATTTCTATAAAGCGGGTCACGTTATACGTATGTATTTTTTTTAATGTTGCTTTCGTTAGTAAAACACGTTAACACGTAGAGTCACGGACAGTTCTGGCTTGTAACAACCTCATTAACATTTAATGTTATTATTACATCCCAGACGTGTTCGTGACTGTACCATGAAAGCTCTTTTGTCAGTCAAAATTTGTTTTAATTCCCCTTTATGCTCAGAAACGTTAATCGGGACTGAAGCTACATTTCAAAGTGTGATTTAATGCTCAAGATGCCCCCACCAGGGATCGAACCCGAGACAGGAAGGATTGACAAAAGCAGAAAGACAACTCTATGCAAAGTCCATTGTGCACGTTCTTTGTTTATTCGTTTCAAGGATTTTTTTCTGACCAGCTTGAAATATTCTTGGTTCGAGTGACATGCTATTAATGGTGTCGCTCGCCTTTATTATGTCAGACTTTCTCTAATGAGCGTAAGGTGTGTGAGATTCTACACAGTGTATGTGTGTTGTATCGTTTCATCACCTGGGATTGTGCGCTCTCTGCTCACGAGCGAGCATCCTCGTGAGCGCGACTCCTTTATTCGTTCAAAGAGTCGTGGCACACTTTAACGGCACCTTCCCCTCTCCGTCGTTCAAAGAGTCGTGGCACACTTTAACGGCACCTTCCCCTTTCCGTCGTTCAGAGAGTCGTGAAAATGTGCTGTGATCAGCTGTGACTCCCTCCCCTCTCACGGCACATTTCAGCCCGCCTTGCTTACAACTCTGGAAGAGAAACAAGGAGGAACCCCCTCCCCCTTGCCTTCCCCGCTTCCACCTACCACCATGGATGCATCGTCTTGCCAGGCGCATGCGCCCACCGTCCACGCCGAAAAATACGTGGAAGAGAAAGAAGGAAACATTTGCTTGGCGGGAAGGAGTCATAGCATACATACATGACTCTTTGAACGTGCCGTTCATTTCTAGTGAACGAGTCGTTCACCGCTTACAAGAGAGAGTCGTTACTTTTGAACGACTCGTCACGAACGACCCATCACTACTGATCATTACCAGTGCGTAGTTAGAGATCGGTTAGTTCATTGAACTCTCCAGCTTAATTATTGCCTATTTTTCTGGGGCAGGAAAAGGTTTATTATCCATTTTGCCTTGACTCATCTCACTCAACAGGTCGCTAGGTGCCGTGGCTTGCCGCGAGTTGATAGCTTCCTAGAGATGAGGCCTTGCTCGAAAAGGTTTATTATCCATTATCCATGCAAAGAAAAATTGGATACCAATGTATAGTTAGAGATTGTTTGATTATTGAACTCTTCATCCTAACTATTGCCTATTTTGAGGGAGCACGAAAAGTTTCTATAAGTTGCAAAGAGAAACTGTGACGTTACAAACATTGGTGTTTGATGTTAATTAACCCCAATTGTTTCGAGTTTTGCTATTATGAATGTAAGTGTATACAATGTACATTACAGCCGACGCCCATAGAGAGAGCGTTTATCAACAACCAAAAGGCAAATGCGTTATAAATAGATCAAACTTTTAAATTTAATCAACACATGTGCGTTAGTTTCGAAACACGTAAAATATTTTCATTTGATTTGATGAAGTGCCGACTGCAGAGCCTACTCCCTCCTGTTTGTGTCCAATCTTTTCGCTTTACTGCTGATATTTCCGTATTGGGCCTGTCTGAAAACGATGCATAGATACCTGAGAACAATTGTTTTTTCCTCATGTTGAAACCAAAAGCGACACAAATATTGTCGCCTTTTCCGAAGACACTGCCTTTACACCTTTAAAGTCAATGTTATTCTTTTCAAAACCGGAAGTGCAGTCCCCGCCAGTGCCAAGGAAGCACAGAAATGTAAACATCCGGTGAATAGCGCCCATAGTCTTGAACAAAGAGTTTTTATGTACGATAATTACATGAAAACTAACTCTTGCAGAAAAGTGGTCAGGCAATTACGAGAGACAGGATCTCTTGAACCTAAGAAACGTGTTGCATTGCTGTTGAAGGAGGTCATTTTCAACATCTCTTATAACACAGGATGTTAGTGATCATCATTATTATTACTTTTTAATATCATTTTACGCTTTCTGTTCGCTTTATGCGCCGGGATGCTGTCTTCCCTTTCTGTCAACTGAGGATAAAATAGCGATGTCTAATCTAAGATTAGATGTCAGAAATAAGGTGCCAGAAATATTTGTATTTGGGAGGACACCTTTTCCAGCATCTTTGCGACAAGGTACGTGCTTATTTCAATTGTAATTGTAATTGTAATTGTGAAAACTGGAAACATTACAAAAGAAGCTGTTTCTGTTACGGACTTTCTGTAACGCAATTTGTCGGGACCTGTTGCATGAAAGGACCGCTGAGCGGCCGGCGCTCTCGCGGTAAACGACTGAAATAACTAAAGTCCGGATTTTTATGTAATATCAACCCCTAAAATATGTACATAAATATGTAATAAAAATGTCTGAAATATGTAAAAAATATGTAAATTCATATGAAATATGTACTATAAATATTTATTCCAAACGTTACTTCCTATTTTTGTTGCATTTTTTCCTCGCAAAGGGATATGTTTATTTCAAAAAAGACTTACAAAAATTGAAGTTACAATATTACAATGCTTACATTAAGTATTTTTTATGTTCTTATAGAGCAAAAATATTAACCACAATTTGAATATATTCAATATTTAATATACAATGTCACCAGGTACCATTCAAAATGTTCAGTAGTAAATTTTCGTTGCCCAAATTTTTCACTCAAAAAGCACTTACAAAAATTCAGGTTACCTTTGATCTTGGGGCAGGCACTGTATTTAATTATTTAACTTACAATATGTTACCAGGTACATTTCCAAATGTTCAGAAGTAAATGTTTCTCGCCGATCAGATAATATGTTCTTGTACGCAGGGAAACTTCTCTCCACGTCACAAGAAGTAACCGGAGCGTACTTCAGGAGGTGAATGTGGTCGGGAGAAATATCATTGGGAGGGTTAACTGTTTCACCATTGAGAATGCGGCTCACTGTAAATAAGCTGACGTAACCTGGGTTTCTTTCAGTCACTGCGTCAAATTTTCTTCGAGCTTTCTCTCCCACATCTCCTCCAACAGCAGACAGTTTCTTTCTTGCATCCTCATATATATCCATGGCTTCCAGGAGAGGAAGCCCAACAGTTTCAAGTTTTTTTATGCTTGTATCAATCCAACCAAAATTGCTGTTTATGTATGCCATATCGCAAGCAAGTTTGGTGTCCTTGAAGAGATTTTGAGCAGTGCGTACCGATACAGCTGAGTCCGCCGAAAATGAGTCAAGCACAGATTTCACTTCTTCAAAATGTTCGTTGTAAAACTTACTTGCCCGGATCCAAGTGCCCCATCTAGTAAGAATAGGTTCCGGAGGAAGTGGTACACCTGGCAATTGTTCCTTGTAAACTTGCACACGTTGTGGTGCCTTCAGAAACACCTTTTTCGTGGAAGAAATAAGTTGGTTGACTTCCGGGAAATTGCCTCTCACCTCCTCAGCAATCGGTTGGAGAGCATGTGCCAAGCAAGTAAAGTGGATCAAGTTAGGATAAAACACTTTAAGTGCCGTAGCAGCTTTTACCATGTATGACGCACTGTCTGTGAACATGAGAAGAACTCTCTCTTCTTGTACGCCATCCGGATACAACAATTTAAGACTGTCATTCACAAATCGTGCTATGGTGGAATGATTAGTACGCTCTAGAACTTTGCATGCAATGAGATGTGGTGTAGATGGAGAATCAGCAATTAGCGTTCCAACAATGAAATTACTTACATACCGTCCCAAAGCATCAGTTGTTTCGTCGATGGAAATCCACACATAGGAACTGCCTACTTCTGCCCTAATTGATTCTAAAGTTTCTTTGTAGGAATGTGGAAGATATCGCTTTCGAAGGGTTGACTCGTCAGGAAGTTTACGGCCACAATATTTTTCCAGAAAACCCCGGAACTTCGGTACTTGAATTTTATACCAAGGGATGTTTGCTGCAATCATTGCTTCGCACATTTCCTTGTAAAACACACTGAATGAAGAATTCTCTTGCATCTGGGTTAGTAAAACTTGCTTCTTTTCCCTCCGTAGTTGTTTGTTTTTCACATGAAGTGAAGTGCGAACATGTTGATCTAATTGAGACTTCATAGTGCACCCAACTTTTTTATCGCACACTCGACAAAAAATAACTTTACCATCCGTAGTAAATACATCATCGACTGCTATCCAAGATCGCAACTTTTGAATAACGAGGAGGTAGGCGGAGCCATTCCAGCTTTCTACAGCTAAAACACTGTTTAAATACTGAGGCAAGCTCTTCTTAAAACTCCAATGGTTAAAATGAAAAGGCGACGAAATATATATACGAAATTCTACGGTTGAGTTAACAATACTTCATTCAAGATTTGTCGCCGCCGGCTGCAAAAATCAAAACGATCACAAAAATGTACGGATGAAAGGTAAGTGCCTCTCAGCGTTGTACTTGCCGCCTTCCATTGTTGGTTCTCTTCGTTCGCTGTGTGTTGCTTGCCGCTCCTTGTTACAAACTGGAAACTGAAACACTGTCGAATCTTGATGTAATTGTTACGATGCGGCGAATCAACGAACTGCTATGTACGTACAGTGTCTCTCAAAAGTTTTAGGACAACGACATTTTAAACTAGGCAACCCAATTTACACAAGGCGTTGGTGGGTTGCGTGTACAGTTAGGCTCAATTTCAGGGTTGCCACATGCACAATAGATATTTATATTTTACGCGAAAGAAATAAAAACAAGTATTATTGTATAATACTATTAAAAATATCACTATTATATCGCAAGTGACAAAATTATTTCTCAAAGAAAAAAAATAGGTTTTCTAGTATTTCATTGCTGATGAGTCTACAGATAGGAAAATAGGTGAGAGAAAACGAAAGGTCACAAAGGAGAGGAGAAAGAGAAAGCGAAAGGAGAAGAGGAAAAGTAGAGGAGAGAAGAAAGAGAGGATAGACGAGGAGAGGAGAAGTAGTGAGGAGAATGGAAGAAGATTCTAGGAGAGATGAGGAAAATGGAGCAAGGAAGAGAAAAGAGAAGGAAAACGAGATGAGAGAAGAGGAGACGAGAAGAGGGGAGTGGAGAGTAAAGTAAAGGAGAGAAGAAGAGAAGAACGAAAAGAAGTGGAGAAGAGTGCAGTGGAGTCGGAAATCTAAGACAGGAAAGGAGATACGAGGAGTGGAGATGAGTGGGATAGAGATAAGATGCGAGTAAAGTAGGGAAGGCGATATGAGATAAAAGCAGAGCAGAAGGAGGGGAGAGAAGAAGGAGAAGGAGAAGAGAAGAACAGAAGGGACTGAAGAGAAGAGGTAGTTGCAGAAAATATCGTCTCGGCGTCAAGAATTGATGCATTGGTCAAATTATCGACATGAAACAATCAATAACATTTTGAAATGTATTGGAGAATGTATTAGATCGGTGCGAAATGCCTTTTGGCTTAGTTCAGAGCAAGATAAAATCTTCCATGTAAGATCGTTGATTTTACCTGCGATTATACCACCAAAAACATGAATGTAATTTTAATATTCATAAGAATTATCCAATTTTTGTCCACTTCTCGGTTCGTTGAAATGGAGATTTTTGTAATTTAATATTTCCCCTCCCCCCATCGTTAACTCCAAACTGAATCATTCCGTTTCACACGGCGTGGACAATGAACACAATGGGAAAGGTCTAAAACTTACGAAAATTTTCTGCCACCGGAAGGGTTTGAACCCATGACTATCAGATTGACAGTCCTGAACGCTAAACACTACCCTACAAGCTTTCGCTCCTGAAAGTAAGTAGAAGGAGCTGACCAATGTGAAATGTAGATGCAACTCTAATCCTACATGTAATGTGCAAACAATACTTGTTTGTAACAAAGAAAACGAAGGTAGTACGACTCGGCGAAAACATTTAATGGAGAATTGCACTTGAAAACTTTTCATTCGATATTTGCGAAGGTTTCCTTGGATTGAACTCGAGTGGGAAAAGGGGTAAAATTAGTATGTCCTGAATTGCCACAAATATAAATAGTTATTTCATTAATATTTGTCAATGTCTTTGATGCAGTACACAATTATCGTTAGAGTATCATAATGCACGATCTTATACATGAAAATATCCCTTTGAACGTGTGTCAATTCATTTATTTGTTTATTTTTTTATAAATTCCATATGCAGAACAATGTAGTCACTATACACTGCTATTACAAATAATGTTACCATGCTCTTGTTTATAATAAAAGGAGAATTAAAGAAAAATACCTCCTAAGGAGGATCGAACCTGGGACCGTAATCAATGCTTTCAAGAACTCTAACCAATACACTACGCCTTTTGTTTCCCTTGGAGCAACAGTTTTTAATTATTCTGTTGCGTCAATATTGTAAACGTTATCCTGTAAAAAGAAGTCCAATACTCTGTTATAGCTCTGTACTTCTAGAATTACTCTATACACATGCATTTGAAATTTAACTCTGAATTTATTTCTTCGTTGTTAATATATCTAACCTTGTGAATATATTTTATTTGTAATTTTATGACGGTTACATGAACATCTACGAAATAGTTCCTTATAATAACCTCCGGTTGACCAAGTTGCCAATATAAACAAATGGAATACAGATTGTCTTCGAGCTTACATTGTTAAAAAGGAGCGGATACAAGTATTACTATCCTAATACTTATTCAATAAGGTTTCTTGTTTGTCAGAAATTACCACTTAAACTATTGCATGTTGAGCTAGTGCTCACCTAGCCGCCTCTGACGAAATCTACCATTCTTCAGATTCTCTTTAAAATTCGACTCTGGTCACTTGTAACTTGCTGGGTGCAGACACTGTGCATCAACGGACAGTATTTTGCGATAAGAAGCGGCCTTGAATAGCGTGAGTGAGTCACTTTGAACGCGAGCAAGCTACGCTACCAAGCTTGTCTGCCTTTGAAAACCAAGTCATTTTTTTCACCGTTTCCGAACGCGATTGCTATTGTAGAAGTATATATTCTCTCAAAAGAGCAAGAAAGTTAATTAGACCCATGTTCTCCCGTCGTTTAAAACCAAATATTATCTATTAAACGAAAAGTTCACGATTGTCAATAAACCTATCTGAGCATAAGGTGGATGTAAATAATAAATTTAATAGAAAGATTCTCCAAAATTTCTCTCCCACTGTCTACGTCAGGCCAGTACCCAGGGGGGGGGCATGGGGCCCATGCCCCCCTCGAACCCTGAAATATTTAAATGTGAACCTATCAATAACTACGAAAATAACATCGTCGATTTTAGAAATGTGTAAATATTTCTCTTTTCTTCTTACATAAATGAATCTGTTTCTTACGCAAAAGTCTTCAGGCTGCAATATTGGATGGTTTTAGTTTTATAATGCAAGGCTAGTAGATGTCCGATTCACCGATTTAGTTAGGACATTGCGTTACTTTCAATCCCTGTCCCGACTTTTTCGAATTGCAATCGTCATGCGAGAATGTCTCTTTGTTATTGTTTTTTCTTAACTCACAATTAGACATGTTCCTTATTGTAATAATAATTCCTAGTACGCAACATTTAATTTATAAATATATTATTTTCTAAACATAGAATTATCATGACATTTCAATGGCGCTCGCACTATTTGAACTATTTTGTAATATCTGTCTCTCTCTCTCATATATATATATATATATATATACACACACACATTTGGGTCTGGCCCCTCCCTCAAAGAAATCCTGCGTACGAGCCTGGTCTACATCAATGACAGAAATGCAAGCAATATTTTTATTTATTTTTAACCCAATTAAAGGAATGTGGAAGAAGTTAAAAGAAGAGCGGAACGACTGTTGGTCTACTTTAAAAATTGTTGTTCTTCGAGGAAGAAAAATAAGAAGGCTTTACTCCAGCACCTTAACACAGTGTCCCACGAGACTCTCTTCACTAATACTGTCAAATGTGAAGTGATTTTATGAATAAAATTTTCCGCCTGTTAACGTCTAACGTTGCCCGGATTTTGTAGTTCGCAAACGGTGTAATTATTTCGTGTTACCTTACGCAACAGCAAATACATTTCATAAGACTGCTCTGAACACGAGACTTGCGTCAGTAAACAAGATTTCGTCTGTTCCAGTATCGCAGGAAAAGAATATCGTCCTGCAATGTTCAATATCTAATCACAATAAAAAGTTAGAAGAAATAACTCGCATTTTCACAACTACCAATATTCTCGTTTTTCTTCATCACTTCGAAAATTATTTCTCGAAGATATCTGCTATCTAGAAGAAAGCAATTCAAAATTAAAAGTTAACTACATGTATACCCAACGACATTTACAATATTGGAGGGACAGAATACTTAAAAATTGCTGCTTCAATCCAAGGCAAGGGCGTGGTGTAGTGGTTAGAGTTCTCGATTGGGCTGCTAGCGGAACCAGATTCGATCCTCCGTACTAGGTGCTCTTTTTCTTTTTTTAAATCCCCTTCTATTAAACAAGAACATGGTAACATTATTTGTAATAGCAGTGTATAGTGGCTACATTGTTCTGCATATGGAATTTATAAAAAAATAAACAAATAAATGAATTGACACACGTTCAAAGGGATATTTTCATGTATAAGATCGTGCATTATGATACTCTAACGATAATTGTGTACTGCATCAAAGACATTGACAAATATTAATGAAATAACTATTTATATTTATGGCAATTCAGGACATACTAATTTTACCCCTTTTCCCACTCGAGTTCAATCCAAGGAAACCTTCGCAAATATCGAATGAAAAGTTTTCATGTGCAATTCTCCATTAAATGTTTTTGCCGAGTCGTACTACCTTCGTTTTCTTTGTTACAAACAAGTATTGTTTGCACATTACATGTAGGAGGAGAGTTGCATCTACATTTCACATTGGTCAGCTCCTTCTACTTACTTTCAGGAGCGAAAGCTTGTAGGGTAGTGTTTAGCGTTCAGGACTGTTAATCTGATGGTCATGGGTTCAAACCCTTCCGGTGGCAGAAAATTTTCGTAAGTTTTAGACCTTTCCCATTGTGTTCATTGTCCACGCCGTGTGAAACGGAATGATTCAGTTTGGAGTTAACGATGGGGGGAGGGGAAATATTAAATTACAAAAATCTCCATTTCAACGAACCGAGAAGTGGACAAAAATTGGATAATTCTTATGAATATTAAAATTACATTCATGTTTTTAGTGGTATAATCGCAGGTAAAATCAACGATCTTACATGGAAGATTTTATCTTGCTCTGAACTAAGCCAAAAGGCATTTCGCACCGATCTAATACATTCTCCAATACATTTCAAAATGTTATTGATTGTTTCATGTCGATAATTTGACCAATGCATCAATTCTTGACGCCGAGACGATATTTTCTGCAACTACCTCTTCTCTTTAGTCCCTTCTGTTCTTCTCTTCTCCTTCTCCTTCTTCTCTCCCCTCCTTCTGCTCTGCTTTTATCTCATATCGCCTTCCCTACTTTACTCGCATCTTATCTCTATCCCACTCATCTCCACTCCTCGTATCTCCTTTCCTGTCTTAGATTTCCGACTCCACTGCACTCTTCTCCTCTTCTTTTCGTTCTTCTCTTCTTCTCTCCTTTACTTTACTCTCCACTCCCCTCTTCTCGTCTCCTCTTCTCTCATCTCGTTTTCCTTCTCTTTTCTCTTCCTTGCTCCATTTTCCTCATCTCTCCTAGAATCTTCTTCCATTCTCCTCACTACTTCTCCTCTCCTCGTCTATCCTCTCTTTCTTCTCTCCTCTACTTTTCCTCTTCTCTTTTCGCTTTCTCTTTCTCCTCTCCTTTGTGACCTTTCGTTTTCTCTCACCTATTTTCCTATCTGTAGACTCATCAGCAATGAAATACTAGAAAACCTATTTTTTTTCTTTGAGAAATAATTTTGTCACTTGCGATATAATAGTGATATTTTTAATAGTATTATACAATAATACTTGTTTTTATTTCTTTCGCGTAAAATATAAATATCTATTGTGCATGTGGCAACCCTGAAATTGAGCCTAACTGTACACGCAACCCACCAACGCCTTGTGTAAATTGGGTTGCCTAGTTTAAAATGTCGTTGTCCTAAAACTTTTGAGAGACACGTACAACGAAGGCAAATCGCACTTTTAAGTTACTATATTTTTTTTAGACCTGGAAATGGGGAGGGGAAGTGGGAAGATACTTTTTTAACTAGTAAGCCAAAAGTTCATTGGATTTTCTTAAGTCTTAAGGACTGTTTTATGTAAAAAAATATTTCATATCTTAGGAATATGTAACATTTAGTAAAATATGTAAAAATATGTAATATAAAACTTCACTGTGACATCTCTACTGACGTAATTCGTCAATATATTTTAATTCCACGCTTGTACATATAAAGGAAAAAATATGTAATTACATAGAAATCCGGGCTTTAGAAATAACCTCCCTGTATATATGCATACTTTCTAACTGAAGCTAGAACAGGGTTGGGCAGGGGGCATGTGTTGAGGTAAAAAGGACGCCGAACTAGCAAAGCAAGATTGTAAAGAGTAAACATCGTGGGATACTGTCGCTATGTTCCATTAATAATATGCATAATCAGTTTGCAAAAAAATAGTTCTAGAAATTTCTTGCTCGCTTCGCTCGGAGTGTAGTCATTTATTCAAGAGTCATATTATATCTCTAGTTATTACTACTACTTCAGACAGGCAAGCGCGCACGCACCATGCACTGATATCTCATCGATGAATTAGGCACCTCCCAAGATGAACTACGAGTTACACCTACGGCAAGAACCATACAAATACAGTTAAAAAATATTGCGCAAATTTTTCTAATTTCTTTATAACTAGCTTAAGAATTGCATGAAATGATTCCTGATGATAATAATATGTTATCTAACGATTGATTAAATCAATTACTGAACATTATCGGAAAGCAATATTCGAAACGTTATACTGAAATGTTAATATTATCACAAAAATCTATTTTCCATCTTTTCCTGCATTTGACATCTTTTTTCTATTGAAATGTTATGTGAAGAGATAGGGGGGGGGGTTAATCTGTGAACAAATTGAATTAGGGCGAACATTTTAAAAATGGTCCAAAATATGCACTTAACATCCCCAAACTTACACCCCCCAAAATTTTCCAACCTCCCCCCCCCCAAGAGAAAAATCCTGGATAAACCCCTGCCCATGATGATTCTTGTATTAGATTATTATATATTTATTTATTTGGTGTTTTAAGTCCACTTTATGCAGTGTAAGGCTAATTGGGACTGGACCTACTGTTTAAAGTGGAATCCGAACCACTATGTGCCTCCACCGGGTATCGAACCTGCATTGTTTATTTTGGAATTCTCGAAAGTGGTACTACAGCATTTACTTGTAGTACCACTTTGATTTTGATGTTTCTCGGTTCAGGTATCCCCATAACCAGAAATCACACGTAGTTAAGTCTGGCGAACGGGAAGGCCAAGCATCGGGAAAAACCCTTGAGATGATACGATCAGGGCCAAAGTTGTCCCGAAGAAGTTCCGTCACTTGTTTACCAATATGCAGGGCTGCTCCATCTTGCATGAAGATTGTGGTCAGTAAACATCCTCGTTCTTGCAAGGCATGAACCACGTGCTGTGCAAGGAGTTGAGCATAACGTGCACTCGTAATGGAACATCAGACTGGGCCTTATGGTGTTTGCTCTTCAAAGAAAAACGGACACAGAATGAAATCAGCAGTGAAACCACACCAGACAGTGACGTAATCAGAATGCAATTGTTTTTGCTGCAACACACAGGGTGGCAAGGCACCCCATATGCGATAGTTCTGTGTGTTTACCACCCCATTCGAGGGTGAAGTGCGCCTTATCTGTCCACAGAATATTCCAAGGCCACATGTCGTCCACAGCCATCCTCGCCAGAAATCGACGCGTAGAGGCGGATCTTGCGGCTTTAACTGATGAACCACTGAAAATGGACCGTAGCACTTTGTGAACCGTCGATCATGGCAGGGACAATGAACGTGCCACAGCTCGTGCACTAGTCGCAGAATATCGGGAACAAGAGGCCCTATCCGCCATTGCAACAGCCACTTCGGTGACAACTTCTTCTGCAATCGGCCGACAGCCCCTTCCTGCTGCAACACCCAGATCTTCAGTCTCTTCAAATTTCTTCAACATCTTTCTTAACCCATGCGTCGTCATGGGCCCCTTTCGAAGTCCTTTCGCATGACGATAACCTCGCAGTGCAGCTGCACTATTACAACAGTTCTGATAAAACAACTTCACCAGCAATGCACGTTCTTTCTTATTTAATGGCACGCTAAGTGATTTAGCTGTTATTAATTAGAAAGACATTTGTTAGTGGCTGGAAGTTGCGAGAAAATTTTATCTCGTTTATTGCAAGATTGCAAGGTAAAGGCAAATCCATAACCAATTGGAGCAGTTTACGTCATTATTACAACCCATCATGAAAGTACAGCGCCACATTTCAACCTGGTGGAGGAAAATTTAACTATTATTTATTTATTTATTTATTTATTCAAAGTTTCAGATACAGCACTTTTAAGGCCATTTTACACTGAAAACTCTAACAAATAACAAGAACAAGTCAAGATGGTTTAAGGTAAAAACAAGAAAAGTTAAATATAAACATAAGGCATAAACAAGGAAACAAACAAAGATTTACATATTCATTTTTAGGGAAGATCGGAAAATGCTTTCAGGGGCAAAAATGTCAATGTTTATGGGTAAATTATTGTAGAACTGGGGCAGCCTGTGGAATAGAGCGCGCTGTATAAGAGAAAGCCTAGCTGTGGAGGTGTGGAACAATTCAGTGTTTCGGGTCGATCGAGAGGGAACTCTGAAGTTGAATTCTGTAAGAAGAGATTCAGATCTTAATTTCCCATTGATGATTTTATAGAAAAAATTCATATCGGCCATATCGCGTCGGGTCTGCAGTAACTGAATGTTCAAAGTAGTCAGGATGTCAGGTTTCTGAAGATGCCGCAAAGAAGGAATTCTATGACGAACAATGGCGGTAAAGAAGCTGAGGACGGAATCCATGCTAGAAAGATTTGTATTGGAAGCCATGGCCCAGACTGGAGAACAGTATTCGAGAATCGGAGAAATGTATGACTTGAAAAACAGGCTAAGAGAAGTTGGAGTATCAATTTCAGTGAATCTGTAGAGGAGGCCTAAGAGGCGCATTGCACTTTTAGTTGTAGCTGCGATGTGTTCCTTAAAGTTCAGCTTTTCATCTATGATAACACCTAGATCTTTTTGGGTCGCAACTGTAGTAATATAATTGTTTTCAAGAACATAATGAGAATGTATTTTTTTTCTTTTTTAAAGAGACTGTGAGGGAGGAACATTTCTGTGGGTTAAGTTGTAGATTCCACTGGTTACACCATGTGACAAGTTCGGAAAGAGCATTCTGGAGAATCACAGCATCTTGCGTGGTTGAGATTTCTTTGAAAAGTTTACAGTCGTCAGCAAACATGAGTAAATTGACAGTAAATGAGGAAAGTCTTTGAGGGAGATCGTCCATGTATAGGATGAACAAGAGAGGGCCCAAGACGCTCCCTTGTGGTACCCCAGACAGGACAGGAAGAAAATCAGAAGAGGCGCCTGAAAGGGTGACACGCTGTGTCCGTGAGTGTAAATAATCCTGGATTAAGGAGAGAAATTTGCCATGTATGTTAAATCTAGTTCGTAATTTGTGAATAAGAAGAGCATGGTTTATTTTGTCAAAGGCTTTTGAAATATCCAAGTATATCACATCTAGCTGGGAATTTTTGGAAATAGTCCTAGTGGCATGTGAAAGAAGAACTGAAAGATTAGTCAAGCAAGAGCTACCTGGAAGAAACCCGTGTTGGGCAGTACCGATATGCGGAGATGTAAATCTGAATAATCTGTCCTTAATGATTTTTTCACAGATTATAGACAGAGGTGACAGGAGTGATATTGGTATGTATGATGTAGCACTATTTTTGTCTCCAGATTTGTGAATGGGTACAACGTTGGCTTTCTTGAACATCTGAGGAAACACGCCTTCAGAGAAGCACCTATTTAGCAAGAGAGAGAGAGGATGAGCCAAGAAGTCGGCAGTGTTACGGAGGAAAATTGTGGGAATTTCATCTGGTCCTAAAGAGCGGTGTATGGGTAATGAGGCAAGGAGAGATTTAACTTCATGAGAAGAGGTTTTGATAGTGGAGAGAGAGTGTGAACAGACCGACTGCACGTCGGGGAGTGGGTTGGTTGAAGCATGCGAGGTGAAGTTTTCGTGAAAGAAACTGTTGAATAAGTGCACTCTTTTATCTCCACAGGCTGATTCCGATTTGTACTTGATTTCCATGGGGACGCGTGGTTTTTGCTTTCTTGAATTTAACAAAGTAAAGAATTTCTTTGGATTGGTAAGGCACTGTGCTATTACGTTGTCTACGTAGTCCTTATATTTTTTCTTAAGTAAATACTTGGAGTGACGTCTAATAGTACAGAAGGTTTGGTGTGTATGCACATTGGGGCTTTGTTTCCACAGGTTCCAGGCTTCCTTTTTGTTTTTTAGCACCAGGAGAACTTCATTGTCAAACCACAACGGATATTTTGTCGATTTCGGTTTCCTGGCCGGCACGAAGTCATCAATCACGGCGTGCAGTACGTCCACAAACATCTCCACTGATTTGTTGACGTCATCATCCTGCACCAGACACCACGGGTAGAAATGAAGAGCTCGGCGAATGTCCTCCCAGGGTGCATTCCGCCACAGGCGATAAGGCTGCTTTTGCGGTCGAGACTTTCTCTTCTCCACGGGGGGCAGGTACACAAGGACATATAGCGAGTCGTGGTCCGATGGTAAAATGTTTCTCTCCGGGGTTATTTCTGGATCAGGTAGGGTTGCCAGGACGTAATCTAAGTTGCTGTTACCGCGTGTCTTATGCATGTTGAATTGCTTCAGACCAATACCATTCACGAATGTGTCCATGAACCATTGATCAGCCGGGCAGTTTGGAGTACCAGACGTGGGGGTGTTCCAATCGATGGAAAGGTTAAAATCACCAAAAAGCATTACGTCACCACACGTTAAAGCTGCCAAGACTGAATCCCTGCAGGCTTCCAGAATTTGCACGGGAGAGTTTCTGTTCGGTCGATAGTACGAACCAATTAAAATTTTTCTACCTTTCTCAATGTTAAGTTCAACCCACACGATTTCACAGTCACGGTTCAGATCCTTTCGAATTTTGCTTTTCCACTTCACATTCACGCACACCATCACACCCCCTCCACTTCCAACTGGCCGATCATTTCGAAAAATATTGAAGTGACTCGCAAAAGGCAATTCATTGTCTGGAACAGTGTCGTTCAGCCAGGTCTCCGTAAACACCAAGCAATCGTAGTTTAACAGCTCCGTCAGATGAATAGTACAGTCGGTGAGTTTATTTTTTATGCTTTGAGCATTTTGGTAATCAACTGAGAGGGAGGTAGAGTTCCGTTGGAGGGGCCCGGGGTTCAGATGAACGTCACCACACAGGAGCGCGAGGCACAGGAAGTGACGGTAGCTGGCGAGGGTTGTTGACTTACCTCGAGGGTGCGGGTCCCGTTGTACCGGCGGCCGAGACATGGCTGCGGAGAGCTCGGGAACAATTTGAATAGCAGGAACAAAGTAACTTCTATAACCAAATATCCAGTTCGTGATTACAGGATCCCTAGCCCACATTGACGAGCCAGGGTGTAACTTCACAGTCTCATGACGTTGAATAACACAAATGGCACAAAACACTACAAGAATACAGGCTGAACTTGAGGAGCGAAGAAACGTACTCCGTCTACCATCCGCCATGGTCTGCTTAGTGGATTCACCAAATTTCAGAGTTCTACGATGCGTCAAACAGACTACAGAGGGGTCTGAGTTGGGTAACTTTAATTCTGGCCACCTGGTGCTTTGCATTTTTTCATGTAAATAAGATATAGTACTGTAAACAGGAGGCAAGCTGATTTCCATGTACTAGAGAGTAACGGATTGTTTTGCAGCAATAGGGGTCCAGGTCTGGAATCGATGGTTATTATTGTCATAATTCCTCCCATTGCCACGGTAAACGGAAGCATAAGAGGAGTAAAATAAATAAAAAAAAGACAAAAACCTATAGGGGTCTCATGTTCAATCCCTTTTTCAGGCATATTGCATAGTGGTTCGGTTCCAAATTTAAATTGTAGGGTCAATCCGATCAGCCTATCACGTGGAGAGACTCATCAAATTAACAATTAAAAAAAAATGTTCTTGGGCATGTTGAACTTGGTGGGAAAAGGCAGAATATTTGAGTCTTCAGAAGTATTAGGCATAATATGACCAAAAGTGTGGCCGTTGGGAGGAGCGATCACTCCTATCGCCCCCCCCCTGTGGGTCAGTGCCTGATACATGTTAAGATAATGTTTGTTGCTTGTATCCTATCCTTGTTTTCATTCTCTAATTGTTGAGCGACCTTTGGGACATGAACTATAAGCAACAATTACTCAACAATATTGAACTTTCAATAATGGCTAAGTAACAGATGGTGTAGTTGATCATTTCCTAATATTTACATACAAGCACTTGTAAGTTGCTAAGTGATACTTAAATAATAATTTTATAAACACTATGTATGTATAATAGTACATGTACGACAGATTTGAACTTTAGTTTCACGAGACTGGAGACAAGACTAAGATATGGCTTAGTTGAAGGAATGGAAGTTGGCTACATTATCCAGAAATATATGATGCAAATTGCAGAAGAGAGAGTTTCTGGCATCTACACCTACGGCCAGTATAATGATCTGTAGGACTGTGTGTGTGTCATTCTGTGTTTTGTCCTTGTATGCAGATTGTCCCTTTACAGACTCAGCTTTTAACCCAGGTAAGAATATTTGTCCTCCGACATTCTACATAGTTATCTTATACAGAGTGTCCACAATCAATTTGTCATAAACAAATTCTCTCAAGAAAGGCATTGTTTCGCGTGATAAATGACTTCGAGGCCCCATCTTGTTGAAACAATGCGTCTCTCTCATCCTCCTCTAACATCGACACAAATTCCTGCACAATGTTCATGTACACAGCACTATTCACAGTCTCCTTGAAGAAAAATGGTCCAACAATGCGCCGTCATGAAATCGCACACCAGACACCTATTTTCATGGAATGAAGTGGCTCCTCATGTAAAACATGGGGGTTTTCGGTAGCCCATATCCTACAGTTCTGACTGTTAACATAACCCGATAGGTGAAACCATGCTTCATCGGGAAAATAAACTTTGTCAAGCTGAATGTCTGAAGAAACCATCTAGCAAATCGTATTCTTTTGTCCATATCAGGAAATTTAAGTTCATGTGCGACATGAACACGGTACGCACGAAACTTTAACTTACGCAGTGTTTTATATATGTTAGATTTGGGGATATGCGATTCTTTTGATAAACGCCGGAGTGATTTCTTAGGCGAACGAGCATACCGATGTTCCAAATCACTAGAGGTGTGCGGGACAGAATTTTTTGAGTCTGGACGGGATCGGGACAGGATTTTTTTTAAATTCCGACATTCGGGACGGGAAAAATTCGAAATTTACTGAGATAGTCTGGAAATTTTCGGGATGAAGCTCTGGAAATCTCGAATTCTACAGGTAATTTTCACCTTACGTTATTGTTTTTGCATTTCTCGTACAAAAACTAACAATTTCCGATAAGTTCCAGACATTTACAAATCAGAAAATGTCGAGAATTAACGACTTTTTATAATGACCATTCAGTATTTCCCGACTGCTCGGGATCCCGAAAAGTCGGGAAGTCATTTCCCGAAGTTGGGATCAGGACGGGAAATTTCTTTCCCGATCCCGGTCCCGACTTTTCGGGATCTCGTTCACCGCTACAAATCACAGTTCCAATCTTCCAGAAAATCAGCTGCAAAGGCACTAAGGCTGTGTCCAAAAGGTACAAAGTACATACTTGAAGTACAATCTTGACGGAAGTGACGTCACCTAGTGCAGTTCGAAAGCGCCAAGCAAACGAGTGTACAAGACCATAGCACGCAGCACACGAGCGGTGCACACTTGCGATCTGTGCTTGCTTTTCATTTGTTAAAAAAATGGACGTCTGAAGTCAATCAGCTGGTAGTTGTAGTTCTTCCATTGTGTGGAAATGTAAGTAAACAAGTTTTTAAAATACTATGTAATTTTATTTATTGCTTTTATTCATATATGCGTGGTTTCTTTCTTCTATAGTGAGAAGTGTTTAAAAGTGAGAAAACAATTTCTTTTTCCGCGATCGTAAACCATGTTGCGGAATGTGTGAAAATTAATTTGAAAGAGCAAATTTCTTTCATATTTCTATAATTAATAACGTGCTGTGTTGTATAAACTGCACGCCGAGTCATGTGTGTGTTGTTCACGGAAAACAAGAGTGGCACATACAGTCGATGTTTGACAATTTTAGTTTCGAAGCAACTTTTGTTGCATTCCTCACTTGTGCTGGAGCTGCAGTCGAAGTGCAGTTCGAAAGCTTTCCGCTTCCAGGCTTCAAGACCGTACTGCGAGTATGCTCTCGAAGTATGCTCGCTTCAAGTATGGTCTTGCAACTTTCGGACACAGCCTTAGTCTTCCACTTCAACTTTCCAGCCTGATCATTACCAGTGCGTAGTTAGAGATTGGTTAGTTCATTGAACTCTCCAGCCTAATTATTGCCTATTTTTGTGGGAGCAGGAAAAGGTTTATTATCCATTTTGCCTTGACTCATCTCACTCAACAGGTCGTTAGGTGTCGTAGCTTGCCGCGAGTTGATAGCTTCTTGGAGATGAGGCCTTGCTCGAAAAGGTTTATTATCCTAAGTCTTCCACTTCGTGGCTTGTCACACACGCTACGAGATTCATCAAATTTGTTTTTAAGCTGCATTTTTTCCCCCCTATGTGGTACAGGTACACTCTTGCCAGGATACCTCAATTAAAACTTTCCCTGCACCTGTTGATGACTGTTTGTTCTCAAGAAGCATTTGAGGATAAAAACACGTTCTTGCAAGGTGTAACTCATTTCAAAAGATAAAGGTATAATAACTTTTAAATCAAATTAATAATAGCACTCACAGCAGCTAAAACAACGTCACTCACATACGACATAACCAACGAGCCAATAATGCAACAAACAGACCAGCGCTGACAGGTTTGATCCAGTTACAAAGCACGCCAGCGCCGCCTGGATTGCTCAACAGAGAAGTCAGTGTTGGTAACCAACAAACGGTAAAAGTAACCGTCCATACCAGATGTTACAATTTACGATCCAGGCAGCGCCGCCTGGATTGCTCAACAGAAAAGTCAGTGTCGCTAACCAACAAACGGTAAAAGTAACCGTCCATACCAGATGTTACAATTTACGATCACTCGATATCAGTACTTTTTTCTTTCCACGTTGTGTAGATACCCAGTATGAATCGTGCGGTGCAATTTGATGCTCGCAGCGTTGCAAACTGCCGTGAAAATGTGCAAAAAATAGGATTTCCTGCTGACGTCACAAAATGTCATTTCTCTGTCACCCTACGCATTGCAACCAAAAAAAATTAACCTCCTTCGACATTTCTGTGCACGTAGAGACTAAAAGTTCAGAGAAAGTTATCGTAAACCAGGAACTGACAGAAGTTTTGGGGCAAAAATAGCTTTTGTTCATTTTTTCTCCACCCTGCACGATCCCCCCCCCCTCCTGCGTTTCTTCAGGTACGTGGTGTATTTATTTCAACCCAAAAACATGCCAAAGGACCATGCTCTCTTGTGCTAAAGTCGTATTCATCTCCGACATTTCGTTACCAACTTAAGCTATTCAAAGTTCAAGGGACAGGACTTTGTGGACACTCTGTATTAGTTATATAGTTATGGTAAGGGGCTGGACCCTGTATAATGTGATGGGTGCAAAATAGCCTAATTGCTGGTGCACGCACAATTTCAAATTCAATCCGTCAGTATGTTTGGAAACATGTGGTACTCATTTGTTTTATCCTGCTAACAGCATTTGGTGACTTGTGACTCACAAATACCCAATATCAGTCGAAGAAAATATAACTGATTGCTGATTCGCTGTTTCTCAGCTGCCATTTGGAAATGTGAGCAACGTGTATTCCTGAAGTGCAAATGTTAAGTTTTAATGTACGGAACCTATGTTCGATTCGAAGTGGGAGACAAACTGTTTCTGAACCGACAACAAATTTCTGCACAGTTTTCCGCAACTAGCTACAGTGAATGGTGCAGTGCAGAAACAGATATGCATTTGTACATATCAGTGGCAGATTGAGTGGTTACGTTTGGGACAGACAGATTCAGTCGGGTACCTCACTTCACCGAAAATAAATTCTAACCTACACTTACATGTTAACAAGATATGGACCGTGTTAAAAATGTAAACATTGATGAGGTCTTGCCCGGTCCCCCCGGAACTTCCGGTTTAGGCCAGTTCCCGTTGTTTCCAGTACAGATTCACCGGCATACGAAGTAAGAAATTAGCGCTTGTTTTAATCAATTGTGCGACGATAGTCAAGAAAGGTATTTGTTAAAGTTCTACTATGAAGGAGTGGACGTCAAGAATCCGTCGGATGATCAACTGCAGAGCAGATTATTGAAACATGACGTGTCTTTGTGGCCGCCAGTTGTATAACATACTACCACTACGTAACTCATGTACACGCACGACGAACTCAAAACGTACGAAAGTTTAGATATATTCAATTATTTGGTAAATGGAAAAGTGAGGGAAAGAGAATTCTGTAAAACTAATGATATTATTATATTATAAAGTATGCTTAAGTGAATCTTTGCCAACAAATCTGCAGAAGTAATGACACATGCAAATGCTAGTAGATATGTGTGCTTTCAACTTGGCCGGGAGAACCTATGATATGGCATGCCACTTTCTCTTGCACGAATTTACTTCAAACAACAAGGAAGTTTTCAGACTGAAGCGACAAGCGATATCGAGATTTCGCACAGAAGCATTCGATCTAAAGCAAACCATTCACCATGCTTGCTCACATAACAGGCCGGGGCAACACAATGCACAGTATTGATAAAACGGCCCAGTCCGAGCGACATGAAAGCGAGAAGCGACACATGCAATTTGTTGTGTCGCTTTAATTGAAAAGGTGTTGTTTATTTTTTTTTAATGTTGGTTTCCAAGAGACACGTATCGTTTCAGTCTGAAAGCTTACTTTCGAACCAATTCACCACGAGAACATGCACGTGTAGCTTGGACTGGTCTGTTTTCTCAGTACTATGCATCGTGTCGCCTTCGTCTGTTGTACTCGTATGCAAGGTGGATTGTTTCCTTTAGAATAAGGGGCCGTTGCTTGTCGCTTCGGTGTGGTAATCTCCGTGCCACTTGAAAGTGAATCCTCAGTGATCAGCGAAATGTATCGAACCGAAGGGACGCGACAAGCTGGACGTGTCGCTCAGATTCTCAATGGCGTGTATTGTGCCGCCTGAGACTTGATTTCCCATGGACCTGCGTCGCTTGTCACTTCGGTGTGAACCACTGCTGTCGCATGTCGCTTCGGTTTGAAACCTTACTAAGAGCCGTTCTTTTCACCACAACACAATACGCAGATAAGCGATCAACATGCTTGTAGCAAAATGCAAGTCGTACAAATCCTTTCCGGGTACCAATCCTTTTTTCGTTCTGCTTGTATCCACAGGTTTCGTCTCTCTACGTCCTTCGGAAACCTACGAAGTGATACTTGACTCAACAAATTTGTTCCCGATCGAACTGTGCAACCATATGCTATGCAGCTGACACGCTATTTCCTTGTAAAAGAATCTCAACTTTGCCGTTTCATATTATCGTCCATAGCACCATCAACGTAACCGGATGTTCCAGGGGAGCCAGACGAGTGCGCATGCTCCGCAGTAGCTCCGCCTTTAACACCGTCTATAGTACTGTAAACAGGAAGCAAGCTGATTTCCATGTACTAGAGATTAGCATATTGTTTTGCAAAAATAGGGGCCCATGGCTGGAATGGGTGGTTATTACTTGCCATAATGCCTCCTATTGTCACTGTAAACTGAAGGAAAAGACGAGGAGTAAACTAAATATACACAGACAAAAGCCTATAGGTGTCTCGTCATCGATCCCTTTTTCAGGCATATTGCATAGTGGTTCGGTTCCAAATGTAAATTGTAGGGTCATTTCCGATCAGTAGAGGAAAAGGTCTAAATATGGCCTCCCTTTATATTTTATCATTTTCGGTGGGAAAAAATTAAAAATATCAAGCACCTGCCTTAAAAATGCATACGTATGAAATATATACTTAAATGTAATAGCATGCTAAAGTATAGAAGGTCTCAATCTTTTTTTTTAAAAAAAAAGCTATTTCCAAAAAATGGTAAACTGATGTATTTCAAAATTCTGGTCTAAATATGGCTACTAGTGGCAATATCAGAAAAAGCAATTAAAATTTAAAAAAAACAATCATTTACCGCTAAAACATTATAAAATTCATATTTATGAATAATCTGTTGTTTTGAAAATCACGCGGAGTGGGAAAAATCGAAATTAAGAAAAACATCCAAATATTTGTTGGAAATGTGATCTCTGCATTAGACCTCATGTCATAGCCCATATTTAGACCATAACGCTCTTTTTCTTCAATTTATTTTCGCCTTCCGTGGTACATATTTCACAAACAAATCATGACATTATAAAATCCAACATTTGTGTTATGTACCGCTAATATCATAACCTATACAAAGCAGATGACAAATCAGAAAACGCTAAGTTAAAACATCCCTGCAAAAAGTTTTCGGAGGTCGCAATTCTATAATTGCGTCCAAGGCCGAAACTAACCACCACTTTCTCTTGCGAATTTGCGCCGCAACCTTTGCCCTTGACAGATAACCACTTCCAATAGCCTCTGCCAGGCTACAGCACAGAGTAGCGCTGATAACTCCAAAACCCATATTTAAATTTTCGCCCATATTTAGACCTTCTCTACCTTATGAGTCTATGCTCAACAATATTGTTGTTTCAATAACGGCTAAGGAACAAACTGATCTATTTGATCTTTTCCTAATATTTACATGTAAGAACTTGTAAGTTGCTAAGTGCTAAATCAAATTTCAAAATTTGGGTTTTGTCCAATATTGCATAATCTTTAATATAATTTTTCTTTTCTTCGATAAGAAAAAGTAGCTTATCACACTAAACGCATCAACATGCTTATTTTAAAATGAATATAGACAGACACAAAGGACCCATATAAGATTCAAATCTTCCTAAACCTCATGTGCGTGTGTGAATGAAAAGAAATTAGGTTTGGAATGATTATTTGTGGGTGAGGTCCCTGACAAGAGAATAACTTCCCTGCAAACCTCTGGAGTGGATGAGGTCACTGGCGCAAGATTCAGATCTTCCTAAACCTCATGTGCGTGTGTGAATGAAAAGAAATTAGGTTTTAATGATTATTTGTGGGTGAGGTCCCTGACAAGAGAATAACTTCCCTGCAAACCTCTGGAGTGGATGAGGTCACTGGCGCAAGATTCAGATCTTCCTAAACCTCATGTGCGTGTGTGAATGAAAATAAATTAGGTTTGGAATGATTATTTGTGTGTGAGGTCCCTGGCAAGAGAATCACTTCCCTGCAAACCTCTGGAGTGGATGAGGTCACTGGCGCAAGATTCAGATCTTCCTAAACCTCATGTGCGTGTGTGAATGAAAAGAAATTAGGTTTGGAATGATTATTTGTGGGTGAGGTTCCTGGCAAGAGAATCACTTCTCTGTAAACCTCTGGAGTGGATGAGGTCACTGGCGCAAGATTCAGATCTTCCTAAACCTCATGTGCGTGTGTGAATGAAAAGAAATTAGGTTTGGAATGATTATTTGTGTGTGAGGTCCCTGGCAAGAGAATAACTTCTCTGTAAACCTCTGGAGTGGATGAGGTCACTGGCGCAAGATTCAGATCTTCCTATACCTCATGTGCGTGTGTGAATGAAAAGAAATTAGGTTTGGAATGATTATTTGTGGGTGAGGTCCCTGGCAAGAGAATCACTTCTCTGTAAACCTCTGGAGTGGATGAGGTCACTGGCGCAAGATTCAGATCTTCCTAAACCTCATGTGCGTGTGTGAATGAAAAGAAATTAGGTTTGGAATGATTATTTGTGGGTGAGGTCCCTGACAAGAGAATAACTTCTCTGTAAACCTCTGGAGTGGATGAGGTCACTGGCGCAAGATTCAGATCTTCCTAAACCTCATGTGCGTGTGTGAATGAAAAGAAATTAGGTTTGCAATGATTATTTATGTGTGAGGTCCCTGGCAAGAGAATAACGTCTCTGTAAACCTCTGGAGTGGATGAGGACACTGGCGCAAGATTCGGATCTTCCTAAACCTCATGTGCGTGTTTGAATGAAAAGAAATTAGGTTTGGAATGATTATTTGTGTGTGAGGTCCCTGGCAAGAGAATCACTTCTTTGCAAACCTCTGGAGTGGATGAGGTCACTGGCGCAAGATTCAGATCTTCCTAAACCTCATGTGCGTGTGTGAATGAAAAGAAATTAGGTTTGGAATGATTATTTGTGGGTGAGGTCCCTGGCAAGAGAATCACTTCCCTGCAAACCTCTGGAGTGGATGAGGTCACTGGCGCAAGATTCAGATCTTCCTATACCTCATGTGCGTGTTTGAATGAAAATAAATTAGATTTGGAATGATTATTTGTGTGTGAGGTCCCTGGCAAGAGAATCAATTCTCTGTAAACCTCTGGAGTGGATGAGGTCACTGATGCAAGATTCAGATCTTCCTAAACCTCATGTGCGTGTGTGAATGAAAAGAAATTAGGTTTGGAATGATTATTTGTGTGTGAGGTCCCTGGCAAGAGAATCACTTCTCTGTAAACCTCTGGAGTGGATGAGGTCACTGGCGCAAGATTCGGATCTTCCTAAACCTCATGTGCGTGTGTGAATGAAAAGAAATTAGGTTTAGAATGATTATTTGTGTGTGAGGTCCCTGGCAAGAGAATAACGTCTCTGTAAACCTCTGGAGTGGATGAGGTCACTGGCGCAAGATTCAGATCTTCCTAAACCTCATGTGCGTGTGTGAATGAAAAGAAATTAGGTTTGGAATGATTATTTGTGTGTGAGGTCCCTGGCAAGAGAATCACTTCTATGTAAACCTCTGGAGTGGATGAGGTCACTGGCGCAAGATTCAGATCTTCCTAAACCTCATGTGCGTGTGTGAATGAAAAGAAATTAGGTTTGGAATGATTATTTGTGGATGAGGTCCCTGGCAAGAGAATAACTTCTCTGTAAACCTCTGGAGTGGATGAGGTCACTGGCGCAAGATTCAGATCTTCCTAAACCTTATGTGCGTGTGTGAATGAAAAGAAATTAGGTTTGGAATGATTATTTGTGGGTGAGGTCCCTGGCAAGAGAATCACTTCTCTGTAAACCTCTGGAGTGGATGAGGTCACTGGCGCAAGATTCAGATCTTCCTAAACCTCATGTGCGTGTGTGAATGAAAAGAAATTAGGTTTGGAATGATTATTTGTGGGTGAGGTCCCTGACAAGAGAATAACTTCTCTGTAAACCTCTGGAGTGGATGAGGTCACTGGCGCAAGATTCAGATCTTCCTAAACCTCATGTGCGTCTGTGAATGAAAAGAGATTAGGTTTGCAATGATTATTTATGTGTGAGGTCCCTGGCAAGAGAATAACGTCTCTGTAAACCTCTGGAGTGGATGAGGTCACTGGCGCAAGATTCAGATCTTCCTAAACCTCATGTGCGTGTTTGAATGAAAAGAAATTAGGTTTGGAATGATTATTTGTGTGTGAGGTTCCTGGCAAGAGAATCACTTCTTTGTAAACCTCTGGAGTGGATGAGGTCACTGGCGCAAGATTCAGATCTTCCTAAACCTCATGTGCGTGTGTGAATGAAAAGAAATTAGGTTTGGAATGATGATTTGTGTGTGAGGTCCCTGGCAAGAGAATCAATTCTCTGTAAACCTCTGGAGTGGATGAGGTCACTGGCGCAAGATTCAGATCTTCCTAAACCTCATGTGCGTGTGTGAATGAAAAGAAATTAGGTTTGGAATGATTATTTGTGTGTGAGGTCCCTGGCAAGAGAATCACTTCTCTGTAAATTTCTGGAGTGGATGAGGTTACTGGCGCAAGATTCAGATCTTCCTAAACCTCATGTGCGTGTGTGAATGAAAAGAAATTAGGTTTGGAATGATTATTTGTGGGAGAGGTCCCTGGCAAGAGAATAACTTCTCTGTAAACCTCTGGAGTGGATGAGGTCACTGGCGCAAGATTCAGATCTTCCTATACCTCATGTGCGTGTGTGAATGAAAAGAAATTAGGTTTGGAATGATTATTTGTGGGTGAGGTCCCTGGCAAGAGAATAACTTCTCTGTAAACCTCTGGAGTGGATGAGGTCACTGGCGCAAGATTCAGATCTTCCTAAACCTCATGTGCGTGTGTGAATGAAAAGAGATTAGGTTTGGAATGATTATTTGTGGGTGAGGTCTCTGTAAACCTCGGGAGTGGAACAGTTTTTTAACTTTAATTATGCTTATTAGTATCCCGTATATATAGTCAAGTGGATGTATAATATATATTTGTTGTTTTGTAACTGTATTTAAGCTGATCTACATCACATGTATGTAATAAAGTGGATGGAATATATATTTGTAACTTATTATGCTGATGTTTATCCCATGTATGCAATCTAGTGGATGTATTATGTATTTGTAACTTATTAAGCTGATCTACATCCCATATATATAATCAAGTGGATGTAATATTTATTTCTTATTTTGTAACTGTAATTATGCTTATCAGCATCCCATATATGTAATAAAGTGGATGTAATATATATATATATATGTAACTGTAATTAAGCTGATCTACATCCCATATATGTATTCAAGTATATGTAATATTTGTAACTGTAATTATGCTGAAGTACATCCCATATATGTATTCAAGTGTATGTAATATTTGTAACTGTAATTATGCCGCAATCTATATATATAATCAAGTGGATATATTTGTACTGTAATCACAATAAAATGTGTTATATGTAAGAAGATGATGTGATCTATACTACTGTAGATCCAGATAGAAATATCAACAATGTAGTCCACAGAATGAGAATAAATTACAATCACAATTACAACTTAAAGTTTATTTTTAAAATGGTGTCAAGGAAAAATACAAAATATCATGTACAGTTCTGTTCACATAAAGTGGCACCAGTGATTTATCCACACACCCCTAACACCCCCCAGCACCATCCCAAATTTTGACGAACACCCCCCCTCAATCAGAAAAGTGGAACATCCCCCTGTAGGGGGGTGTAAATATGGATTTTTATATCAACAATAGAATGTCAATACTTCAATATAAAGGAACCATTTGTAGCTCTACAAGAAGCAAAGTCCAATGGACCTTTCGATCAACTACAACCAAAGTGTCAAAGAAGGAGGGTGGAATGTTCAGCATGGTCATTTCCTGGAAACACCAGCTCCCTTGACAAGGCCACAAAACGCGAAGTAAAATAAACTAAATCAATCGATCAATCAACCACACAATCGGAATCACTTTTTCCAGAGAACCTCAGATCTTACTGAAAACAATTTGTTATAATCAGTCCAGGTCATCCCGCTTTTTTGTGAACGAGCGCTCTCGTATGCACGTGCGGCTTGCTGAGCTAGCAGCGTTGTAAAAGGAGCGGAAAGAAAATACCGAGGGAGTGAGCTAGACGACATAAAGGTGCTTCATTGTATGGAAAGATTTAGTACCAAGCAGGGATGGGAATTTGCTGCAACTGTCGAAAGACCTAAAATTTCACTTTTCTTTGTTTCACTGTTTAATTTAATTATAAGTAGTAATATTTGTATATGGACAAATAAATATTTGGTAGACCCGGCCTCCAGGCCTCATAGCACATTTCATCAGGATTGTAAAGAAAGTTTAGCACCCAAGCATTTCAAATGCAATAGCTCGCTGTACAATAAACAGCGCCCCGTCTTTCACCCACAGATGGTGTACACTGTACTCCTTATGACGTGATGACTCATCGAGTAAAATAAGGGACCTAAATTTAATTTTGGGCATCATTTATGGGATATTTACACGTCTCACTTTTCGAGAGTCGATCGATCTTGTACTAGCAGGATCACAGGTGATGGCGAGTTTATATTGGTCGAAGACCTATGCAATTTATTACTAGCATGTAAACATGCAATCACACAGGAACACCACAAAGAAAACACCAGACCTATTGTTATAGGTCTCGCGCCACAAGTTGAGCTCTGGGGAGAAAGTGTTCGAGCTGACCGCGGAGGCAGTGACAACCCTCATAATTCTTGCTATTCTCAATATATGTTACCAGAATGCCTGATAACCAAGAACATTCTTAGCAAAGCTGCATATACACTACGTTGTTTTAATTGACAAAAAAGTATATCGATTACAGACATGTTTGCTTTCTACGTAATGCTGCGAGCCCCATTTACTTCTCTATCCTTTTCGTAATGAAAGCTATTGGGTTAAAACGTCTGTCCATCCCTCTGACATCATCAATGCGTATCAGGGTTAGGCAAAATTTGTGTTGTTTTTAAAAAGAACAAGACAAACTGTTTTTTTGTTTTAAACATGAGTTAAAAAAACATGTTTTAAACAAACAAAGTCAACCTTTTCCCAGTAAATTATAGTTAAAGTCGTTAAAGAAAAAATACTCATTTTCATGAGTACAGTGGCGACAAGGACTGTTTATTTCCCTTTGGAGATAAGGTTTACCATACTGCAGGGTAGGGGTGTGCGGGACAGAATTTTTTGGGTCGGGACTGGAAATTCTTTAATTCCCGACATTCGGGACGGGGAAAATTCTCAATTTTCCGAAAAAGTCGGAAAATTTTCGGGACGGGATGTGTTCGAAATTTCCCAAAGCTCTTGAAATCTCGAATTCTACACGTAATTTCCATCTTAAGTGCTTGCTTTTGCACTTCTGGCACAAACCCTAACATCTTCCGATAAGTTCCCGACAGTTACAATGCAGAGAACGTCTAGAATTAACGACGTTTTAAAATGACCATTCGGAATTTCCAGACTGCTTGGGATCCCGAAAAGTCGGGATCGGGACGGAAGTTTTCTTTCCCGATCCCGGTCCCGACTTTTCGGGATCCCGCACACCTCTACTGCAGGGACAAAAGTTGTGGGTAATAGTCCCCCTTTTCCCGCCACTACTGAAGTAGATTAGGATTTATATTAATCTAAATTTCAAGAAACTAAATTTTATAGAATTACTATCCTCGTCCTGGAAAAATCAGGGTGAAATATTTCCTGCTGCCTGAACAGTTTATATAGCAGAAAACAACCTGCAGTGTCATAATGGATTCTCCAGATCAATCTATCTTTCCAAGTACAAACTTATGTTAACAAAAGTTAGCATCTGCGCTTCATTCAGTTATACAAACCAATGAATCGTATCGCAAAAGAAAAAAAATCACGTCATGATCAAAATCACGCATTGTGTATTCAGATATTAGTTTCCATTTCCAGCTTCCACCAATCTCAAACTTATAGGACGATACGAAACAAGGAACTGAGAAGTTTCGATTTCTACAGTAAAGCACGGGTCTTTCTTGTAGCACAACAATTTTGCTACCTTGTGCATACATAGCTAGCCTGCCTGACCTAACAACATAGACATTTAGCCTAAAATAAAAATGCTTTCTCCCGTGACGTCAGAACATAAGGTTGCTCAAGTGTTGTGCGATAAGTGAGACTTTGTAAAGCACGGATTAATTGACACAGATTCAATGAAAAAACAGGGTTGCCAAACAAAAAAATTATCACAGACTATAAAATATCTACCACCAAAATGTGTTTTAAACACTTGTAAAAAAACATGTTTAAAACACATTGTTTAATTGGAAACGAGGTTTGTGCTTCTCCCACATTTCTTTCCTGGCTTCACAATAAAGAAACCTCTTTCGCCGAATTATGCACTTCTACATCTAAACTGAGTGGCCAGATTGTTTGCATCTGTAGGTGGCAACATTGGAGTTCTGCTTCACCGGCCTGCCTTTTTCTTGACAAAACCCATATGGCCTCCTCCTCCGATTTCCACTCTCCCCAGAGCTCAAGTTGTCGCGCGAGGCCTATAGTATACTGAACCTTATTCTTAGCAGTTTGTCTGCTTGAGTCACCTTATCAGGTTCACCCCGTCTTCCGAACAGATTCTACAGGCATAAGAGGTGGTGTTTCATTTCAACCCCATCGCCGCGATCACCCACAGTTAGGTAGAAAAACTATACATAATAACCATAACTAAAAATCAATAACAAGTCAATCAAACAAACGCCCCTCCCCATTTTTGTGTGAAGATATATAGAATTCGTAGCTAAACTACAAAATTTTGTCCCCCCCCCCAAATATTCCCATGACGCAGGAGCGTCGGGAATCTCCCCTGTGGGCACCCCTGGGAGGACCCCCAGGTTCACTTGCTCTTCCCAAAGGATGACTAAGTATTTTAAGAAGTATTGATAGCCTCATATTAAAATAACATAAAATGATCGAGCAGTTCCTTTCCGGATAGTTAAAATGATAAATCGAAGTTTGACGCAAATGCATAAATAGGGAATAGATTTATGAGATACCTAAGTAAATTTAATCCGGGACTTGTTACTTGCAAGGCAATACGTTAACTCATGGACACAAAGCAAGAGCATTCTAGATTGGATATATCCGATGTTATGTCTCTTTCTTTCTGTAATCGTTGTTCACACAAATACACAGAACTTCATCTATTTCACACCTTAATTGATTAATTGAGTTTTAAATCCACTTTTATATACAGTAATTTTATTGGGACTGTACATACGGTTTTATGTGAGATACGAACCACTATGTGCCTCCAGCGGGTATCGAACCCTAATCCCTCGATTAAAATGCGACGATGAGGGGGGAGGGAGATTTGCTTTGGTGCCGGTGCCGGTATAATGGACACGGTTCTGTTTCAAATGAGACAGTGCACCGAAAAATGTGAAGGAGGTCTCCCCGATGGCGCAGTGTCGTCGCCTCGTAATTAAGGGGACCCGGGTTCGATACCCGTTGGAGGCACATAGTGGTTCGGATCCCAATTTTAACTCTAGGTCCAGTTCCGATTAGCCTTACTGTGCATAAAAGAAAGAAACACTGCCGACGCATGTGATAAAATAGACAGCAAGACTTATGAAAAGTATATTCAAACAGTTCTTTTCAAATCTTCCTCCACGGACGTTCATTATTCTGGACCAATAGCTGCAAGAATGAACAGCTTCCCACGAAGACATGCATTCTTGTATTGGACAGTACCCGTTGACCACTAACTTTTGTTGCGGCGTGTGCTAAAGCAGACGCTCGATGGAGCTTTCTTCTACCTGCACACATACGGCAACACTGTCGCCATAAGCCCCATACTTAGGGACATTGAATTTTCGCGATGCGCGAAATCGCGAAATGTGAAAAAAAAGATGCAATTTTGAACATTCTGCACTTAACTTCACCCCCAATGATGAAATATGCATGAGTTTTATTCGCGAAGTATTGCGAAATGTCTGCTTTTCCACGAAATGAACGCTTTTTCTCGAAATAACCGTGAAATATCATCAAATTAAGAAGAAAACACGCAAAAACCGGCAATCGAGGTTGTGCGCGCAAACTGTCGATTTGTAACGAAACGTTTCCCTAAAGTTTCCTACCACTTGCAGCTGAAGAACGTTTTATCTTCGATCACATAAAGAAGACGCTGCAAATTGGAATTTCCCATGCATATAATCTCAGTTCGAAAACTTCGCTTACTGTCAAGTTACATTCGTTTCTTCCCCCGAATGTCTACTCAACTTCCAGGTTCATTGAACTTGCTAGCTTTTTTGCCCCTGCACTATTACCTCTAAATACTAAGCCTTGTCTAGCGAGAAGAGTAAACTATCCTTGCCCCACCCAATCGCCGCTACTGGCAATTACAGTTGAAATCTAAGAACTTGTGTATGTGTACAGTATATAGAAATGAAGTAGTTTATCAATTTATAGCTCTTTTGTATGTTGTTTCCTCTCATGATGAAAAAGTGTGTGCCAATTTAATTTTTGTCCACCGCTGGTATATATCGCTGATCTAACATTTTATTTACCGCTCTCCTCAGTTTTTATTTACCATAAATTTGTCTCCCATACTGAATTCTTAAGTTGTAGCATCAGTGGCGTACGTCCGCCGAAAGAGGTTACCGGATTTAAACCCCCTTGAGCTTATTATGGAAAATAAAGGTGCCCACAGTATACTGCGCCATCAATATTTTCTTCTCAAAAATATTATAAAATTCAACATTTACTTGTATGTATTTTTCCAAAATATACATGAAACGTTTACACCTTAGATGAAGGAAAAGCATATCGTGGGATCTTCTGAAAGTATTGACACTCCATTACATTAATATTCACGCAAACCTGCAGAATTGGGTGTAAAAATTTTCTTCCTCGCTTCGCTCGCAATATTGCAGTACAAAAATGCGTGTATGGCTTTTTAATAAGATGATTGTGAAGAATTATACCATAGCTACTTTTCGAATCACACAATATTCTCAGTATAGGTTCATAATATCATTTGTTAAATTATAATGCTGTGTTGTTGGACTACACTTAATTTATAGCAGCTGTTTCAATTTTGATGAAGTAGTTCTATTATCAAAACTATTGTAGCCTATTATTGATTCCCTGTATGCTGTAACAGTTGTACCAAGTACACTTTATAGTAATACATTGCGCGATAATTACCCGATAAAATGGAGAATAGTCTCATTTCCAATTTCTTTTCTCAGGACAGTTTTACTTTAGCAAGGGAAAATTGGGATTAAGATAAAATCCATGTAATTATTGCTAGCGATAACTAAAATAATTATATTCACCCCACACGGGAGGGGGGGTTGAGTTCATGGAAGAAGGTACCTTATTAGCCTATATTCTAGCCCCGGCATTAGAAAATTCTCGATAGGGTTCTGCGTGTCTCGTGAAACAATATTTGAATCGGCGACACAAACAAGCCAGTTGTGGCTAACAGAAAACTGCAACTGCCCGTGTTCAATTTTCTTTGTCTTAACTGCTCAAACATTGTTTAAATTCATATTCATATAATTTACTTCATGGAATTTGAGATTAAGTTAAGCATTTAACCAATCAATGTGCTAGCTTTTCGTTACTTAAAAAAAAAGTTACTTTTTAGTAGACACGTTGTTGTAATTAAATGCTTTATGATAATCATGACGTGATTTGGCTGGAGTGGGGGGCGCATAACATGATTTGGAGAGGGGCATGACATTTATTAAGGCGGACGCGCAATTGGCCTTTGGCGAGAGATGGACACTACCTGATGAAAAATGCTATGGAAACAAATTGAAATGGCCAATTTATCAGTCAAAGATTTGCGACAACAACAACAACAATAATAATAATAATAATAAAAATTTGGATTATTATTCGAATGCTTCACGGAGAAAAGCACAGCATTCCAAACACACGCATGTTTAAGAGTGAATGCGTTGCAAGTAAACATGGATTCTTGAAAATAAAATATGATGGCAACTATTATATAAAAGAGAAAAAATTGTTTTGTATCTCAGCTGCAACAATGTTCAACGTTCAACAACTTTCGTATGTGAACAATGTGCATTAACTAAAGAAAGTTTTTGGTTCGTTGCAAGTGGCTAATGCAGACAACGGCTAGGTTGACATGAATACACAGTTCTATAAATGTTCTATAAATTTATTATTGTTAATAGCATGTATCCAAAATGGGGATCAGAGGGCTCGAACCGCCCCTTCAGGAAATTTTTCAGTTTACACTGCATAAAATTATGTTTTTGTCTTCTTGAATACTGTGACGATAATTTAAGGAAATTCGTAATTATAAAGACGGAGAATGTTCTATATAACCCTGTTGTTGATAATATTGCACGTAAACCTTTCTTGCGCTTTCGGTGTTGTCGCAGCGAACTTCTTGGAAGCTGCACAACAAAGGTAGCGCCACAAGTAGGACGATTCGCTGTAATTTTCAATCTCTGGAAAGCGCGAGAGGGAACGTTCTTGAATAAGAGAAGGAGTGGAACTACTGGCAATATTAACGAATCGTTTTATCTGCGGAACGTTCTAGAATATAATGTTGTAATCCCGTCTTACCTGGGATCTGAGGTCACAGGGAAGTTTCAATAATACATTTAGGTAGAGCTTAATTGTACTTGTTAGCTGAACCTGCTCCGATTAAGAGGGTAGAGATATGGAAGGTTGAATTTAAAGGTTATTTACACTTGTCCATACCTGGTAGGCGAGTGATGTTCTTGTCCAGATGCTTCTTGCAGACCGAATTGTGACTGATGCCAAGGTTCTATCCTGCGACCCTTGGCTCACTATTCCGAGCGATCCCGCGCGACTCGCTGCATGTTTATGCAGCCGTAACTTCGTGTACCGTCGTCGTAGTTCTGTAGTTGTAATGTGTTGTAGAGTGTCCAATGAGAGCCAAATTAAATGAGAGCGAGCTCAGGGAGGGAGCTTCCTTTTATAATCTTAGGCTTCGAAAGGTTGTTAAACCTTTCGAACACGCTGGATCCACGCGTTTGCCTTTCAGTCATTGTTTTCACGGAAGTTACTAAGTCTGCGCATTCTTGAGATCGCCCGCTGGTCGGACAATTCCAGGAAATAAACAAGCGTAAATATTATCATGACGAGGTTTTCTCGGTTTAATAATCTCCATATCTCTACAATAATGAGGATATAAATATGCGGCTTCCATTTACCGGTTGATCTGTACAACAGAATCGGTTAATGAGACTTCAGAATTTTCAGAGTATGGCAATTCATACAGTCGATTAGTGATCTGTGAGTGTCCATTGCTTGCTTTGTAAGATCTAGAGATTCGAAAATAAAAAAAGACTGAATATCGTAAAGTAACGAAGTCTACTAGTTTGTGTTCATAGCTGAAGACATTGACGACAGCGGAAGTTCCTCAGCCTCAGTGTAGTGCATCTAGTTCAGGTCGAGAGCCGAAGAGATCGAAGGTCTCTCTCTCTCTAAAGTGAATATTTCAGCGGTTTATTAAAACAGAAATAAGCTTCACAGAGCAACTGAAAATCAAAGTTTTGAGTGATGATTTAGTTGTGCCCGAACAAAATTTCATGTATGCTGTCCGAGAATTTCATGGCATAAAAGAAATAATTTTGTTTAAGCCTACTGGGTTCGCACACACATAAATACGTAACTACCATGAAGGTACAGCCGAAATTTTTTTGGTTACCCTGTACAATACTATACTTTTCTTATGAATCAATAAACAGAAGGAAGAAAGGCAGTACAACCATAGAATAGTCATATGCAACATCTTCTTGCTTTCTCTTCTCGACAACCAATTAACAAGATTTCTGTTTCCTCGAAATAAGATAATTACGTAGAGAGTAGTTCAATTTACGTACCTGATGCTAAACGCGGCATAAAAACTTGACAAAACAGCTGTTGCAATAAGAAAATCTTCAAAATCTCCGTCCTCTTCATTATAGTTTCTAACTGCAACGTTCATTTTTATTTTCTCAAGAGAACTTTCTGTATCTCAAGAGACCTGTTTCGTTCTCTTGGCGAATACAGGATCTTAAGAGACCAATGCCCGGTTCGCTCAATGCGCGTTAAATTTTAAAGAAGCGTTAAATCAAGTTAACGCTACATTAGCACATTGAGGCATTTCTCCAACCTTCGTTAAGGCTAACAGACCTCTAATGTCGTCGTTAAATCTAAAGGCACTCTTTTGCTTCATTAAAGTGCTTAACAGCGCGTTGCGTTGTGTCGGAAATAAGATGGCGAAATTGCGTATGCCAGCTGTTGTGTTGAAAGGTTATCCCAAACCGATTTGAACACATTATTTGCAAACCATCGCAAAACATACACTAGTTCGATTTCTTTCTACAGCAAAAATAATTTTCCCATTTCGTATTTCATATTACAAATTCGTACTGCAAATCAGAACTCACATGTAAGTTAAATGAGAAATATTGTATCAATGTACTTTTTAAAGTTTTGTCAATAATGGCATCGTGATCACACATTATTCAAATTTTATTAATTTTGCCTGTCGAGCCAAAAATATATGCTTATAGTTAATTATACGAACTTGATGTTTTTAAAATGCATATTGGTCTTCCACCTTCAATGCACTGTAACCATAAACACAAAATATCGCATGACTTTTTAAAATAATGTAACCTCTTTTTACATACCTATTTCAATTTGTATAAGGTGAAGTTATTCACCAAAATTTTCGGTGTCGTCGTCCACGCCGTTTTCCAGTGGATCACATAGAAACTGGAGAAAGTCGTGGTTTCTTGTGTTTATGCTTATGTCTTCTTATAACTACCATTCCAATTTTATGTTGTTTTTTAAACTGAAAAACGTCGGAAAACGTAAGAGATAAAATTAAAATGAAGCAACTCTCCTAGAAATAGGCAATACACGTCCTGTACTCTCATTTAATGTAAAATAAATTTGTGACATTACACAATGTAGCCTGCAATCTTTCAAAGTAGTAGAGAATTGTTCTTTCGAACTTTTCAAGTTATTATCCACCTACTCCAATTAACATAATGGAAAAAAATGATTTTGCAGTGACGAGAATGCTCGACACAAATGTTCAACATTCTATATTCTGAATCACAAGCGGCTAGGGACAGCTGTAGCAATCTGGAGATGCTAAAAGCACCAAACCTGACCTGCCTAACCTAACCAAGTACAGAAATAAAGAAAACCTGCCTAACCTATTTACTTATTTAGCTCGTAGCTGTACGTAAGTACTGTAGAATAAAACATGTTGTTTAATACAACGTGAGTCTTAATATAATCACAAAATCAAAACAATTATTATGCAGTATATTGAAAATAGGCTGACATATAACGGTGCAAATGGAAATTAAATCGTATTCATAACAAACTGAAAGAGCACTTAAAAATTGAAAAAAAAAAAATCAACCGTTACATGTACAAGGTACATTTACGAACGACTACCATCTCATCACGTAATATAGCTTACATATGTTGTTTCATTAAGAAAAAAAGCTTGAGGTCCTAAGCAGTTTCAGGTATATAGTTTCGTGCATGGACATTGTAACATTTTGACATTGTGCAGTGACATAGAACACACTACCATCCATTCGGAAATTATTCCTTGTACATACGTAAAGTGGTAATGATATTGTCTGAGTGCACTTGTTATATTTTTTATCAGTTATGATAAATTAAATGTAAAATATCATACTTATCAACTGTTCCATGTACAAGGTACATTTTCTGAATGACTACAATTTCATCACATAATGAATAACCAAACATATTGTAAAGAACCGTACTACACATATATGTTTCATTAAGGAAAAAAGCTTCAGGTCCTAAGCAGTTTAAAGGTATTGTCGTTTCGTGCATGGAAATTGTAACAGTATACATATTTGTTTGAAAAAAACACTACCATCCATTCGGAAATTTTTCCTTGTACATACATGTACGTACAAGTGGCAATGGTGCTGTCTAACAGTGCACTTGTTTTTTTGTTTTTTGACCAGTTATGATAAATCAACTATAAAATATCATATTAATCAACCGTTCCATGTACAAGGTACATTTTCTGAATGACTACAATTTCATCACATAACGAATAACCAAGCATAATGTAAAGTACCGTACTGCACATGTATGTTTCATTAAGAAAAAAGCTTAATCCTAAGCTGTTTCTCGTAATGTAGTTTCGTGCATGGACATTGTAAAAGTATGCATATTTGTTTGTAAAACACACTAGCACGCATTCGGAAATTATTCTTTGCACGGTACGTTCGTACAAGTGGTGAGGATACTGTCTAACAGTGTACTAGGTCCTTTTTACCATTTATGATAAATCAAATATAAAATATCGTATTGTATTATATATATTTTTTCTTTGAAAAATATTTGTACGAAACAAAAACACCACCATTCAGAAACGTCCCTTGTACATATGCATGAACGGTAATCATACTGATAAACATTTTACGTGCCTTTTTTTTTTTTGTCAGTGATTATTTGGAAACAGTAGATTTCTTGTTTGCAATGCCACATTCACATCAATGCCAATAGAAATGATTTGCAATATTTACATATTATTTAATTGCCATGGCACAGTAAGTTAAGTTATGCATGGTGTACATTTCGTGAAATGTTCTCTCCTGTTGAGGAAAATTATTATAGCAAACACACGTTCATTTCCACTTTTAGGCCTCTTTCGCAATGCCATTTTAATATAATTAAATTTATCAAACTTCAAACAGATTACCCTAACCTAGAACAGTAGTTTTTATTTATATATTTATGATCTTGTATTGACAGTCGGTAGGCACTCATTTAAATCTAACTTACAATGTAACTGTTAATCCTAATACATAACATTTTCGGTGTGCGGACGTAAATACCTAACTTCAATTTCTTAAACATATATATATGTGTTACACATGACTTTATTTATTTTTGTTCCTGAGATTTCATACAAAAAAAGCCCAAATCCGCTTACGCAGTGTCTACTGTCCACGGTGCAACCAATGAAAACGTTGCATTTCTCGTATCAAAGTATGAGAATAGAAAGGCATCAAAGCAAAACGTCTCTAACATGTCGTTAGTTAACGGGCCTATAAAATCGTTTGAGCGAACATTAAAAGTTTAACAGGCTGCTAAGATTTTAGTGATGCGTTAACTATCAACTCGTTAAGAACGTTTTAAAGATGGTTGAGCGAACCGGGCACAAATGTCGCTCTTACGCTGCCAAGACACGTCTATGAAACAGCGAATCTTAAGATGGATCTTGAAAGAGAACTACTTATGAAACGAGGAAGAAAAAACGTCCGTAAGACTCTCTTGTAACATACTCTTATCCAAGATGGTGAAGCAAACAGTCTCTTGGCTAGTATCTTGAGATACGTCTATGAAACAGTATGACGTCTTAAGAGAGGTCTCAAGACGCTTTCCTTTCTTGAGAAACGACTATGCTATGAATGACTAAAATCGACTAACAGTTGATAGGGTCAGAAAAAAAGAAGAAGTTAGACAAACAAAATAGAAAGAAGAAGAATAAAAGCGCGCTGTTGCCAATTTCCCTTGTAAATAGTGTGCTTATTTATTTTTGTAGCGTACGAGTATTTTTTATTTTTGAAATGGTACGTCATAAGCATCGGTGTAAAGTAAAAGGCTGCGATTCGAAAGATATAGTATTTCGATTTCCAAGAAATCCAGAGCAGTAAGTACATATGTCATCAATTTCGTCTAATTGCATTTCATTTTCATTCGTCGCGATTACCCCACAATCGAACAATCATACAAATATCTATTTGACTGATATATTCTTGGTTTACACCATCAAGCAAGGTTTCAGTCATAATTTCCATCGGGAAGGGGGTGAACAGGTGATTGATTGATTAATTAGCATCCGTTCAACTTTGACAAAACGTCTGGAATTGTCACATTATACAAGTACAAATAGAATACATCTATAAAATTACAGGCTTACTATTTAATATAAAATAAAAATACGATAAACTTTGCGGTAAATATGCGATAACGCCCGGACACCTTTCACTCATTTATTTCCTTAATTTTACCACTGGTACTTACCTATTTTGCCTTGCGGAACATTCTTTAAGGTGAAGTTATGCCTTTTTCCATAAAATACTGTCAACTTTTCATATTACGATTGATTATTTGTCTTACTTGTTCCGCTTCTGTAATAGACAATATGGCGTGCACTCGTAATGGATCATCGCGCGTCATGACGCGCCAGCTTGTGTTTTGTCGATTTTCAGTGCGCAAGCAGTGTTTCAAACCTTCATGATGGAAAATTACGTACTATTTCAATTTTTTTTCATGTTTACCTCCACAAACCATGCACGTTAGCCCCAAAAACCATCCACGGGTAGCCCCAAAATCCATCCATGGGTAGCCCCACAAATCATTGATGTTAGCCCCAAAAACCATCCACGGATAGCCCCACAAACCATTCACACAAGATAACTCTGGGTAACAGTAGTATAAGTCGGAGACGGATTTCTTAAAATTTACAGGAGAAAAGACGAGAAAGTACTTACGGAATTGTGTTCTTGAGGACTTTCTGAAGCCGGAGATATTTTTTTTATATAATCGTGCTACGTATTTTGCCTGTAAATAAGGTATTTTTCGTCAATCATGCATCTCCGTTGTACGATAGCTCGTGCCGCCATTACCGTCGACTACGTGAATCAAATGTTCCGTGCGTTTGGTTATGTAACCCCTTCACAGTGTAGCAACCACGCGGAAGTTTGCCAAGATGACGTGTGAGCGGTTTTTTTTTTTTTTTCCAATAAAAGGTAAGACTCTAGTTTACGTCCTTTTCCTAAGGAATACGTGTCATATATCGTTGGAAAGCTTATTTTATAAGGAATTCAACAACGTAAATCCAAAAGCGAGCAAAAAATTCCTGAAGGAGTAAATCGAGAAAAACCGATGTTGTCCGGATATGCGCAATTGAACGTAGGCTACTGAGGTATTTTTTAGATGATGAAGCACATATTTAGGGGTGAAATGAGTGCTAATGGAACCTAACCTAACAGGCCTAACCTAACCTCGTAGGCATACCTCGACCCCGTGAATGGATAGTGGGGCTATCCTGAACAGAAAGTGTAAAAAGAAAAAGGTACTTACCCGAAGAGATGCCGGGTGCCGCACCGCGAACGCAATGCAGATAAGGACGTAAAGTAGAGCCTAGCCTCAATTTTCGCTTAAAAACCTTTTGTGAATAGTTTGTGCGGCATTTATCGGTTCATAAGTTTGGAAACACTGCACATCAGCTGACGATACTGCATATCAGCTGACGATAGACAACGTGAGTCAAGATTTGCCCGCCGAATTAGCAACGACCAATAAATGATTATAATGTTAAAAGTAACATGTTTTTCATGAAAAAAAAAGTTATGGCCCGCTTGAAAAATCTTCCGCTATGCATATGAGGTAAGTAGTAATGATTTTTATTTGAAAACAACCGAGTTTTATGTGTCTCTGGCTTATACTACTGTTACCTAAGTCTGTTAGGTTAGGTTCCATTAGCACTCATTTCGCCCGTAAATTTATCGAAAAAGAAAGCGCGAACATAGTTAAAAATAGAAATTTTCGTAAAAAGAAGGCACGTTTGGAAACACTGCAGAGATCGCGTGACTTTCAATGCTCTCGCCATCTGCATGCACACAATGGAAACAACGGCATAATGTGACAGGCAATGCCAATTTCTTACGTAAAAAGTGATTAATTCTTGTTCTGCAGCATTAAACTACGAAGTTTTTACTTTCAGTGAAAGAAAATACCCCCAAGAACGTCCACAATGCTAAAGAAACTCATTTCAGTAAGTACTTTCTCCTGTAAATTTGAAGAAATCCATCCGGGCGATATCGCATATTTACCAACTTTGCGTCAAAATAATCATAATTTTGGCTTTTGTGAAACATTTTGGGGTTGAGATAATTTGGTGTGTGTGGATGAATCAGTGCCGGCAATAATAAAAATAATTTGGTACCATTTACCTTCTGTACTCCCCGGCTAGAGTCTAGTTTATGTCCTTCTTGCCCACTCCTTCTTACCCATTTACGTCTTTCTTGCGCACTCCTTCTTGCCCGTTTACAAAACTGTGCTATCAGACAGCTGGCGCTCCGGCAGCCGTAGAGTAAGTAAGTTTATCTTTTTACACTTTCTGTCACTAACCATTCACGGGAACGAGGCATGCCTACGAGGTTAGGTTAGGCCTGTTAGGTTAGGTTCCATTAGCACGCATTTCACCCCTAAATATGTGCTTCATCATCGAAAAATGTCCTCAGTACGTTCAATCACGCATATCCGGACATCGGTTTTTCTCGATTTTCTCCTCCAGGAAATGTTTCCTCGCCTTGGGATTTACTTTGTTGAATTCCTTATAAAATAACCTTTCCAACGATATATGACACGTATTCCTTAGGAAAAGGACGTAAACTAGACTCTTACCTACTCCCCTCAAGAAAGTAAAATATTTTGCATGATATATGAAGATTATGTTGTTTATGAACGTTTTCAGTTGTTTTCAATTCACGGTGTGAAGCAGAACTGCCCGAAGGTTTCATGCAAGTGATTATAGTGCCAAACACGACATTCCACAACAGCAGCTACAATTTTACGTCGTGAAATTTGGGACCGACAGTTATTTTCGACGTATTCTTTCAGTATTTGAGCGTGCATACATCCGGTTTTTACTAATAAAGAGCGACGAAAGTTCTCCGAAATTGCATGTTTTATTTACGCGGGCCATAGTTTGGGATGAAATATCCTTGTTATTTGTGTTTCCTGCACGTTGGAACCAGGCACGTATCTAGAAATAATAAGGCCCAAGTTCCTTTTGTTTTATTGTGATTTCATTATGCTACGGATGCAATTTTTACATCGTTCGATTTTGATTTACATCTGTTAACACATACTGCAGAGTTTTAGCAATTTCGTGGTTAGGTTAGGCAAGTCATGTTTGGTTCTCTTAGCATTAAAATAAAGGGTAAAAATCTGATAGCCTATTCCCCCAACCTCTAACGTGGCCCAACCTCCAGCTCCCCGGCTTTATCTATAGAGTCCGTTTTAAAGGCATGTTAGAAATTGGCCGGAGTCACCTGCTCTAAAATGAGCCCCAAACTTTTAAATTTGAAGAAATCTGTTACATCACACAAAACACCTTCCAGATGTTAGACAATGCTACAAGAACTTATTACCGTAAGTAGTTTCTTCTGTAAAAATGAAAAATTTGTCCGGTGAATATCAGATTAGTACCAAATAAAGTCCTTAAATGCAATCTACTAAGTTTCCGATTTACTTCTACATTAATTCCCACTAATTAGTCTACGATACTTATTGTTGCTTTTCAACGGAGAATAAATACCTTGTCCATGGGAAGCGTGCATGCTTGCGTAATGTAATTTTAAAGTGTTTTTTTTTCAACATAACTTTTTTTTCTAATTCAATCAATGCTCATTACTTTAAGGAAGGTTCAAATTTCGTGTGGCAATTGATTTCCAAAATTCTACGATAATTAGTCTTTCTGCTAGGAGAATTTGAAAAAAGTCCTAAACCGTTCGGAACTGTTACCCGTATTGATTATCTAGCTTACGTGTAGATAAGGTCGGTAAAATTTGTACAAAAAGAACTGCTCTGGCAAGGAAATTAATGTCAAATACATAAAAATTGAAAATTTATTAAATATAAGAATGTTAGATCTTAGATGTTGTTGACGAAAAGTAAAGTTCCTGGTGATATTTTATGAATGTTACGTTATAAGTAGTAATGAATGTAGTAATGTAGTTATGCTACGACGTCAGGGGTCACAGGTTTGCATCCTGGCCTGCGCATGGATGTTTGTGAGTATCCATTCATGAATTTCATCAAGTAATCACTCATCCCCATCTTCTCAAATTAGCCAAAAAGTGGCACAAAAGCGAAGTGAAATAAAGCAAATCAATCAGGATACGAACCTAGGACTTTGTATTTGTAGCACATTGTTTGGACACACTGCCCAAGTGCTTAGCTTAATTACATTTACAAAATACAGGCTAATTGTAATTTATTGCGAATTATCGTGTCTGCTTAACACCCCCCCCCCCCTCTCCTGTCGCCCGTGAAAATTTCCTCAAACACATGGAAAAATTACCAAGTTTAACAATGCAAAAATTGTTTTGCAAATTTGAATTATTGAAATTCCTTACTTTTCTCCTCGACGAACTCCGTGGCAGAGTGGTTAGCACATCATCCTACAACGCTAGGTGTTCAGGGTTCGAATCTCAGCCAGGGCATGGATGTAGCCTACTTTGTCAATGTCCCTTCATCAGTTTCATCACTCAGCCTCATCTTGGCAATTAGCCAAAAGTGGCAGAAAAGCGAAGTAAAATAAACCAAATCAGTAAACAATTAGCTACTTTTCTCTTTATTTTAGTTTTGGAAATTCCTTCTCTTGCTCCTACGAATTAACCCCTGCTCTAATTTGAGCTAATCATGATACCGTCATATATGTGATTTTTTTAAATAGCTATTTGTAATTTCACAGCAGCTTTCATGTATTTCATTCGTTAGTCTCTGGCAATGCTCAAATATCATGATGAGAATTGCAACTTGCGAAACTGAAAAATGATTGTTTTAAAGCTTATCTGTTTATAACAATTATAATTTATTTTCCAAAAAATGTAACTGGTAATTATCCATACTCGTTTTACATGTGTACCAAGATAAATATTATTTTGTGCTAACAGTGTCTTAGTCTTCTTTCGTTTTGACTCGTCTACATTATTTAAAGGTTTAAGCAACAAATTTTAACTATCGATGTAAGTGTAAATCTGCTCATTTTTGTAATATAGTGTTTTAGAACTTAAAACCTTCGCCATGCAAGGTTTTGATTGCACGACAACTATTTGCAATGGAGTTGTTGAGGAGGTTTGTGGCCTTATTTTTTGGTGAAATATATTGGAAAAGAAAGATATTAGGCTAAAACATCGAAGATCTTAGGATTTACTATAACAATGCAAACAATGCTTGCATTATATCTAAACTACTGCTTACTTTTCCCCAATACAGAGGCTAAACGAAACTAAAAATAAAATACCTCGTCCCTCGGCCACTATCGGCATTCTCCGAACAGTTGCCGCCATCTGTTGACAGATGCTCCAATTTCCAGTTTTCCCTCTTGGTTTCTCTCGGCTCCTTCGGTAGAACTAGAACATTGGAAGAATTCAGCAGAGGGAGTTCATAGTGCCAGATGTGCACTGGGCTCTCACTGCCTAAATTGGTGAGCTTTTCTTGTCAACAGTCGGGGGGGAATTGGGAAATTTGAAGCATTGTGAAGACTTTATGAACGAAAAAAGCTGCTTTGTAAAATAAGTATGTTGAAATGTAGTGTTTTATTGTGCATAAAAGAAAAGAAATTGAAAATTTTCCATTTTCTGTTGGGGGTTCATGTGCTCCGTGAACCCCATTCAGGCGACGCCTCTGAGAGAACATTCCATTTCACAATGCATTTTCTATCTACCAGATAAAACACTGCATTTTAGAAATTAGATTGGAAATGAAACAATTTCATTATAACTTTGTCATTCGGTAGCAAAATAAAAATAATAAAAAATCAATAAATCAACTACTTTGATCCCACTTTTATTCAAATTTTTTGTCCGTTAAATGCAAAAGTAAGAGTCAAAGTCCACCATGCCAACAGCACTACTACTTCTAACCATCTCCCACAAGTGACTGTTTAGAATGCAAGTTTGGTTGTGTTTTAAGTCCGATTTTATGCACAGGTAGGTTAATTGGGACTGGACCTACAGTTTAAGGTGGTATTCAAACTACTGGATATTGAACCTGGTTAGAATGCAAGTGGTTTATCTAATACTCAGATGGCACTTGTGATTGGTTGAGGAAAATTGTCATACGGTTGAATTGGCTGTTCCAGTTTGCATTCTTGTAACTGCTGCCAGATTTTGTAGATGAACCAAAGCACTCTCAACATACCAATATTGGTTGTATGTAGATATCAGACGACAGCAGAGATGAGACAATTGCATCATAAATAGACCACTGGCAAAATATCTCTCTTTGTTTACAATTTGGAGATGGAACATTTACATTCTCAATGAGCAATATGTTTCTCATAGAAAACATGTGTGAAATTTGTCAGATTAAGTGCTGAAGGATATGTGAGTCTAAAGTATTATCTTTAGAGCTGAGCCGATACCACCATTTGCCAATACCGATACCATGTCCGATACTGATGCTGATACCGATACTTGTATAATTCCAGTACAAATTAACAAAGGCTAATTACAGAGTCATACTAACGCGTCACATCACTAGGCACGTATTTAGAAATATATAATTTGAGGAACCAGTCCGAGCCAAGTGTCTCAGAAATATAATAAAAAAATTGTTTCTATTTAATATGTTAATATAATTATTTGTAATAATATGAAAATCAATCAATTAGTACTTAATTTCTCCGATGCATATGAAGTATTGTTTTATGTAACCACAGACTAATAAGCAGAGGAAAGACAACGTTAATACATATTTTTTTTCTTTGTATCTTGACTAAAAAATATTGTTATTACATAAATGGTAAAAAGACGCTATAAAATCAGAGATAAAACAGTAAATATTCATCATCTAGCTTACGTGTAGTTAAGACCCCTAAAGTTTGTGTAAAAACAACAGTCATGGCAAGAAAATTTATGTCAAAGAATTAAAAAAAAATATATTTATTGAATAACAAAAAGAATGATGGTACGTCCATTTCATGAAAAGTAAAGTTCCTGATAAATATTTTATGTACATTATTGTAAGAAATGGTGCACATAAATGTTTAGAGGAACCTCTCCGATGGTATCCCCTTGCAATGAATATATCCTGGGTTCGATACTCAGTGGAGGCACATAGTGGTTCGGGTCCCACTTTAAAATGTAGGTCCAGTCCCAATTAGCTTATCTTTCTTACTACTGTCATTCAAAGTCGTATGTTCTCAATCTAATCTCGGCAGAAATTATTGATTTATTGATTTGCTTTATTATACTTCATTTTTTGTGCCACTTTTGGCTAATTTGCGAAGATGGGGATGAGTGATGATGTGATGAAATTGATAAATATACACTCCCAAACATCCACGCACAGGCCAGGATTCGAACCCTGGCGTCGTAGCACGATGTGCTTGCTAACCACTCTGCCACGGGGGCCAGCTTTTGGTGGAAATAAATAGCCATCATTGCAGTCACACGAAAGACAGAAGTGAAGAGGATAAGTATAAATTGCTGATTCCCCTTCGCGCTTGAACGTAAATAAAACAAAGCTAATTTCACAGTGACCTTCATCCCTCTTTTCCAAGAACTCTGCAACTACCTGACCCAGCATTAGTGGGGTGGGGGTTAAAACATCCACCTATCTTACGACCAAGATCTTCAAGCAAGAATTGGCAATAAATGGTTTATTTCCTACAGCGTTAACTAAGCAGTTACATGCCTTCATAGTCACTTTGGGTTCATCTTGCCATCTGCTTCCCAGGAGGGTGGGGATTTTATCCAGTGTTTCCAGGAAAACCTATGGAACTTCCTGTGCTGGTCTCCCAATCTGTCACGAGGAAGGGTGAACGAACTTATAAAAAGGACAAATGTTGAGACGAGCTGTTGCCTTTGCCTGCTCTCTTAGCCACTGAAAATCTTTGGTATCGGTAAAAGAAAATCAACCGATACTCATTGATGCCAATACCGCCGGTATCGGTATCGGCTCAGCCCTAATTATCTTACCAAGTAAAAATATTGTTTAATACAGCACAATGCACATTTAATTTGTAGGAAATCTAAATCCTAAGGCCCGCTCTAGACGGAAGCATTTTTCTTAACATTTATGCCATGACCAAAATGCTACCATGTAAAGTGAAATATTTTATTCCATTTCAGATGCCATGGCATATCTCAAAGATGGGATCCATTCTATTTCCGTAACATTTTTTGTAACATGACCAATCAGAGGCGACCTCTGGCTCACGAGAGCAGTGTGTGGTGGGTGTGTAAGATGTAAATAATGTATCACTTCACATTTTTAAAAGCCGATAACTACAGAGGTTGTTTCCGACCTATGGTGACGAAATTGCACACCTTTTGCACCACCACCAAGCGGGAAGAGAACGAAGCTGCGAGTCGTGTGGGCACGTTAGACTGTTGACTGTGCGTCACAAGTGTGGTCAGTGCGTATCGGGAAAGAATGCCGCCGTAAATCAGTGCATATTGGGAGGGTTACATAACTTCACTTTCCGACGTAAACTATAGTTATAGTGCCATTATAAAACTGTGAAAGGAGCATGGATTCACTGTGTCCAAAAATGGCATATCACAGGTGTTGAAAGGGTTAGGTAAGACAAGGAGTGGGATGATTCCTGTGGGGCAGAAACAGGCCAACTCTCGGCCTGCCACTAGCCGCACACCAGCTACAATTCGGGATGTCAGGGTGCTGGTCACCAGGGAGAATCCAGCCACACAGAGAAGTATCGCGAACAGGCTACAAACATCACTGAAGACAGTGCACATCATCATTCACCGCTATTTGGGTTTGGAAAAGCGACGCAAGGGGCGTGTTCATAAGCTCTTGCCAAAACACATCCAGGAACGTCTCATCAACTGTCGCAAGCTTTATGAGCGGCACCTGTCAGGTGAAAAGTGGAAGTTCATTGTTACATTGGACGAGGCATAGGCTATGTTTATCTTTATGACTGTCACAAGCCACGTGCAATTTTTTATCGATCGACAGGTGCGAGGGATTTTCAAAGATGGTTCACTGAATGTAAGGAAAGTTTTGGCATAGGTTTCATGATCATTGCTGGATACTCGTACAATGGCAAGCTGACCATACATCGTGTTGCCAAAAATACGAAAGTTAATTCCGATTATTATCAGGCTAACGTCCTGACACCCGTTTATCGCCATGACATTCCCCATCTCTACGGGAGGGATCAGAATCGTGTGTGAGTGCATCAAGACAAGGCGTCAAGTCACACATCTCACTCAACCTGCCTCTTCCTCCAACAAATGGCAGAAGAAACTGGAATTCATGCCATTCCTTTCACCAACATTCCAGTGAAGTCACGTGATGCCTCACTGATGGACTTTTGCGCCTTCGGCCTACTGAAACAAGCCTTGACTCAGAGGAGACCCCGCACCATTGAAGGGCTATGGAAAGCCTGTCAGGAGGAGTGGTTGAGGCTGGACATGACTAAACTTTGTGCCAGTCTCCTATAGTGGAAACATCGCTGTCGGGTAATTGTCCAGATGCAGGGCCACCAAATAGAGCACTCTCGATGGTGGCGATATGGTTTCTCTTAAGGTAGGAGCAGCTTGAAATAGTCACCATAGATCGGAAACAACCTCTGTATTCAACTGAGTGGAATAACGTTTTCTATAAAACGGTATTAGGTACAAAGCAATGGCGCTGCTTAAATACCTACTTTATAATGTATGTAGTACGCACATTGGAGTATACTGGTAATGTGTTGATTGCTCACAATTAAATACCAACTAAAGGTTAAAAGATTAAAAATCAGTAACTTACGTGTGTGAGCATGAGATTTATCGAACTACGTTTCGAAGGTTATACTACCTTCTTCTTCAAGTTGAATCGATGTTTTCAGACACCTGACATGGTGCCTCGTCGAGAAAGTGATGGTTGAGGATTCAGGTTAAAATGGTATAGGAAAGACACTTTCTAAAAAAAGAATGTAAAATACACATACTAGAACCGCGCAATACTCTATAAAAACAAAATAACGTTCAAAGCTGATGAAGGCGAACTGCCGTTCGGTGCATTCGCCTACCCCGACCCTCAGTTAGGTCATGTAATACTCAAATATGCCAAGGAGTTACGAATGGAAGAAGTTGAAGAAAATCAGTATATGTACAAGCCAGTGTGTTTTGGATGGTGGATTTCTTCTACATTGCGTTAAATGGTGCAACAATGAAACACACAAGAAGTCTATATGCAAGCATATATTGTGCATAGGCGAACAACATAACTTTAAAAAGGAAATCGAAATAATAAAGAACTATTTAAGATCCATGTTGACATACCTGTAGATGTTGATATGTTCATTCGTGGATTTTGGTTGGCGAACAGTAGCCATTTACCACTGCAGAAAATCAGCAACAAAGTACCTGCATTTGCATTCTCTATCACTATCACAGATCAAATAAAAGGACTCGTTCTGAAGCTATCAGGGGAGTGGACCTGTTTGTTACCCCCTGGGTGACTTCCTGAGGCAGATGTCCTGTCATCCCCTATGCCTAACTACTGCTCTGAACTTGATGAAATTGTAAGAAAAGCAGGTATTGCGAGCTAAGCAGGGACGGCGCTACAGGGGGCTAGGGGGAAGGGGCTGAAGCCTCCCCAAAACTGGTCTCAGCCCCCCTAGATTTTTTTAAATACGGTAGATGCATTTCGATCGAAAACGTAAAAAGTAGAAGTTTACAGTTTCTATTATAAAACTTCCATTGGGCAAGTTCAGTGTTCAAATACATTTTCTAGTTCGGTTAGATCGCAAGGTTACTTTACTTATGATGTGTTGTTAAAAGGGGGGAGAGATCAGCTGCAGATATGCCTGGATAACAGTGGCCACTGATCATTTATGTGATACTAAGTAATTGGCCATCAAGTTGCCAAATGTGCTATGAAATCTGGTGCCTGTCTGGTAGGTGAACGTATTCAGTGACTGTGAGATTGTTCTTTGATTGTTGGCATATACAGTTTCTGAATAGGTGTAGCAAGTGTGACAAATGAATTTTACATAAATAAGTAGGACGATGGTCAAAATCTAAAGATGCGTTGGTTATGTTTCTTTTCTGTTTGCTAGTTCCTCGGAGTGCCGACAATTGCACGAGTGTTTGCAATGTTCTCTCATTGGTTTCATTGTTATATCTTTTCTTATCGCTGCAAATATTCGAGAGGGACAAATACGATGATAAAGAATCAAAGAGTACATAAAATACCCGATTCTTAAATGCTAACATTAATTGGGCTCCCAGCCCCGATAGTCTAGCCGTAAACCTGATATCAAAGGGTCCTGGCTTCCATCCTCGGTCCAGGTATAACATATCATTAAGTGGTTCGGTTGGGATTTCACTAGAAAGTGTAGTTCTCATCCATACTGTAGCTCTCTGTGCATATTGTGGACCTTAATACAAATCCAATCAACTAATCATTGCTACGGTGTGAAAATCAGCATGCTTGGGCAATTTAATTGCTCGTAGTCCTAGTGCTACATGTTAATTAATTATCATTTGTGAGTCTAGAAAATAATTTCTGCAGTAGTACAGTCATAGTAGTACCGTGCAAAAGAAACAATCTTAGATCCAATTCTGTTCAGTATTTATTCATAATATATTCTGAAATAAAATTATAATCTTCAGCAATTATTTTCACTAATCAAATTGCTCAGTGCAAGGGTTGCAACTCTATTAATTGATTTTATGTCAATATAGTATTTGTCTCCTAATGGAGGTGAATTTGTAATGAAAATATGTTTGTTCCTTGAGAGTGGCACCTCCTATGTTGACGGTATTTCTCGTATCCTCCCCATTTTTAGCCGTGAGTTCTGAATTTTAGCCATTGAACAAAGAAAACATAAGGTATTTCATCATGATAGCAGAGAAAATAATATCATTAACACATTTTCTATCAAGGGTGGTGGTGTTGATTCATGTCTACTTTATTAAGTTAGTGCCACTTTTCTGAAGCATGAAAAGCTTCAATCTTTTGCCTCTCCCTTTTGTTGTGATTTGGACAATTTAGAGTTATGGCACACTATGAGGTAGAAAGGAACTAAAAATAAAGACCCTTCAGCATCTCCTTGCAATGGTTGAAACATTAGAAACTGCCTTTTACGAACTTTACAAGCTTATTGAAATGTGCATAGCCCCATCAGCGGCTGTTTGCCGCAAATCAGGTGTTATCTTCGTAATCGAATTGGTAACGAGAGGTTGAGTGCTCTATTAATTCTCTCTTTGAGAAAGAAGTTGCAGTATCTTTGGATTTAAACAAGGTTGTAGCTGCCCATGAAAATATATGTATCTTATCGTATTTCTTGATGTGGTTCATTTTCTCATTTTAGCAAAAAAAAAAAAAAAGTACTCAAACTCTTTACATAGAAATAGTGTTATGTTTATATTTATACATTTATCCGTAGCTTTTATGACGTATTTTGTACTGTTTATATGAATAGTAATTAGTAAGTCTGTGATATTATCCCATTCAAAAATGGCTTTGGAAGAGACAAAAGAATTATTGCATTTTACTTGACATGAAAGATCTGTGCCTAAAAGTACTTTTGTGTGTGATGGAACAAAATGCACTGTCACTGGTAAAAATATACCATAGAAAAGTTTTACGTAAATACCTTTTACCTGATATAAGTTAGCCCCCGAGAATTTTACTGTTAAATCTTTAGCCCCCACTTATTTCAGGCTGGCGCTGTCACTGGAGCTAAGAGAGCAAGAAAATTTTACGAATTGTATTTCTACTTGCATAAAATTTTGAAATCGAAGGGGGAGTCAATTGCCACTCTGTGCCCCCCCCCCCCCTTGCAAGTGTCCTGGGTCATCTGGAAGAAAATGCAAGAAATACATGAAAACTAATTCCATCGTGAGTATCCTTTTGTCCTGCTACTCTTGTTTTTTTTTAATTTCAATGTTTGCCCCCCCTCGAATTGATTTCCATCCAAAGTTGGGGGGGTAATGCCCCCTTACCCCCTCCTGTGATTTCACCACTGCAAAGTACTTCACAATCCTATGAGATCAGTTCATTATGAATATTTCAATCTAATCTCATGTCTAGAAACTTAAATTTTGTGTGTAAAATGTCACATGTAACATTGGAATGTCCCATTTAGAGAAGGCACAGTTCCGGTAGACATTATGACATATTTCATACTGCCAATACAGTACTGGACATTGAGCAGAGTGGCGGTCATTTATCCACTGTGGTTTCAGGTGAGGTTTTCATGAATATCATACAAGTTGTCTCATGGCAATGTGCTTGTGCAATAGCCAACAAGGTTGGTGACTGGAAGTTCTGAGAAAGATAAGGAAATCTTGACACTTGAATGCTGCATTAGTTAATCCCGGGAAACTGAGCATGCCATCTAAAAGTGTGTAGGTTTCTTATTCGGAGGATCAACCAGGAAGGGTTTAGGCATGAGGTTGTCAGCTTTGAGAAAAATGGTAACAATTGTAGATGATCTACACAATGCTTGGCTAGGAATTCAGGGCACTCTCCCACCCACAAAGTTGTTGCTGCTTGTATGGTGTCTGAAGTTACATGTTACATCCTCCTCAATCAGAGCCAGTTCGTCAATATAAATGATTACTGTTCTGCACTGTATGGAATGAACCGTCATCTTATCCTCAAGCATCAAGCATTAGTCAACAGATACAGTGCCTTCGTCTTGCATGGTTATGCTAATCCACACATTACGTACTCTAAGCACTGTGTACACTGTCTGTCACCTTCCATATTCCCCTCACTTATCCCTCGCTGATTATCGCTGATGGCAGGTATATCATGCTTTGACTTCTTTTGTTGTTGAATTGAGGCTTTGCAATAGCAAATGTTTGTAGATGCATAGGGAGACTACTGTGTTTGTGCTTTAATCTTCTCATTTGAAAACCACACACTTATTGAACATTTCATTTGCACCAACCCAATATTCATAAAGCGGTATTTGTGATATTAATGTACATTTCTCTCTGTTACTTTCTGTAGAGCCCGTCAGTGGGCGATGTTAAGTGGAAATGATGATTTGATATCATGTGACCCTGCAGAACTGAGTAAAACAAAATTCATGTGCAGATTCCATTTTGCAAGATCAGCATTTACAAATGTGATGCGGACAAGGCTGAACAAAGGGGCACTGCCAAGTATCAACTTGCCAGGACAATCTGAATCATCAGGTAAAGTATGCTGTAGTGATAAGACTGTCATAGCACACTAAGGTAATAAATTTGAGTCATGGTATGTTTATTTTTTGGGCCTGGTTCCCAATTAGGGTTATGTGAAATCATTAACATTGTAAAAGCAGTCATGAAAAATACGCTATAGACAATTCCAGAAAATTGTCAACCTGGTGTGTGAAAATCAAAATTTAACCAAGTAGCATGTATTATACCTTGTTGGAAAGAAAACTTCATGTAGATTAATGTAGTATAATTATCTCCTAATGTAACTGATTTTTGCAGCTGCAGTATAAAAAAATATGATGGTACTGCTAGTCGGAGTTCGCATTGTATAAATAATGGTTTCATTTCAACACCTATAAAATCATTCAGAAACTATCTACCTGAAAGTTAATTATGTTACTAGAATGTGCATAAAAATAACATTATTTTGCACAGAAACTGTATACTAAATATATCATGTATGAAGAAGTAATGCACGCTAAACTTTATTAAGCGGTAGTGTCAGTCCGTTACCAAAATATTTGAAAAAGTTTTTTTATAAGAAAATCCAAAATGACAATTTCATAAAACTTTATATCCTGTGTTAGGTTTACCCAGACTACTCAGACAAAAAAATTCACAGTTATATCTTAAGGCATTAGGGTATTATGGGTAGGTAACGGACTGACACTGGTAACGGACTGACTTTGGTAACAGACTGACATTATAAGGAGAAGTTATATAAAATATTAAAGAACTTTCATACATGCTATCTGACAGTCCTGCTTGAACTTTTATTACTCAAAATTATTTTTATAAAGTTATAAAATAATGTTAGCTATATTATAAAATAATTTTTATTGTAAAAATCATACTTAAATATATTTTAACAAAATATATTTTCTTTTGTTTCGAGATGCCAAGTATAAGCAATGCTGAGAAGCAGCAGAATTATAGACAGTGTATGAAAAAAAAGGCTTGTTATGAAGAAGTAAAGAGAAAAAATGCTGAAAGACAAAAAATAAAAAGAAGTGCACTTAGTGAGAGAGGTAAACGGCAGCTTAATAAGAAGAAACGTGAATACAAAAGGAAGGAAAGACAGAGGAAAAGAGAAACTACTACTGCTGCTGTTCCTCCTGAAACACCAACAACATCTGTCATTGAAACACTGTATTCATCACGTCAATCATTTGGGAAAGCAAAAAAAAAACGTGCATCATCTGCCTTACCTGCTTCCCCCAGAAAGAGACTAGCTCTTATAGTTGATTTTGCAAGGAATGAAGGACTAAAGATTGGTAATAGCTCTACAGCTCCCTCAAGTGCCCAATCAGAATTAGAAACTAGAAATGTTATAAAATAATTTTACTCCACTTATGAAATCTCTTTGCAAGCCCCTGGAGTAAGATACTAACTGTGTGTGAAGGTGGAGTGAAAACAAAATATCAGAAACTGTACTTACTTACAACCCTTCAGGAAGCATATGCAATATTTTGCTTGAAGCATGCTGAGATAAAAATAAGTTTTTCCACTTTTGCTGATTGCAGGCCCAAGTTTGTGTTTCTTTTATGAAATATACCTCAAAATGTTTGTGTTTGCATGACACATGATAACATTAAACTGTTATTAATCGCCCTCCATTCTTCAGGTATACTTGTTTCTACAGAATTTCGGCCATGCCATTTATATACCAGATAGTATGTAGTCAAGATAATGAACGTTGTATGACTGGCAAATGCAAAATATGTCCAGACTTAAATTCCATAACAGATAGTGATGAAAGTGAAACAGATCTTTCAGAGTTCTGTAAGTGGTATGAGTGGGGAAATACTACTAACAGTGTTGAGAAAACTGAAAAGACTGGAACTGTCCAAGATTGTTTTAAGTCTCTGTCAGTAAAAATTCCACACTTTCTGCATCATACTTTCATGAAACGTAAACAGTAGATGGCTTTCCAGGGAAGGATTCAAAACTTAATGAAGAAGAAGCTGTCTTACAAATTGACTTTTCTGAGAACTTCACATGCAAGGAACAGGATGAAATCCAATCTGCCCGTGGAGCAATAAACAAATTACCGTTTTTACATCTGTAACTTGGTTTCACGATGGAACTACATCACAAAAGAAGTATTTTGCTATTCTATCTGACTGCCTCAATCATGATAAATACAGTGTACATGTACATATATTTACAGTATATTTTAGACTATCTCCAAAAAGAATCTTGGATTACCAATTTCCAGTCTTCATATTTTCTCAGATGGCGCAGCTTCACAGTTTAAGCAAAGGTACACTTTATGTAACATCACATATTCTTTTACAGCAGGAACAAACAACATTGAGTGTTTTTTTTTTTTTTTTTTTAACTTCCCATGGTAAAGGGGCTGTAGATGCAATTGGGGGAGAAGTAAAGAGGATGGCGAGGGAAGCTGTAATGGCTGGGAAGACTTCAATTCACTGTGCACGTGAATTTGTCACATTTCTTCAAGAAAATTAGACAAAAATTGTAGTAGCAGAAATCCCAATTTTCACCATAGAAGACGTGAAAGGAACACTAGATGAACGCTGGCTTAATATTCAACAAATTCCAAACACACACAATATTCACCATTTCAAAGTCATCTCTAAAAATGTCATTGAATGCTCCAACTATGCAGGATCGACTGAGAAATTTGTTCATTCCTTCTTGAAAAATGGGTGTTCTGGAAGTTACGAAGTATTACAAAACAGTTCTTTGGAAGTTGAGAAATATTATGCAGTATTTTATGATCAGACATTTTATATTAACAGAATATTAACCATGGACAATGATGAAATATCGTTTTTCTGGCCACAACCTAATGATGAAACTGTAAACAAGAAGTTTTCATTTTATGGTCCAGTTGAATTGTAGGGTGCTGGTCCTTTTGAAATTCCACATTTAAGAGAAATAGAAAAACAATTTCAAGATTTTAAGAAGCAAGCAATGTAACATTGTCATACAGTATTAGCACAGTTTATATACCTTATTTCCTTTGTACAGTGTTTAAATAGTTTTAGTGTTACTTATTGTTAGTAGTTTTTAGTGTTACTTTAACTAATTTCAGTTATATAGTAAAGAAAAACATTTTTCTTAGTAAGAATATGTAAGTCGGTTGAGTTTATAAATATATTTCAGAAGGTGTCAGTCCGTTACCATACATGTCAGTCCGTTACCAGGCTTATTTTATTTTTTTCTGAACCACTGAATAAAACTGAAGCATTCCAATTTTGCTGTCTTACTGTACCACCTTTCACTATTAATCATTGAAAAAGAGAAGTACTAAAGTGTCCAACTTTCAGAGAATTTTATCAAAACATTCAGTAATTTGAAATGGTGGGTTGACACATGGGTCAGTCCGTTACCATGCATTTTTTAATTATTTTCTCCACAGTCAGACAGACAAAATTGTAGAAAGTTTGTTACTGGGTTAAAAAGGACTCTTTTTGTCATCTAACATGGTGATGTTTTGGAAATTTAATATTGCATATTTGCCTAATTAAAAATTTAAAAAGCTGAAGAAAATCTTCTCAAGTGTCAGTCCGTTACATCTGGAATTGCTCTATAGAGTCTTTGTGCCGTGGCCACTGCACAAATTCAGCAGGTGCTTCAGTATGCAGGGCTGGCACCACAGACCAAGAAAGTATTTGGTCTACATATAACAGCGATTTTTGGTTTCCTGAGGTTTCATCAGAATAAACAGAATATGTGTGGTTTTATTGCATTGTGTTGCTTTACTATATCCGAGTTATACAATGGGTACAGGAGCAAAAAAAAATAGATGTGGATGAGTACTTTACTGTTAAGTATACAGGGATAAATACCTTCCATTTTTCAAGGGATTTACATGTGATAGTTTTATGTTATTGTGGCAAAAGTGGATTTTTCCCCCCTTGTACTGTTTATGCACTTTAGTTTGTAATCACTGGGAAGTATATTGTTAATACCTGCTGTTTTGGCCCCTTGTCTTCATTTCGACAATGAGAATAAGTGCTGAATTGATTAATGTGACTCTCACTAAGATAAATTTTGGAATCACATGATGGCTATGTTTAAAAGATTCTTTTGAAGGTAATATGAGAAACCTGTGTCATTTCTGTTGAATTTGAGAGTAGTTTTACATCACTTTCATACATCTCTCTCTCTCTCTCTCTCTCTGTGCCTCCACACAGGTATACTACATACATACATACATGTGGCAGATGAACTGGTTCAGTTGCTGAACACTTTAAATGATCTACTTTTGATCTCAGCCCCAAAGTTACCGGATTTGAGTCCCAGCCTACGCATGGGTGTTCTTGGTGAGTGTCCGTCCCTTCATCAAATCCATCAATCATTACTCAACCTCATCATTATCTAGAAGTGGCAGAAAAGCAATGTAAAATAGAAGAAAATGAAATAAATAGAAATGATGGAGATGAGTATGGATGATGATGCACAAATTTAGTTGGGACATGAACTTCCCTGATATACAGTGTGTTTTAAAAGTCACGCAACACACCTATAATTTTCTTAAAAAAAGTTCACATATTCACAGTTTTCAAATATTAAACAAAGCATAATTTAAAAAATCACATGCAAGTATAAGAACAGAACAAAAAGGATAAAAGACTTAAAAAAGAAAAAAAGAACCTGTGTCTGCATCATTGGCATCAGCTGTTTTACTTGAAAGATGCATATCACTGTCTGCCATGCAGCAATGGCCACTGCACTTACTTTTGAATCAAAATATGTGTGTGATGAAATGTCATATGATAATTCAGGATTCTATATGAGAACATTTAAGGTCCTTATTACCTCAGATTTATAATTTGATTTTTTTATTTTATTTAAGATTACACAAAACTTCTGTACACAGAAACTTTGCATACAAAAAAGCCAGAAATTATGTAAGATTCTCTTTTGAAATGGACACCAACAATGTGGAGTCTATCACCCAGTTGAGTGTTTATATTGTCCAACATGTGTTTATCCTATTTTGCAGTTTCTTCATTCGAACACACTGTGAATTTAGAAAAAAAAGAGCATGGTAGGTATATTCTGATTTAAACTTTGAAATATATAACATGCTCTTCTTGTGGTGGTGTCCAATAATAAAAAAACTCTTTGCCCAACAAGATGACTCGCTCTTGCCTCACCAATTTTTTGGGTAATGCAGTAATATGAACTACAGATATTCAGAACTTTGGTACAATATCCAAAGGGCATTCAGGATATGCTTCTTGGACAATTTTGAGCATTCCTATAGGCGTAAAAATTCTCGATTTTTAAGGTAGCATAAAAACACTGTACATACAGCCTCTGTACATACAGCCTCTCCAGCTACTGTGACTCTTAACTAGCCTCTCCTAGGGTCATTTCCTGTCATGGTTTAAATTTCAGGTAGTGTGAACGCATTTGCCCCAGTGTCTCCCCTACATGTTAACATTTGAATTTAATACAGATTTTTTTTTATTAAACAATCATCAGGAACCAATTGAACTAGAGATCATTTACTTCTCTCAAAATTGATAAAATACATACTAGAGACTGAATTCAATAAAATACATACTAAAAGACGGAATTCATTCTTGCTTTTTTTATGTCATCAGAAACCAGCTGAACCAGAAATCATTTATTATCTTTGGGGAAAGATTGGTAAAATAGCCTATGGGTCATTCCATGTCAAATCAGGCAGAACTTGACCCTCATAGTCACCGATTTTGATGATATTTGGTACACAGTTTTCCTTTCCTTGCGAAGTGGTATACTGTGTTTCTGCAGTTGCCATTTTTAAATATGCGATTTTAAGGATCATGTGAGACCCCTTTTGTTGCCTTCGTGAACTGAAGATGTAAAAAATCTTGTGGTAGTTTCGAGTCGGAGGTGGGTCGGGAAGTGGAGACCTACTTAACCACTGTGTGAGACTGGCTTTAGTCTTTAGATTTGTAAATCATGGCTAATCTAATACATTGGCTTTCATTGCGTTACTCTTATTTTATGTCATAATACTAACAAAGGGAACCATGTTAATTAGATGCTTGTTCAAAGAAAAGGTTAAGGTAAATTTACTTTCTTTAATTAATTTACTCAAACCAGAACAAGGATGCCGAAAATCATCACGGTCATGATTTGCCAAAGGTGATGACTTTTTGGACGACTTGCACTTTTTACTAACTTTTCATTTAAATACAGTTATTATCGTCTGAGCGAATGTAGAATATAGAGAATGTCTAATTTCGTTAATATTTAGGATACTAACTAAATTTGGCCTTCTAATCACGAATCTGTTGTTAAAATGCTGCGGACACGTCTGGAAATGGTGAAATAAGCTGATGTAAGTTGATTTTTTTAATGGTTTGTGGAGCTATCCATGAATGGTTTTTGGGGCTATCCGTCAATGGTTTGTGGGTCTACCCGTGAATTTTTACACGCGTCCGCGGCAATTTAACAACAGATTCGTGATTAAAAGGCCAAATTTAGTTAGCATACCAAATATTAACGTAATTAGAGACATTCTCTATATTCTTCATTCATACCGTCTGACAAAATCTACTCGTGATAACTAATGCTGATTTTCCATCCAACAAACAATTATAGGTTCGTAGCTGCTTTTTTTTTAAAAAACAAAAACAAAAAACAAACAAGAATTCCTAAATTACGTTGAATTTCACTAGCAGTTTACTTGTTCGAAATAAGTGCTCGAGAATACACATAAGCAATTACATCGGGAGGTTCATTTTAACTACGTGTCACGAAGAAGACGTTTAGCAAAAAACGTGTATTACTCTACTGAAGAATAGGTTCATGGGGGGTATCACTTGCACTACGTCACTCATTCCAACGCTAGGAAACTCGGGAAGATCGCATTGTAACAAAATACTGTAGGCACACTTTATAATTGTACTTTCATACCTTTTTAGGTGTTCAACACGATGTTCACTGGTATTTAGATAGCCTTCAATCCTCTTTCCTTGTGTACTCCAAAAAGCTTGTAGGTCGACAAGAAGAATTTGACCAATTTCTCGTATTTCGCCCACAAGTAAACTTCGTGCATCTGGATTTTCACATATTATTGTCAAACGTTCATATATGTTATATATTAGTGCATTGACGTGACTTATAAATACGTGAACCATAGTCCCCTTGAATCGCGCTTGCCAAAAATATTGAAGTCCACGCGATACAAATCCAAACTGCCCTAATGGCAATTACTACTGACCCTTTCTAATGCGCGATTCAAACTGTATTTGATTGTGTGAGCTTGCTTCGCACGGTACGTCTGGTTGAGCCATGCGCCTGGTGACAAGATTAAGAAAGCAGCCAAACTAGCATAACTGGTGCTGCCACCTATAGCAAGTTTCCTGAACTACGTCACTTTTCTTTCGTTACATGAGCGGATAACCGCAAACAACACTCGGTGTTGATAATTGTAGGATTTTCGGTAACTTTGCAACAGATAAACCAGTTTTTTTACCGAAAATCGCTACATATGTCAACCGCAACGCCAACATACTCTCTTGTCTGTTTCCTGTTTCCATGGTCTTAATTGTAGTTCACTACAACAAAACTTTCTAAATCAAGAACCGGTATGGAATTTCTAGAATCTTCATTTAGTTCTCTCTCTTGAATTTCTGCCTCAATTTCCACAGTGTCATATTCTTGCTGCTTTTCTGTAACAACTGCTTCATTTTCTGCTTGGTTTCTGACAACAACTTGATGCGACGGCGAACTGTTGTCCTCTTACCAGAGCCATAGTAAAGACTCGAAACTGAATGACCAGGATGTTTCTTTTTCATTTTTACCAGACATTTCTGGAAATATTTTGAGGACCCTCTGTGGGTGAAAAGGAATTAACCCAGTGCTGCGGAAGCCGCTCCTTATGATATCAGCGTTTCGTGCTTCAATTTTCTGTAGAGTCTTTTTCAGGAGGGCAGGAAAGGCATCTCTAGAGATAGGTCCACATGTGGACATTTTCCAGGTCGTCAGTACTTGTGTCCATGCTTTTTTAAGTGGCCCAAAATAGCACACATCTAACGGCTGAATAATATGTGTGCTATTTGCTGGTAAAAAATGAAAGAAATGTTCTGTTTTTGAAATTCCTGGACCACTGATAAAGACATATGGCTGGACAAATTGTCTCCAATAATGACTTTATGTACCTCCAGCTGTTTTAAATATGGCAGTGCGACCGTAAAAAAACAATCTTCAAAAATCGGAAGGTCAAACCACCCACTTTTGTTTCTGTTGTATCTCGTACCAGGCGGGCCACCTTCTTGCCATGTGTCCCATAAGTGTTCGGCCTTTTACAAGACATATGGGGGAAGTAGTTTCCCATCGCCACTAACACACATCATGAGAGAAATACTAGTCTTAGAATAGTTTATTTCCCTCTCTGTATGTTTTATGCCCCTCTTAACAATCACGCGTTTCTTTCCAGGTTCATAACACAAATTCGTTTCATCATAATTGATGACATTTTCAGGTAGGATGTTCTCTAAGGCGTGTTGTACATGATTAAGAAAACCTTTGAACAGTCTCCGAGCTGACCTCAGCACGAACTCTCTTGATATTCTCAGACAGATGAACGGAAATAACATTTGCGTGTTTCTTCAAGAATGATCTTGCCCATTCGACGCATTGCAGATTCTCGTGATATCGTTTATCTTTTCTTCCCAACCTGTCCAGGTATCCTTTCACAATGTAACGTAAATCATTTGAAGTGCCTTTAAGATACCACGTATCAGCATTTCTTCTTCTTCAAGAACAGATGGCGTTCCGATGGGTTTTGGGTTTGTTCGATTTACTTTATTTTCTAAGGTGGACCGTGGTACACCAAAAAACTCTTGAGGCCTTGCGGTATGTCAATTTGCCAGCTTTGATGGCTTTTACTGCCGCATCTACCTTATATTGTTCGTAGTTGCAGTATATCTGTGCTCCTAACTTTATTTTATATGCACGAGGCATTGTCCGAAGTTACCACTGCGTATTACACACTTCGGGGAAAACTGTGTGCAGTGTGCAACCTAGAGCATTGAATACATCCAACTCTTCACACTCACTTTTAAAATAAACATTACAAATTCGAAACAACAATCACCCAAGGAATATAGAGTATAGGTAGAGCCATCCGAAGATTGCCGATATTTCATGAAGGCGTGACGTCACCGCAGAATCACTGAGTTCGGCTGAAACAGACTGCTCGTGGCATTTATATGGGAGATTCAGAGTGCAAAAGTATTTTTTTACTTTGAGGAGGGGGAAAATATGAATTGTCATTCTCCGATATGGTATTGAGGCATCCTTTTAATGATTAGTAACATAATTGAAAAGGGGGCAAAGTACACGTGCAAATGTGCTTACTTTCAAAAGGGGGCAAAGTACACGTGCAAATGTATTTTGAAAATCCATGCCTGAAACTTTCTGATTGATGCGTTACAAAGAAAGTTGCAGTGTTCTCATTTAGCATTTCAAGATTTTATAAATTGCATTATAATTTCAACCAAAACGTCGCATGCTAAAAAGAATTACATAATAAATGAAAGAGTTAAAAATAAATAATTCATTGATAGTTTATTTCACTTCGCTTATACTCACAAAGAACACACTTTCCCAGGTGAAGATTCGGACCCGGGCACCGTAACGCGTTGTGTTAACCACTTCACAGTAGAAATAAACAGTGACAATTAGCTATGTGGAATACTATTTATTTCATGCGAGAAGCATTTACGAGTTTACAATAAGTTTTAATAAAAACAGTAATAATAATTCTAATCGAGACTTACCCCTTGCAGTCTCTAAATGTTCTTGTAGGAGTATGCATAACCTTTGCTGATAATAGCTAGTGTAAATGAATTGGTGCAACAGCCCTCTGACAGTCAGGTCCCTCTGTGGTCAGCGCATCAAATCCCATCGTGCCTGTTTTCTGGCATTCGACACCAGAGGCTGCTAACCTTTTTCCAATATCTCCCCAACAGAAATATGTTTGGGGGGGGGGGGGTCCGAACCAAGTGTCTCAGGAATATTAATAATAAAGATAAGTTCGATCCCGGGTTCAGTCTCCGGCAGGGACGTCATTAGGTGGGGCACGTGGGGGCACTGGCCCCGGCAAACATCTACGTGGCCCCGGGAAACTGTTCTGTATTTGCTGGAAATTTTACTTTGATGACAAATATTGCAAAATAATATTCAGTAAATTTTGCAGTTTGACACTTCTTCAATTTTCAGTAGCACGAACCCAAGCAAGGCATTTCTTTATTATTTCCCTCTTTCTTTGCTTGTTGAACACACACAGATGTATTGGGAGTGGATGCAGTTAATGGTTTTGTGATCTGCCTTGGTCAGGGAAGTCTGAGACCTATTGAAAATGCACTTTTCCTCCCTGCTGCACACCAGATCCAGGATCCCCCAAAACCTGCACTTTCTCTTCATCTGGCCCTGCACTGGCACCATGGGCGCCGAAAGGATGACACAAACAGGAAGATTTAGCTACGGGTCGCTAGAACTTTCTGGGTTAATTATTTTATGGTTCAGAAAAGATATCCCCATGCGTTTCAAATTCCAAGAACAGAATTCTATTGCTTGTCTCTTTTTCGGCGCGGGAATGAATGGCATAATGGTTCTTCTCACATGCACTCAACCCTCCTACTAATGACTTGCCCTGCAAAGGAGGGAAAGTCCACTTTCTGAAAATTTGGAGAAACATCGAAGCGGTCGGTTCATCTGTTGATTTGGTGGACAGTTGATATCTGTCAGATAGTTTGAAGTAGGATTTGTGGTCCGAGTGGTGGTAAACTTCTGTAAACGCGAGAAGATAGTATCACAAAGTGTTTGTGATCTCGTTTTCCTACATTGCGAGTGAAATGTCAAATGAGAAGCTGCCAGATTGTCTTCCTCTGGAAACAATGGATCAAGATCGACTGATTAACCAAATATCCAACATATTGGCATTCTAAAAGAGAGTCCGATTACCACACAAGATCCTGGGTTCGACTCCCAGGGTGGTTGATCTCATATAATGAAGAATAAACCACGTGTCAATTAAGGAAGAAAACTAGGTATGTAGCAATTGTTTTTACAGCTGTCTGCATGCTCTATAAGTATTGTGTTACAAAATTTGTATATCTTTCTGACTTTCTGTGATTTTTCTTCATTTAGCCTCCACCTGCAAATGCGGAAGCTGCTGCTGCTTAGGTGGCTTGGTTGGCTAGACATACAAATGTAATTAATCTCTAGTCATACAGCGAATAATACTTTTAATATAATCATGAGTTATGGATAAGCAAATAACTTATCAAGCATTTTCTGTTTGTATTTGTTGTGCAGTGGTTAACTAGGTGCATTATGATGCCAGGGGCCCTCGGTTCGAATCCTGGACTGAGCATGTGTGTTCTTTATGATGGTCCTCTCATCAATTTCACGTCACTCATTTTCATCTTCACGATTAGCCAAAAAGTGTCAGAAAAGCGAAGTAAAATAAACCAAATCAATCATTTATATATTTCTACATTACGCCGCTTTTCTACCTCTTGGGTTAAATGAGACAATGAAAATGAATGATGAGCCGAAGGAATGGCGATGGGACAGACATGATACAACCATACCTTTCCAATGTCCGAACCTTGGACCTCTAGTTTCGTAACGTGTTATAATCAGTGGAATTCTTAGGAAGAAAAACTGTAAAAGTAGGATGAAAAGAAGCAAAGTTGTATGATGTATAAAAAGCCATGTTTAGTTCTTCTAAAACCTTCCAATTATCGAGTTATTGTTTTAAGTCCACTGTATGCACAGTAAGGCTAATCGAGGATCCGAACCACTATGTGCCTCCACCGGGCATCGAACCCGGGACCCCTTGATTACAAGGTGGCGATGCTACCACTGCGTCATCGAGGAGGCCTAGAAAAACTTACAATTCGTCAGTAAAATTAATATTGAGGGACAAGGCCTGCGAAGAGTTCTTTCATTTGGTTGGGCATGGCCATCATATCGAGTCCTATAGTTTCGAGAGCAGAATTTGCTTCCATATCACTTTCAAGTACTTCACGATGTTGGAACAGCATAGACATTTTGGAACTAATACAAGCAGGCACATACCCAGGGAAGGGGCTCGGGGGCTGCAGTCCTTTCCCGAAATCCTACAAATATCTGATTTTAATAATGTGTAGTAGTAATTAAATTTACTTCATTAACAGGATTAAACATCTTGTATATGGTAAGTTGCAATATACCAAGAAATTCATCTTCAGTGCATTTACTCCTCCCCCAACCTTTTTGTCTTTAGATAGCGGCTGCCGATAGGGGATAACCCCCTTCCGAAATCAATATATGCGTACCGGCGTGACCACCAGGGATCGAACCTTGAACCTTTCAATTGATTGATTAATTGAACTTGTGGTTTAAGTCCACTTTATGCACAGTAAGGCTAATCGGGACTGAACCTACAGTTTAAGGTGAGATCCGAACAATTATGTGCCTCCATTGGGAATCGAACCCGGGCAGGTTGTTGAACCTGCTGAACAAAATACGAGAGCGTAATTATTTGAGTGTGTGGGAACTTTGTTTTATCCAGTGCCATCATATATTGAGTTTTCCACACACAAATAAGATTAATTTTAAGAAATTAGATGTGTGCATATAATTTGTTATCGTCATCATTTCCCAAGTGAACAATCAGATGCCATAGAAGACTCGGGCCCACCCTATAGAATCGTGCTTAACGCGGTCACCTTGATCTAAGAGATACCTGATTCGTTGCCGGTACGAACTGTATACATGAGATGCCTAGCTTGAACTCATTGTGCACACATTTCATATTTGCACTGTTCCCAATACTTGTAAACCTGGTTCCAGCAATTTATATCTAAAACCACGGAAAAGGGTTTTATCTACTTCTCAATTTTCTTCCAGCAAATTTTCAAATCTAAGGACTAATAACATTGTTCTTGGTGTATCAGCCATTAAGCTAATGAGTTCATTCTGCATTTAGTTTCCTCAAGAATGGCTGTGTATTTCGCGAGAGTATATCCCTATACTGTTGGGGGCTACAGAAGAAAATGATGATGTTCCTTTCCAATTTATTGATTGATTGAATTGCTGTTTTAAGTCCACTTTATACACAGTAAGGCTCATCGGGACTGGTTCTACAGTGTAAAGTGGGATCTGAACCACTATGAGCATCCACCGGATATCGAACCCGGAACTCCTTGATTACAAGGTGACGATGCTACCATGTGCCACCGAGGAGGCCCTTGTTCCTTTCCTTTCCAAGACTATATATATACACATACATATGTAATGTATGTATACAGTATAGGCCTATATGGTGTATAAATTGTTTGTTAATGTAATACGAGGGTCACTATTTATATTTTGAGCCTTGGCAACACTGATTGAGGTTAGGCGCGATTTGACGTTTGCACGGAATCGTCTGGCATTATTGACCATAACGTACTTCAAATGTTTTGTCAATAGCTTCATTTGTGTTGTTTATGTTGCCTTGGAGATTGCGCGACAACAATAAAATGGAATTAACTCGTGCGATGATTTTTTACGATTTTCGACGTGGATTATCAAGACAAGAGTGCATCGATCAACTTACTTTCACATTTGGCGATGAAGCCCCATCCTTTGCCACTGTGAAACGCTGGTATAACGAATTTAATCGTGGCCGCCATTCGCTCACCGACGAGATTCGCGAAGGTCGTCCAAAATCAGTTGTTGTCCAAGAAAACATCGATGCTGTGCAAAACCTACTACTGCAAGATCGTCATGTGACATACTGCGAGATTGAGGCAACCATAGGCATTAGTTCCACCAGCATATATAAAATATTACATGATCATTTAGCTGTGAGAAAGGTATGCTCTCGTTGGATCCCACACAATTTGACAAAAACTGAAAAAGACGCTCGCGTCAATTGGTGCAAACAAATGCTCAATAAATACAATCGTGGTGCTTCAAAAGACGTATATAAGATTGTAACAGGTGAAGAATCATGGACATATGCATATGAGCCGGAACGTAAACAGCAGTCGACTGTATGGGTGTTTCAAGATGAACCCAATCCAACAAAAGTTGTTCGCGCTCGAAGCACATCGAAACAAATGGTCGCCTGTTTTTTCGGGAAAACTGGTCATGTGGCAACTGTGCCTTTAGAGGAACGTAGAACGGTCAACTCTGAATGGTACACAACAATTTGTTTGCCAGAGGTCTTCGGTCAAATACGGAAAACAAACAAACGCCGTCGGATCATTCTTCATCAAGACAATGCCAGCTGTCACACATCTCGTCTAACAACCGACTTTATGAACAGTCAAAAAATCGAATTGATGGGTCATCCGCCGTACAGTCCTGATTTGGCACCCAATGACTTCTTCTTGTTCCCGAATGTCAAGAATAAATTGCGTGGACAACGATTTTCGTCGGCGGAAGACGCCGTTGATGCGTTCAAAAACCATATTATGGAGGTGTCTCAAGAAGATTGGAAAAACTGCTTTGACAAATGGTTCGAACGAATGCAAAAGTGTATTGACCATAAAGGAGAATACTTCGAAAAACAATAAAGCAGTTTTCAATGCCAAATTCCTGTTTTTTCATTGTTAGGCTCAAAATATAAATAGTGACCCTCGTAGTTTGATAGAAAAAATCTTACGTTTGGGCCTTCCCAAACTGATCAATCTCCGTTAATTTTCGGCCTGTGTATCGAGACCACCATCGTGAGGAAATTGGTGGAGCTCCGAGTGAGTGAGCGTAATCCGGTCGCGAAGTCCTACAACGGCTGCGGGTTGGTCGGGCCGACCACCTGTGCCCCTAGTCTGGCTGCAGATCTCCACGCCCCCCTGGTGGCCCGCGTGGGAGGGAGGCCTGCAGTCGGTAGGTAAGCCAGGGCCCAATATTGGGCTGTAGCGCTATAGGGTTAGGGGTTATGCAACAAATGCTAATATTTTAATTACTTAATTTTAGTACTTGGTAAATCTTTCGGGGAGTCCGGACCCCTGGACCCCCTAAATACGTCCTTCCTGTCCTTCAAAGCCATATCCCAATATAATCGTTGTCTTCAAATAAGTTCAGAGGAAATTATACATCGAATGCTAAACGAGTATATTTTCATTATTTAATTTTCATACTCAATAAGTCTTTCGGGTGGGGAGGGGGTGCGGACCCCCTAAATACGTCCTTTTTGTTCTTCAAAACCGTATGATCCGAATATAATTCTTGTCTTCCAATAAGTTCGGAGGAAATTATATGACGACGGCTAAACAATAAATTTTTCATTATTTAATTTTAGTACTTGATAAATCTTTCCGGGGGGGGGGGGGCGGACTACCTGGACACCCTAAATACATCCTTGCTCCCCAATTGTCGTCCCGACGCTGCGAGTTACCGCCGAGGATCGAACATGGGACCCCTCTTGCCAAAGGAGAGAGCGCTAAATATTGGGCAACGCAAGAGCCCAGCGTAAATTAATAAGCTATTAAAATCTAAAACTTATCCCTGTTCGAAAAAATGAACTGCAAAGTAAAATCGATCTCTCACATGTATAATTTTCTATCATGAGGTCAGGCTCGGGTTTGGTTGAGTGGGAAGGGGTTGCTTGAAAGACCATATCACGGGACCTCGATCTTCCACCGGGAAAATATTGCTACGATGCTTTATAAAATAGTGGAAATATTTTTTTTAATGCGGCAAGTTTATAAAAATGTAGCTGGCCATCTGACATAAATCATATATGGCGGGGGTGAGGGGCAGGGTTGTGCAATTACGCGTAAAAAAGGTTTTCTACATGACACGTAAATTACGCTTAAAAGGCGTAAAATACGTTAAAAAAGTAAAGTACTTTAAAAAACTAGAATGAAACAAAAATGAAAAGAGAACATGTTTTTTGCAATGAATATTGTTATGTATGGCAGTTAAAAAAGTGTGTTCCCCTGTGCGTAGCACCACGCCATGAAGGCGTATAGGGGGTGTGGGGGTAACGCCCCACACTTTCTTGATCCGGTCGTGAGTGGGGGTGATGTGATCAGCATCACGCCCCTGACCGCCTTTACCCCCCAGGGTTTCCGCCAGGTACCCATGTCATTCGACGCTGGGTGGGCGCCGGAGCCGCTTCCATCGTTAGAAAAGTTCCCGGATTTGAACCGGCCGGGGATCGAACCCGGGACCTTTAGCATGGTAGTCAGACGCGTTACCAACTGAGCCACCGCGGCCACAATGTATGGCGTTGGCAGTAGAAAACAAAAAAAAAGGCTTTAAAAAACTTTCTCTCCGAATTTTTTTTTTTTTTAAATAAAAAGTAAAGTGCTGAACTGCTCCCCTGTGCTTTCCACCACGCCATGAAGACACATAGGAGGTTGGTAGGGCTCCACACTTTCTTGAACACGGCCGAAGATGGGGTGATGTGATCAGTCCATAGGCGTGCGCAGATGATCTGATTAGGGGAAGGGGGGGCAAAAGCCCTGATGAAAGTTCAATCGAAGAAACATAAACTTCATTTCATATCACTGTTTTATTGCATTGATGAGTATGGAATAGAGGCGTATATAGTGTCCGGACATTCCGAAAATCAATGTATTAGAAGAATTCAAACTTTGTGGCACCAACGTTCTTTGACCCCTCCTGTGGTTCAGAGACTATTTTACATGTAAACACGGTTTCGTACAGCAGATTCAAAGCAACTACACATAATTTATTAATTTCTATCAGTGGCGGAAATTAAGGGAGCATGAGGGGTAGTTGCCCCCTCACACATTTACCCCCGCACTATAGCATCTTAATGCTACGTTTTGTCTACAAAGACAAAGTAAACTGTCCTTGCTCCCTCTCCACTTTTTCCATCCTATCGCCACTACTGATTTCCAATGCATTGGTAAGTTATTCTGCAAACTCATGGAGGTAACACAACTAACGAATAGTGCGGGAATATTAAAAACAAAATAGATGCTTGAGAACGAAGTTGGATATGTTCAATTTCATAGGAAATAATGCACCTTCCTCCCCTCGGAAGTTGCTTGGAATATTCTCCGGTTTGAAAATACTTATTTTTTTAATGAGCATCATATTTTTTTTAATAACTGTGAAAAGATTATTCTATACTAATATTCTAAGTGAGAGAGTTGGGTCGGCAACTGCCCCCTCTTGACCCCCGTGCGCATGCCTATGGATCAATCATAATTAGCATATGCAAGTGTATAATACTCATGAAAAAGGAATTTGAAGCTGTTACTAAAACTTCGAAATCCAATCCAAATAAATTATCGTTAATCGTTATGACTTGTTTTAGTACAATTACCATGCAAGACGTATACATCAACAGGTTTCTCAATTTTAAAAATATATGAGAGAACAATTCTATAATAAAATATTGTTAGTGATGATGACGACGTGAGGTGTCTGTGTAAACGATCTTCAGAAAATAATGAGTTGTGCTAAAATATATAAGAAAATTAAGATGTAATATAATTACAGTAGTTTTTATATTAATAATTTACGAAGGAAAATTAGTTTTTTGCATCTGCGTAAAAACCTGGTTTTCTAAGTGAAGTAAATTACGCGTAATTTACGTAAAAAAACCTAACGAGTATTCTCAAACCCTGGGGAAGTGAGCTAAAGATTTTGTTAGCACGGACTCGACTTCGAGCGTACCTGAGGTAAAATGTATTGCACAGCAGATGGCAATGCAAAATACTAATTAAAACAAATATGTGACAAATATCTCGATAATCGCAAAAGAACCACCTTTTTTCGTGCCGAGCTTCTCAGCGATGACGTAATGCATCCACGGACAACTGCGCAGATCGTAATAATGAATGCTATGGAAAGTAGTGAAAACTATTATCAGAAAACTAACAGAAGAAATCTAAAATATCACAGCTTGATTGATATAAAAAAGCGGGATTGACCATTTTTGTGAAAAAGGCATTGTGCGAGATCTAAAAGCAGAACTTTTTAATATTGTATGTAAATGTAAGGGTGTAATAAACGTGACTGCTTCCCGTAAAATATCACTGCACTCTCCACGTTTCTCTTCTGTATTTTCTTTGGCGCCGTGAATAGCTTCAACACGTAGTTTTTTTTATATATATTTGTCACATATTTGTTTTAATTAGCATTCTGCTCGTTCCGCCACCTGAACGCACCAGCTAGGGCTCAAAGGGCAGTGCAGTTACACCCTAAGAAGGCTCGGAAATGTCAGGCTTCAGAAGTTAAGTCATCCAAATTAAATTAAACAGGTATGTGCTCTCTCTAAATTTAAATCATAGTTCACAAATAATTTGATTAAAAGTTTAAAAGTATGTGTTTTATTTAATAACGTATTAATTGGTGCATTCTTTAGCATAGCTATAGGCAGTGACCACACTACAGCCCCCCCCCCCCCTATTCTCTATTCTATTTCGACAATTTCTCTCTCTTTATCTTCCCCCAGTAAAACGACAAAAATAAATAAATGAATGAATGCTCTTTTAGCCAAAATATGCATTTTTGTGTCGTATGTAACGGAATAATAAACATCATTGCCCCGGGAAAATATGATTAACCCCTCCATCTTTTCTATTGCGCCGTCACTAGCGTCAACATATTTTGATTTCTATTGTTCCCACATATTTATTTTAATTGTAGTATTGTGAATCATATTCCACTGTGTTACGTCACGTAGCCCCCCCCCCCCCCCCACACACACGTACGATTTCAGTTGTAAGTTTTAGACTAAGCTTGTCAAATGTCCATTTATATCTTTGTATTCTTGAGCCATTTAAAAAAAAAATATTTCGCCCCTTCTTCTGGACTATTTCATAGCAATGTTTTCCCACTGGAAGCCCCTTTGCAGATCTAGATCCGGGGCTATAGCCTTCCCAAGCCACCGTCCCTTCCAAATACTGTAATGACCTCATGAAAGAAAAATATATGTATTTATACGAAATATTAATTTGACTTGGCAGTTTCTTTTTTCGAACAGGAATAAGTTTTAAATTTTAATAGCTTATAAATTTACACTAGCAATTTTGAGTAAAGGTTTTGCGTAACCCTAAAAGTACATTTAGAGACTGCAAGGTCAACTCTCGATATTTCAGATATATTAATAATTTTCATCACAACGTCTTGTAATAATTATTTGTTACTCCAATAACCTCCTCGCAAATGTTTCTCGCATATTAAAACATAGATGCCATTTTCTGTTTACTTCCTTGTAATGCTGACCTCCGTGGCGATGCCAAGGGCCCCCAGGTTCGAATCCCCGCCCGGGCATGGGTCTACTTTCCTTTCTTCAATTTCATCATATCATCACGCATCCTCATCTTTGCGATTAGCCAAATGTGACAGATAAGCGAAGTAAAATATACTAAGTGTATTAATCAATTATTTTTTTAAAACTCTTTAATTCTTCTTTAGCATGCCACGTTTTTGTTAAAATTATATTACGATTTGTATAAATACGAAATTCTAAAGGAGAACACACAACTTTCTTTGTAGCGCATCGGTCAGAAAGTTTCAGGAATATGAATTTTCAAAATACAATTTTCTCATGTACTTTGCCCCCCTTTTAAAAGTAGCGCATTTTCAATTATATTACTAATCATTAAAAGGATGCCTCAATACCATCTTGGAGGATGACAATATTTTCCCCCTCCTAAAAGTAATAATATACTTTCGCTTTCTGAATCGCCCAAATAAATGCTAGGGGCCGTCTGCTTCAGCCGAGCTCATGCCTCTCCGGTGACGTCACGCGTTCGTGCAAGATCGGCAATCTTCGGATGGCTTTACCTAATCTCTATGTACCTTGCCCTGCAATCACCGACAGTCTGATTCGTTTAATCGGCGCGCAGACAAAGAAGTTTCCGCAAGAATTCAACAAGCCAAAATGAAGCCGACAATAGAAACTGCTCCTGACGTGCGTTCTTTTTCACTAACAACGGAAACCGGTGAGAACACTCATTTTACATTCGAACAATGCAAGTGCGGTAATTCTAACTTCAAAACTTCAGGAATACCAACATAAAATGAAAAAAAATGTCGTTTTGTCAGAAATTACCTCGTTCGTCCGATGGTACGTCTAATTTCTTAAAATTAATCTTATTTGTTTGTGGAAAAGTGAATATATGATGACTAAAGCCCGGATTTTTATGTAATATCAACCCCTAAAATATGTACATAAATATGTAATAAAAATGTCTGAAATATGCAAAAAATATGTAAATTCATAATGAAATATGCACTATAAATATTTATTCCAAACGTTACTTCCTATTTTTGTTACATTTTTTCCTCACAAAGGGATATGTTTATTTCAAAAAGACTTACAAAAATTGAAGTTACAATATTACAATGCTTACATTAAGTATTTTTTATGTTCTTATAGAGCAAAAATATTAACCACAATTTGAATATATTCAATATTTAATATACAATGTCACCAAGTACCATTCAAAATGTTCAGTAGTAAATTTTCGTTGCCCAATTTTTTCACTCAAAAAGCACTTATAAAAATTCAGGTTACCTTTGATCTTGGGGCAGGCACTGTATTTAATTATTTAACTTACAATATGTTACCAGGTACATTTCCAAATGTTCAGAAGTAAATGTTTCTCGCCGATCAGATAATATGTTCTTGTACACAGGGAAACTTCTCTCCACATCACAAGAAGTAACCGGAGCGTACTTCAGGAGGTGAATGTGGTCGGGAGAAATATCATTGGGAGGGTTAACTGTTTCACCATTGAGAATGCGGCTCACTGTAAATAAGCTGACGTAACCTGGGTTTCTTTCAGTCACTGCGTCAAATTTTCTTCGAGCTTTCTCTCCCACATCTCCTCCAACAGCAGACAGTTTCTTTCTTGCATTCTCATATATATCCATGGCTTCCAGGAGAGGAAGCCCAACAGTTTCAAGTTTTTTTTATGCTTGTATCAATCCAACCAAAATTGCTGTTTATGTATGCCATATCGCAAGCAAGTTTGGTGGCCTTGAAGAGATTTTGAGCAGTGCGTACCGATACAGCTGAGCCCGCCGAAAATGAGTCAAGCACAGATTTCACTTCTTCAAAATGTTCGTTGTAAAACTTACTTGCCCGGATCCAAGTGCCCCATCTAGTAAGAATAGGTTCCGGAGGAAGTGGTACACCTGGCAATTGTTCCTTGTAAACTTGCACACGTTGTGGTGCCTTCAGAAACACCTTTCTTTTTCGTGGAAGAAATAAGTTGGTTGACTTCCGGGAAATTGCCTCTCACCTCCTCAGCAATGCGTTGGAGAGCATGTGCCAAGCAAGTAAAGTTGATCAAGTTAGGATAAAACACTTTAAGTGCCGTAGCAGCTTTTACCATGTATGACGCACTGTCTGTGAACATGAGAAGAACTCTCTCTTCTTGTACGCCATCCGGATACAACAATTTAAGACTGTCATTCACAAATCGTGCTATGGTGGAATGATTAGTACGCTCTAGAACTTTGCATGCAATGAGATGTGGTGTAGATGGAGAATCAGCAATTAGCGTTCCAACAATGAAATTACTTACATACCGTCCCAAAGCATCAGTTGTTTCGTCGATGGAAATCCACACATAGGAACTGCCTACTTCTGCCCTAATTGATTCTAAAGTTTCTTTGTAGGAATGTGGAAGATATCGCTTTCGAAGGGTTGACTCGTCAGGAAGTTTACGGCCACAATATTTTTCCAGAAAATCCCGGAACTTCGGTACTTGAATTTTATACCAAGGGATGTTTGCTGCAATCATTGCTTCGCACATTTCCTTGTAAAACACACTGAATGAAGAATCCTCTTGCATCTGGGTTAGTAAAACTTGCTTCTTTTCACTCCGTAGTTGTTTGTTTTTCACATGAAGTGAAGTGCGAACATGTTGATCTAATTGAGACTTCATAGTGCACCCAACTTTTTTATCGCACACTCGACAAAAAATAACTTTACCATCCGTAGTAAATGCATCATCGACTGCTATCCAAGATCGCAACTTTTGAATAACGAGGAGGTAGGCGGAGCCATTCCAGCTTTCTACAGCTAAAACACTGTTTAAATACTGAGGCAAGCTCTTCTTAAAACTCCAATGGTTAAAATGAAAAGGCGACGAAATATATATACGAAATTCTACGGTTGAGTTAACAATACTTCATTCAAGATTTGTCGCCGCCGGCTGCAAAAATCAAAACGATCTCAACAATGTACGGATGAAAGGTAAGTGCCTCTCAGCGTTGTACTTGCCGCCTTCCATTGTTGGTTCTCTTCGTTCGCTGTGTGTTGCTTGCCGCTCCTTGTTACAAACTGGAAACTGAAACACTGTCGAATCTTGATGTAATTGTTACGATGCGGCGAATCAACGAACTGCTATGTACGTACAACGAAGGCAAATCGCACTTTTAAGTTACTATATTTTTTTAGACCTGGAAATGGGGAGGGGAAGTGAGAAGATACTTTTTTAACTAGTAAGCCAAAAGTTCATTGGATTTTCCTCTTAAGGACTGTTTTATGTAAAAAACTTTCATATCTTAGGAATATGTAACATTTAGTAAAATATGTAAAAATATGTAATATAAAACTTCACTGTGACATCTCTACTGACGTAATTCGTCAATATATTTTAATTCCACGCTTGTACATATAAAGGAAAAAATATGTAATTACCTAGAAATCCGGGCTTTAATGATGACACTGGATAAAACAAAGTTCCCACACGCTCAAATGATTACGCTCTCGTCTTTGGTTGGAGAGGTTCAAAATTCGATCACTGGTGGGCAGGCCCGTAACCAGAATTTTATTTCGGAGGGAGATTATCCCTTATCAGCAGCCACCATCTAACGGCGAAACGGTTGGGGGGGGGGGTAAATGCACTGAAGATGAATTTCTCGGTTTATTAAAATTACCATACAATATGTGTAATGCTGTTAATGAAGTAAATTTAATTACCACTACACAATATCATTTAAATCAGATATTTGTAGGCTTGCGGGAAAGGGCTGGAGTCTCCCGAGCCCTTTCCCTGGATACGTGCCTGCTAGAGTTAGCTCCAAAATTTCTGTGCTGTCCCAACATCGTGAGGACAATTTGGTAAATACTTGCAAGCAATATGGAAGCAAATTCCGCTCTCGAAACTAGATGGGACTGGATGTGATGACCATGCGTCACTGAATTAAAGAACACTGCGTAGGCCTTGTCCCTCAATATTAATTTTACTTACTAATTGTAGGTTTTTCTGGGCCTCCCCGATGACTAAGTGGTAGCATCGCCGTCTCGTAACCTAGGGTGGAGGCACATAGTTATTCGGATCCCACTTTAAACAGTAGGTCCAGTCCTGAATAGCCTAAGGGCCAGTTTTTCAATGTCCTGTTAATCTTTCTGTTAACTAACTGCCAGTTGGAGATAACAGCCAGTCTTAACCAGCACCGGGTTTTTCAATGTGAAAGTAACTGCCAGTTAACTAAACCATGGTTCGTTCTCCGAAACAGTGTGTTGGCAATTCTGAAGCAAGGAAATTACAGGAAATCGATTTGCGCGCCATCTGTTAGTATAGTTTCAAACCGTATCGACTGGCACACAGCCTGGCGTTTAAATATTACTACAAGCACGCCGCGCTCGAAAGCACGCTATTGCATTGTGAAACGATAGGAACAATGGCTGCGCATCCATTTGTATGCTTACGAAATAAATTAACGAAAGACAGCACTACAAATTTTGTTCTCTTCTGATAAAGGCCAATTCCACGTGGGGGAAATTATGTTATGAGGCGCAAGCGCAGATACTTTCTTGTAGAAGAAGCGTGAAGAACTCGCAAGTCGAGACATTAATAATAACGGTTTGTTGATATAAACACTATTATTATTATAATATGTAAATATTGTACACTTGACTGCATGACTGCATGCTTTGTATCTCTCTATGCATGTTGTTGAGCGAAAAAACATGATGTTAATAGTAAGCATGCTTTCTAAACTTCTAAAAACATGAAGGTACAAGTAAAAATAATTTTAAAATTTACTCTAATATTAATCCGAGAAGATCATTCAACAATAAAGCGTGAATTAAATGCAACACACGTAATAAATAATTGACAAGAAAAAGAATACCCGTGACCAGGACTCGAACTCGTATTACAAAACACAACACGCTCCGAAAGGTGGTACCGCTAACCACTACACCAAATTACTGATTGGAGATTGTCCCGCCTAGTACACCAGATATCGTGACCACAAATTCTCTAACACAACCTTACCAAACGAATTCTAGGAACTATGCTGCTTAATTTCCATATTTGCATGGATGTTGGTAAGCTCTGCCAAACAAAACGCGTCTTTTTCTGTACCAATTTAAAAGTTTTATGAATCATATCTTGTTTAATCTGACAGTGAATTTGCGAGTGTGGAACTTCGATAGCTGCACGAGGCATCCATGTTGCCTCGTAACTTGCAGTTAGGCTGGTAACTGCAAGAAGAAGCACCAGTAAAGATAATCGCCACCAGAGTTCCAGTTACGAGCTAACTGTACATTGAAAAACAGAAATTTTCACTAACTTACAGTTACGTGCTAACATGAACCTTAACTGAACATTGAAAAAACGGCCCTTAAGTTATCACACGGAACTCGATTTCTAGTAGGAATGCCCTAGTTGGCGCTGAACTAACTTTCTAAGTAGCAATCATGGCCGCCTGGCTGACTGCTTGACTGGTTTGGAAGAATAGGACATGTTCTAATTGCTACATGCTTTCCTCGACTGGATTCTGTGGAACAGCCGATCAAAGCAAAGTTTCGCCATGTGAAGATAATCTGTGAGTGTGCAAAGGAGCGTTTTTGTCTGTGGTTTACGAGTGTTACTCCAGCAATGTATAACGTATACAGCATGAAAGGCGCGTTGAGTTACACCATCTATGCTGAGTGCCGGTGTTTACATTTGAAACAAATATTCTTCCATACGTGTACAGTAAACGATGTAAAGTATGTATTTAAGCAGCGCCATTGGTTTGTACCTAATGACGTTTTATACGAAACGTTGTTCCTCTCGGTTGAATAGTTATCGGCTTTTAAAAATGTGAAGTGATACATTGTTTACATCTCACCCGGCCGCCATTACAACTTCCCTCGTATAGGAACAAAAGTCTATCGAGAAGTACGCTGATAATTGTCATGTGAGGCGAAAACTAGCAAATTGGTAGCCAGTCCAGCGCCAACTAGGGCATACCTACTGGAAATCCAGTTCCGTGTGAGGCGGGCTTTACTGTGCATAAAGTTGACTTAAAACACCAACTCGTTCGAACTCGATAATTCTACGTAAGTTTTTAGAATACCTTAACGCTATGAAACCAGAGGTCCAAGGTTCAGACCTTGGACAGGTATGGTCGTATCATGTCTGTCCCATCGCCATTTCTTCGGCTCATCATTCATCCTTATCGTTACATTTAACCCAAGAGGTAGAAATGCGGCATAAATGAAAAAAAAAAATGATTGATTTGGTTTATTTTACTGCGCTTTTCTGACACTCTTTGGCTAATTGTGAAGATGAAGATGAGTGCTGTGAAATTGCTGATAGGACCATCATAAAGAACGATCTGTCCAGTTCTGGATTCGAACCCAGGACCCCTGGCATCATAATGCACCTTGCTAACAACTGCACCACGGAGGTTGTCCCAAATAGAAACAGAAAATGTTTGACAAGTAATTTGCTTCTCCATAACTATTTTTTATATTATATAACTATTATTCGCTGCATAACGAAGTCAGAAAGATATCCAAATTTTGAAACATAATACTTCTAAATAGGGGTGGTCGGGACAGGAAATGTTCGAAATTTCCAGAAGATCTGAAGATCTCGAATTCTACACGTCATTTTGAACTTATATGATTGTTTTTGCATTTGCATAATAAAACACAGTTTCCAGACCCTTAAAATGCAGAAAACGTCGAGAATTAACTACTTTTTAAAATGACCATTCGGTATTTCCCGAATGGTCGGCACACCCTACTTCTAGAGCATGCAGACTGCTGTAAAAATATCACATGCCTAGATATTTTGCACACCTCATTTTTGTGTCATAATCCATGAAATAAGTGGATTTAAACGTTTTTATGTCGCAGTGGAAATGTCCACTAACGAGCGGCTAGGGTCAGCATTAGCACCTTAGGAAATACATGCTAACAGAACCAAACCTAGCCTGCCTAACCTATCCACGTATGCATATAATAAACAAAACATAACTTGCCAAGCCTATTTACATCCTTATTTCTGCTATTATATGCCTACGTGGATAGGTTAGGCAGGCCAAGTTTGCAGTAGCGTCTCGTGGCCTCAAATTTGGCCGGGGCTTATTTTTTAAAGAATTTAAAATATAATGACAGTTCACATGAATTACAAAATATAGGTATTTTTTTCTTCTAGACTACAAAACTGGACTTAGTTTTTTGAAAGAATTAAAAATGTAATGACAAATTACATGTATTACAAAAAACGGGTATTTATCTTCTTCTAAACTACAAAACTGGACTTATTTTTTTAAAAGAATTTAAAATATAATGACAATTCACATGATTACAAAAGAAACAGGTATTGTTGTGAAACATACCTTTCTACGAACGTTGACTCCTGTTCTTCTGCTCAGCAAATTTTGTTATTACTTGTTCGTTGAAGCCCTCTATGTTTGAAATGTATTCTATCTCTATTGTAAGCAAGTGCCAAGGCATTTGATCTGTCTTGTCCCATTGCATTTCTTAAGCAGGTTTTAATACGCTTCAATGTGCTGAAACATCGTTCAGATTCAGCTGTTGCCACTGGAGTTATTAAAACTATGTTTGTCATTTTTACTGTTTCTGAAAAGGTATCCTCTAAATAATTTTAAATAAAAAATGAATGCAATCTACTGATAGTTTATGTTTTTCAACTCTTCACTACAATAAAGAACGAACTTACCTCTTCTATGAAGAATTAATAAATCTGGGAAGATGCCTCTGGTTAAAGATTGTTCTCTTTCATTATGCCCTCGTAGAGCAAGTTCATGTCGACCACAGAATTTTAAGCAATCGATAATCCTATTTAATATATGCCTATTTTTCCGGACAAATTCATTGTGTCTTGTAATTGACAGTCTATGTCCTTCATCAATTTGTGTTCGAACATCAACCCTGCCAAACTCACTCAAACATAGCGATTGAAAGCCACCAAAACACTGCAGAACAACACGCGAGATCGAACGCAACGCCCCGAATCAGCACTCAAATCCATTGCACTCTCCCCTCCCCTCTCTGCTAGCATGTGACCTTCACAAAGCGTAGGTGGGTGTAGGCCACGCCTTCCTTTGCGACGTGCCCCGGAAAACGATAATTGACATCAATGCCGCTAGGAGCGCTGTCGTATATATTGCAACAGACGATGAATTTACGTGGGTAAAAATCGCCTTTTAAAAGACTGTGTGATAGTTATGCGTTATGGTGATTGATAATTATGTGAATACGTCCGTTTTTCTTTAGGGGCTAAGCCCCAAGGGACGAGACGCCACTGCAAGTTTGGTTCTGTTAGCATGTACTCGTATTTCCCAACGTGCTAATTACAGCGCCTAGAATAACGTAGTGTGGAAAACGGCATGCTTCTGCGCTCTCTGGATGGTTCCACTCGAAAATGATCCGCTAGAGGCGCTGGTGTTGACCCCGGTGCTTGGTGTTCGACTGCTTATAATGGAAGTAAATGGAGTTTTCGCTGCAACGTCTGATTCTTTTACATGAAGCATTTCTATGAATGTGATAATTGCTATGATATTTGGTACAGTGGTCGCGAAGATATTGACGAACATTCTAGACAGTCGACCACGTCCTGTTATCGTCATACTTTCGTTAATAATACGGGAGAAAAAATACGCGCGGAATGCTCTTGGCAACTAAATTTTTGTGTATGAATTAGGTTCGTTATTATTATCATCATCATTTTTTTTAAAGATATACACACTGAAGCATTTGTATTTTTGATATTTACTGTCTCTTTTCTTCCGCTTTAAACTAATCGCGGCGATGATGATAATGATGATTGCATGAAACGACAAGGGGAACCCCACAAAACTTTCTTAGTGCCATCGACATGATTGTAAGGCAACTTTCAAACCAATGGGACAAGCGACACGGAATGTTCACACTGTCACACTAGTAACACACACTTCCAGACTGTAAAATAGCATTCATTGCACATGAGGGTCCAAACAGCAAACGACACGTTCATATGGCGTATTCGCGTGCTACTTGTTACTTCGGTCGGAAAGCTCCTTAAAGGAAGGGTGCTGAGACCGAAGCGACGCGCTATAGGGGGAGTTCCCAACTAAGTGACAAGCGACATGGTGCCTTCAGTCTATTAGCAAGCGTTGCTTGTGAACAACAGATAGGCGACACGATAAACCGCACATTACAACTACAGATCTAGGCGACACGATAAGCAACACGTGTCGCTTTGTCGCTTGTGCGTCGCTCAAAGTGGGCCATTTCCTCAATAGCTTGCAACATGTTGCCGTGGTTTGTTGTTCGCACATACGCGATGCAATGAGTGTCTTGCTTTAGTGAGATTGCGAACCAAAGCGACAAGCGGCACGCGACACTTATCGCTTGAGGATTTCACCAACCGAACGCTGGCCTGTGCTTCCCGCCATGCCGCTACGATGTGAAATGTTGCTCTTGATTGGCTCGTTTGCAAGCAACATGTGTCGCTTCGGTGTGAAAGTTGCCTTGGACCGAAGGACCCGTGTCGCTTTGGTGTGAAATCCTCGTATCGTTTGTCGCGTGTCGCTTTGGTGTAAAATCTCCTTGAGGAAACGGTGCAGTCAGAGCTTGTGTCCCTACGGTTCGAAAGGCTGCATTGATTTCCGACTGCTCGCTTTCAAGCGACATTTGTGGTTTGTCGCCTCGGTATGAAATATCTCTCAGGATACTATTTATATTCTAATAACATAGAAAAATAAACTCTAATGCACAGTCCAAGACCTGACGTCCGGAATCACATTGCGATGTTTCTTCTTGTGTTACGCATGCTATTTATTTATTTTACTTTTCTTTCCAAATGAATGCCATTTCGTGACTGCAAATCACTCCACAAATATAACTGTTTCCATCAATTCACTTACCGCCTTTCTAGAGAAACAAATCTACACAATATATTCCAAAAACTAACTAAGCCGCATTACTTTCATAACAAAATTAGCACCTGGGTCGATCGCACTGCCATCTACTTGTCATCGTCTCGGGGAACCAGTTTCTTGGGTCGTTTTCCACACTACGTTATTCAAGGCGCTGTAGTGCTAATGCTGTCCCTAGCCGCTCGTGTCCCCTTGCAGTATGGTTGTCATTTTTCCCGCCAGGTGTCGCCCCAAACGTCACTCACGCGCTCTAGGGCGCAGGCGCACAGTATGGAAGCAGAAGGAGACGCCAACCACACGTTTCAATCATTTCCACCTATTTACTACTAATATTAGAAAGGTGACATATGATTTCTTCAGTTTCAATATTTCTGCATTCAGTTTTGTCGATAAAATGTCCAAGAATCACGGAGTTTTACATCATCTATTCAGTAAACGTTATCTCCGCAAAGCGGAAGTTGCAATATGGCTGCCAAGCGCAGGGCCCCAGCGAGTTGGAGCGTGTATCTGTCGCGCCGTTCGTCTCTCCCCTCCGACCAGGGTTGGCAAAATATTTTTTTAAAGAAAAAATAGAACAAAACGGTTTTTTTGTTTTTTAAAACATGTTTTTTTTTAAACACAGTTTTAAACATGAGTTTAAAAAAACATGTTTTAAATAAAAGAAAGTCAACCTTTTCAAAGTAAATTACAGTTAAAGTCGTTAAAGAGAAAATACTCATTTTTGTGAGTACAGTGGCGGCAAGGACAGTTTGTTTCCATTTGGAGATAAGGTTTACCATACTGGAGGGTAGGGGTATGCGGGACAGAATATTTTGGGTCGGGACGGGGAAAATTCTTGATTTCACGATAAAGTCTGGAAATTTTCGGGACGGGATATCTTCAAAATTTCCCAAAGCTCTTGAAATGTTGAATTCTACACGTAATTCCAATCTTAAGTGCTTGTTTTTGCACTTCTGGTACAAATACTAACAATTTCCGACAAGTTCCAGACATACAATGCAGAAAACATCGAGAATGGACATTTCCACTCAATTTTTTTTACAACAATTTTAAAAACTACACCCTGGAAAAATGACCCCTACAAGTTCTCGCGTTTCTCTGCGTCCAGTTTAAGGCAGAAACGAGACTTCCAAAGTTGCGAGCCTAGCGTTGCGCTGAAAACACGCCGCCGCCATGTTACTACGTCACTCCTTAGGGAGAGCTCGTTTGTCGTCTGCTTCGAGCGTCCAGTTCCGGATGGGTAGCCCACGGTGAGCGAACACGTGCATCAGTTTTACAAATCTGTACCGATTTAAATAATGGAAAAAGGAGCGATAGGAGAAAGGAAAGCTATGCTTTGTAATGATCATTCTTCTATGAAATATCCGTGCTGCTCACGTGCAAGATAAATGAAAGGGTTCAGCTGCGTGTGTATTCTCAGGCCATGCGAAAAATATTGCTTATAAAATTGGTTGCTGACCAGACACTCAAAAATATTTTCTAAACTTATATTTATCGATATTTACCGTAACCTATGTAGTGCAAAATAGGAATTTTCACATTCTTCACTTTATTTATAAAGCCTATTTAACTTTCTTTTCCATAAAGCAATTTCAGTTTGTGTTCCATTTCTGTTGCGCAAATTATGATCAAATATTTTTGTGCAGATAAGAGAAAATACACTGAGAAGATTACATTAGTTGCACAGTACATATCTATACTTAGTTTATGTATAATTATTACAAGGAAATAATGTGTATAACCATGGGCGTATTTAAGGGGCATTCAACGGGTCCACCCCCCCTCTTTTGTTGGTTCACTAAAATTACCAGTTTCCTTGTTCTATCCGCTTGTTCACAAAAAATTCCTTCGGACTTATGTCATTCTCTTAAATTAGAGACGTATAGGACGGGATACGGATGGGAAGGAAATTTCGTAATTCCACACACCAGATGGGACTGCAGACCAATATCTGCAATTTCCTGATAGTTCTGCGATAAGAAACTGCATTGAGACTGTCAAATCAGTTATTTTCCCCCCTCGAATCATATTAAAGAAATTTGGTTCTTAAAAACGTAGTGACACAAGATGAACAGAAAAGTATCAATACTAAGCAGCGTTACTACAAACCTACAACTTTGTCGGGTCCAACATCCCCTCCCCCCATGCTCCCCAACAAGCTTCCGGCCAGCAGTGTCCTGGATTTTTACTTACGAAATAAAGCAACCCTAATCATACCAAAAGTTGATCCATCCCTCCCCCCCCCCCCCATGAGCTATATATACGCCCATGTGTATAACAATATCCCTTACTGAAATGGTACGATATAATTATTTTGAATTTTGTATTGCGAAAAAAGCCGCCTCATCTCGTTACCCCGAACGCATTAATTGGTTGGTTCACAACTCCACCACTAAGGATCCTATCGAGACGAGACATGGCAGCCTTGGTCTCGTTCTCGTTGAGCGTTGGAAATGTCTGTCTCGTATTTATTTGTAAATGTTTCATTGACAGTCTCGTCTCAATTTATAAACATCCGTCTCGGTTTGGGAGGGCAATTCTCGTTCTCGTCTCAAGTCTAGAAAAATATAGAATTAACAACGTATGCAAAGGCTTATCATTATAAATACAAAAAAAAAACTTTTTTTTTTTGGACTCCTCGTATCAACGGTACAGCCCTCGAAAACTAAATATTATCCTGCTTATATATGCAAACCAAACTGCAGATTCAGAATTACCAGGAATGAACTGGCGTTGTAATTATTATACACAAAATTCATGATTTATCTGAGTAAGTCGCATGTTCCAGGTTTGACTCTCGACCTGGGCATGATTGTTTCCTTGTGAGTGATATTTCATTGAACTGGAAATTGTTACATAGGAGGATATTTGTTCGAGACTTTGGGGACAGCTAGGGGGATGCTTCTAGTATTGTTAATATTAGTGTTGATCACGAGACGAGGCATGTTCCGTCTCGTCTCATAAAAGGAGATGGGACAAGTGAATGTTTTCGAAATGAGATGGGACAGAAGAAAAAGTTCGTCTCTTATCATGGCAGGTTGGATGATACTTAGATTGTGCAGTTGGTGGTAGTGTGTGTGGGGGGGTGTACTCCTGCACCCCGACTTCGAATACTGCTTGTAGTTATTCATCTTCATTGTAGCGATTAGCCAAAAGTGGGAAGAAATGTGACGTTAGAGATGATACATACTAAACTAACCATGCGTTCTCATCGTCGCGGTTAAACAAAGTGAACGGAAAAGCGACGTAAAAGTAGGCTAAATACAAAAATTTGCAATATATATATTAACTGAAGAAAACTGTCTTACTGCAAGAAATTTAAAAACTCACCGTACCTTTTTATACCGTATCACCTCTTATATTGCAGAAATTGGTGTGTAAACCAGTGTGTTCTAAAAGTATTATCTTAAAATTTGTGAAGAAAATATTATGACGAAAATAATTGTAATTCCAGTAAAGGTATTCCTATAACATTAAGTTCTTGCCAGTCAGAACTAACCTATGTATTCGCAATGAACAAGGCTGTTCACTTGTTCAGCCATTGACTGTTACAAGGTTTTCTTTGCCACCCTAATGGGAAAACCCTCTACCGAGGGGCTGAATTATAGTAAATACTGCTATACTGCTAGGGCATAATTCATCTCCAAGAAATGGAGCACAAATTTTTGCACTGGAAGTTGTAAGATACTTGTTTTACACAGTAACGAGTGAATTTGCTGTCGCTCTCGCGGCTCATGCTAAGTTGACGGGACGAGCAGAAGCCCCGCCTGCACGCATTTCTAAGTGATGACGTCAGAGGACCTCCTGTCTGTGGAGAGGACGTTTTCAAATCCGTGACGTAGTAGGTGAATTTCAGCGGTGTTTGAAGGCGTGTTTCTCGAGAACCGAAACAAATATCGCCGAGATATTTTGCACATCTCATATTTGTGTCATTATCTGTAAAATGAATGGGTTTAAAACGTTTTTCATGTCAAAGTGGAAATGTCCATTGATGAGTTTTTAAAATGTCCATTCGGCATTTCCCGACTGCTTGGGATCCCGAAAAGTCGGGAAGTCATTTCCCGAAGTCGGGATCGGGACGGGATTTTTTTCCCCCGATCCCTGTCCCGACTTTTCGAGATCCCGCACACCTCTATGTGCAGGGACAAAAGTTGGTATTGGCCCCCTTTTTCCGCCACTGCTGCAGTAGGTTAGGATTCATATTCATCTAAATTTCAAGAAACGAAATATTGTAGAATTACTATCCTCGTCCTGGAAAAATCAGGGTGAAATATTTCCTGCTGCCTGAACAGTTTATATAGCAGATAACAACCTACAGTGTCATAATAGATTCTCCAGCAGGGCGATTCACGAAAATGACTACAAAATCGAGTCTACAACGAAGTAGTAGTTTTTAGTAGTAAAAGATGTAGTAAAGTGCGATTCACGAAACCGTCTACTAAGAATCGACTACATCTTTAATTGTCTACAGCGCACGGCTAGAAGGAAAGTGGTGAACTTGGCGAAACTAAGCAATATCTATGGAAATAATCGATATTTTAATCGATTGTTGTGCTATTTCCTTGACATTATCGATGCATGTCGTACTTCGAGATTCCGAGAGTTGTTTGTTTACGCAGAATGCACAGAGAACTAGTTTAGTTTGTTAAAACTGCGAAGTAATCGTATTGTTAAAACTGCGAAGTAATCGTAATGTACGCGTAACCGCAAAGTAATTTGTATAAAGTGAAAATACTCGTTGAATTAAAGCAATTGTGTGTAAATACACGAAATTTAATAACAGATGCTATGTTTTACCTTACCTTCTACTGTATGTCACTGTTGAAACATATGCGGCAGAACTAAGTAAGATACTATTTTTCGTATGTGTTGCAATTGAATGATGCAAAATGTAAAGGCAGCTGATTTTTCATGATTGATTGATTTAGTTTATTGGTAACACTTTACTATACCGGAGACGGATTTCTTCAAATTTACAAGAGAAAGTACTTACGCAAATAATTTTCTGTAGCGTTGTTGATGTTCGGGAATGTAGTTTTGATCCATTTTAATGCGAAAGCATGTGGGTTTCTACGAAAATCTATTTCCGACCCGCTATTGCTGCTGCCGCTATTTGCTTTCTGCACGAGAGCACAATACGCTCTCGTATTTTCCGTATATGCTAAATGGAACCTAACCTAACAGGCCTAACCTAAACTAGTAGGGATACCTCGTCCCCGTGATGGTTCGTGAGGCTATCGTGAATTTTTGGGGCTGCCAGTGAAAGTTCGTGGGAAATAAGGAACAACAGTAAGGACTCGTTATTGTAAGAAATAGACATTATTTTCGTTAGAAATTCATTATTTCACCTAAAGAAATGTTCCGCAATGCAGAATAGTACGTTAGCAATGTAAAAAATTGCGAAATAAAGCATTGTTAGGTGTCTCCGGTATAGTAAAGTAGTACCAGTTTATTTTACTTCGCGTTTTGTGCCTCTTGGCTAATTTGCGAAGATGGGATGAGTGATGAAATAGATGAATGGACATTCACAAACAACCAAGCCCGACCGGGATTCGAACCCGGGACCCTTGGCATCGCAGCGCGATGTGCTAACCACTCGGCCACAGGATCGGGCAGCTGATTTTTCATGCTTTGCCATTATTCGTAGCAGGAACGTCTACGTTTTCTTAATCTGTTCAAACCCATTAAGATTAACGTTGCCAGTTTCGTACGAACTGTTTCTCTTTACTCAACTTTATGCACAAATAGCCCTGCTGAGCAGCCATCATCTTATGCTAAGCACATTACATACACATTAAAAATAATACTAAAGAAATGATTTACACTTTTAGTGTGTCTTCTGTACTGTTTTCAGTACATCAACAGGTGTTTTGAAACATCTACTGTGTGTAGATTTTCAAGCAGATATGAAAACAAATCGTTTATCATGAGGAATGACAATTTATATTTACAGCCAATATGTTAAAGAAATGGTAGGCGAGTTGTCCATAACAGTTTTTATTTGGTCTGTTCTACACAATGTGAAATTTAAATGAAAATGTAAAAAAAGTGGAGGACAATATGTGCTTCACTTCAACAGAATTCCATTCTTTAAAGCAACATATGATGTGGAATGAAAAGATATGAACTATTTGCCTATTATTTTTTCTCTTTGCTGTACATTAGATCTACTGTAGGTGTTTGATAGAAAACCATTCAGTTTCAGTAGATTTCCAAGAAAACAGTAGAGTACAATTGATAACAGTTGTAAATAGAAATTCCCAGCTAATCGGGCCACTATGTACCTCCACTGAGTATCGAACCTAGTAAAGTAGAATCTGAACAATTGGAATCACTAGCGAAAATTAAGTTCAAGGTTCACGGATTACAAATGTCACTAATTATTAGAACAAACTTTTGAATGTTTTTGTGCTCAAAAATTGTTCATGCCTTGAACTTGGCCAAACTTTTAATTGATGAATAAAATATTGTCATGTTACATGCTACATTTGTACATATGAATTTGATTTCTGACTGAATGCACATACTACGGAAACATAAAAGATAGGCCTACATGTTACTTCTTTTTTCTTTAAGGACGATTTTCATGTCCCATGTTATACTGTATGGAATTCTCAGCAGACAGTCATTCATTGTTTGTTGCCAAGAAGATGGACTAGTACTGCCACCACCTGGCAAAAAAACAACAACATACATTTGCATTATCTATAAGCAGCTAGTGACAGCAACTTGGTGCTAAGGTGGAGTATGGTAAAAGCACCAAACCGTGACGTACCTAACCTACTCACACCTGCATCTGAGATCAGAAATAAATCAAACTTAACCAGCCTAACCTTTTCAGATGTTTGTTTTTGCTATCAGATGCATATGCTAGTAGGTTTGGTGTTTTTAGCATGTAACACCAAGCTGCTGTTAGCTGCTCATGTAATATCTATGTATAAGACAACCACTCACATCACATTTGCTTACACCTCAAATTTACAGAAATTTCATTCAATGAGAATGTCAAGAAATTCTTAAAAGTTACACACATCGCAATTTGATACACTCCAGAATATACCTTGCATTCCTGTTGATAACAAAAAAGAAATGTTGACATTTGTAACAATTTGGATTAGAAATCACGGAACGACTTGAGATGATCGGACCCCTCTCTGATTTTCTTCACATTTGGCATACTCACTAATTGATCACGAATCTCCTCCTGATCACGAATCTGAAGTTAAAATTTGTCAGAAACGTCTAGAAATTGCAAAATAAGCGAAAATAAGGCGTTAGTTTTCGGAATGGAGACTGTCGATTTTCGAGAATTTTTTTTGTTTCACAAACAAATATATATATTCCTGATACTACCACGACACCAAATTTTAACTATGTTTGCCTAACCTAACTGAACTAACCTAACCACGCGCCAATGGTTCGCAATTATTTCCAATTTCTAGATCCTGATACTACCACGACACCAAATTTTAACTATGTTCGCCTAACCTAACCGAAACTAACCTAATCGCGTGCCAATGGTTCGTGAGGCTAGCATCAATGGTTCGCAATTTCTAGACGTGACCGACAAATTTTAACTTCAGATTCGTGTTTAGGAGGCCTCAATTAGTGAGTATGTCAAATATGAAGAAAATCGGAGAGGGGTCCGGTCATCTCAAGTCATACCTAAAATCACACAATAATGAAAGAACCAACCATATGGGATTATAGATTTAAAATAAAAATGCTCTGTTCACATATTTTTTTAACCTATTTATTGATTTATTTATTGCATTGGTCTTCTGCTACTTTTGGCTAATCATGAAGATGGGGATGAGGAATGACATGTTTAAATTGACGAAAGGACACTCACAATAACATCCATGTCCTGGGAAGGATTTGAACCCTTAACTCCTGGCATCATAGCAAACTTTGCTAACCTCGATAACAGTTCGTTATATCGGAGACACATTTCTTCATTTTTACGGAAGAAACTACTTACAACGTTCATCGAGGTATTTTCTTTCATCCTGGAATCTATTTGACTCGGAAATCTTGTATTTTTCAAGAGAAACATCTCAGCGACGCACAAGTGCCATTGCTTTCGCTACGTGAACTGGATGCTACATACGTTTGATGATGTAACCCCCTGTCAGTTTCCAACCCCCCTTTTTTTAACTATGCTTGCCTAACCTAACCTAACCTTATCAGAAATGGTTTGTGGGGCTATCCGTCAGCTACCCATGCATAATGTACAATTCGCACACGTGACGAACACGATAGTAGGTATTTTTCGGTAAAGAAGGTTGGAAACACTGCATACCTACAACAGTAGTCAACCTCTGCCCACCATATTGTGTGTTACGGAAGCGAAAAAAGGAATAATAAAAACTACTCTCTATATGAAAAATTGTGTTTGGTTTTGTGTAAAAAGCATAATGGCACCTTGAACTATGTTTCACAATACACAATTGGTAAGTACGAACCATGCGAAACACAAAATATCCAATTTTAATGTGTCTCTGATATAACAAACTGTTACACTAACCTCTTTACCTATTTACCCTAGACTGCTTTGGTGCACCAAATTAATTTTAAAAAAATCATGTTCTAATGCAATTTCCTCTCATTGTTTAAAAAATTACTAACCATTGTTATAACTGTATCTTTAGTCAAAACGAAAATAAATTTCTGATGAAAGGAGCGTGTGTTCTCCTGAAACGTCACAAAGAAAAACTGTTTTCTTATGCTTGTAATAACCGTAAACTACAGGAAAATATTTCCTCTCATGTATTAACTATTTTGAAAGTTATGTTGTTTTACAATAATTGCTACCACAATTTTTTAACCGTTAAAAGATAAGTAGTGTTACATAATTAAACATGAATGTGCTGAGGGGTTGCCAATAGAGGAAATATAGTGCTTCTTGTTTATAATAGTGATATCCCTAATATTTTATATGCATCGAAAGATGTTTTATGCTGGCTGATACAGGATTTGAACTGAGAAGTTTATGTACAATACACTTCCCAAGCACAAATCCCATACCGTGCCTTGCATTAATGCTCCTGAGTCTGGATCCCAGGGAAGCCAGAATGAACTTGGAACCTGAGAAAAATAAAAAATATATATATAGTTTGTACATGGTAATGAACACATACTCGTCACAACAAACTCTAAATGTTTACATGTGTTTGTGTCAGTACAGTGTACTGTTTTGTTCTAGCAGATAATATGTGCTCTATCTACACTATGCCCTAAGTATACAACGTGCTCTATCTACACTATGTCCTAAGTATACAACGTGTAAATAAAACCTGCTGTAAAGTACAATTTTTATCCACATCTAATTTTTAAATGACATATGTTTCAACAATTTGTATTAATGCATGATCATTATAAAAATTATTTCATAATAAATGCATAATTATTGTGCTGTGAATTTTATTTATAAATTAAGTAAATGCTTAATAAATTTATGTAAAACTATATTTCACACAAATTTTGAGCACTGCACAAAGAAAAAAAATAGCTCTCATGAGACTTCATTGAAGCCCATTTTAACAATTGAGATGGTTAGGTTGATTTGATTTGCTTTATTTTGCTTCACTTTTGGCTAATTTGCGAAGATGGGAATGAGGGATGATATGATGAAATTGATGGATGGACACTCAGAAACAGCCATGCCCAGGTCAGGATTCGAACCCGGGACCCCCAGCATCATAGCACGATGTGCTAACCACATCGCTGGCAATTGAGAAGGCGAATGGAATGGCATGGATAAATAACAATAATAAAAACATCACAACGATTGTACATAACTGGCAAAAATATAGGCTGCTATGATAAGTGGTGTGTGTACTGTGAACATTTTCGATGCATGCGTTTGTATGATTTAGCAACCTTAAGTAGCCTATCAAGAGTTTTCATTTCTTTTCAGAAATGTTTTCACTATTTACTTTTGTCCTGTTACAGCCATCGATAACCTATGCACATTTTTTTTTTCACTTAAGTTTGTGCTGCTTCTTCTCATCCGTCTGCCTGCAAGCACGTTCGTACAAAACCAAACTGCATACTGTTGGGGCTTGACTTCCGTATAATTACGATTTTGGCATGGCTTATGGGATGCATAAGATTCAAAATGAGTGGTTATTATTTATGGTCTGTAGAAGATGAAATTGCTGTTTTTAAATCGCATGAAATCCTAGGTAACAGTTCCGAATGTTTCATGATTTTTCACAAATTTTATAGGAGTATTAGGAAGTGTTTACAAAACTGGAAATGATTGTGGGAGTAAGTTAGAAACTTGGAGAAACTAATTAGCACAGTTAAAAGTTGCACAAAGTATTAATTACAAGATAAATTATGTTTTGAAATGTATTGTGCACGAGCAGGAATGCCTGCAAAGAGGTGCTAACAAATTATGCCTACCAAACTTAATCTGCTCGTGGAAGTGTATTTTCATATAAATTAGTGCAAGATATGGACAATTATTATTATTACTAACTTGGATTACAGGAGGTTGAGAGAAACAATCCTTTTGTTGGGAAAATGAGGTTCCACAATTTTGATCAATCCGGCACCTCCTGTTCAGTGACAAATTACTATGAAGATATTTTCGAAACAGAAAAAGGATTTCCGATATCTCTAAGACGTGTTTTAAGAACACGTAAATCCCCACTGTCATTTCCTTCTTTTTGAAAACGTGAAAACACAGATTATGGGCCATTTTGGTAGCTCTATTTTCTTCTTTGAAGTTGGATGTCATACACAAACACATAATATGACGAATGTAGTTCGCTGTAGCCCGCTCTAGGAGGGTTAAAAAGGGTCCTACAAGAACTGTCTACAACTGTAGCCCGATATGTAGTCGACTGTAGCCTGTAGACCGCTGTAGACAGTTTCAAGAATCGCAAATTCAGGAAATGACTACAAATTTGACCACAAGCCTGACGTGGCTACATATTAGACTACATATCGGACTACTAACAGTTCGTGAATCGCGCCGCAGATCTTCTCTAGATCAATTTATCTTTCCAAGTACAAAATTATGTTACCAAAAGTAAGCATCTGCGCTTCATTCAGTTGTACAAACCAATGAATCGTATCGCAAGAGAAAAAAATTCACGTCATGATCAAAATCACGCATTGTGTATTCAGATATTAGTTTCCAGGTTCTACGAGTCTCAAATTTATAGGACGGTACGAAACAAAGAAATGAGAAGTTTCGAATTCTACAGTAAAGCACGGGTCTTTCTTGTCGCTCAACAGTTTTGCTACCTGCATAACCTAAAAAAACGTAGGCATTTTAAAAAAGCCTTCTCCTTTGAGGTCAGAACATAAAGTTGCTCAAGTGTTGTGCGATAAGTGAAACTCCTAAAGCATGGATTAATTGACACAAATTCAATGAAAAGACAGGGTCGCCAAACAAAAAAAATATCACAGACTATGGACCGTGTTAAAAATGTAAACATAAACATTGATGAGGTCTTGCCCGGTCTCCCCGGAACTTCCGGTTTAGGCCACTTCCCGTTCTTGCCAGTACAAATTCATCGGCATACGAAGTAAGAAATGAACGCTTGTTTTCATCAATTGTGCGACGATAGTCAAGAAAGGTATTTGTTAAAGTTCTACTATGAAGAGTGGACGTCAAGAATCCGTCAGATGATCAACTGCAGAACAGATTATTAAAATATGACGTGTCTTTGTGGCCGCCAGTTGTATAGCATACTACATACAAGCATAGAATAGATACAAGTATCTCTTGTACACGCACGACGAACTCAAAACGTACGAAAGTTTAGATATATTCAATTATTTTGTAAATGCAAAAGTGAGGGAAAGATAATTCTAGAAAACTAGTGATATTATTATATTTTAAAGTATGCTTAAGTGAATGTTTGCCAACAAATCTGCAGAAGTAATGAAATGACACATAACAAATACTAATAAATATATGTGCTTTCAACGTCGCCTTTCCGCCTGAGGGATTTAGGGAAAATCTATGATATGGCATGCCACTTTCACTTGCACGAATTTACTTCAAACAACAAGGGAGTTCTCAGACTGAAGCGACAAGCGATATCGGGATTTCGCACAGAAGCATTCGATCTAAAGCAAACCATTCATCAGTCACGCTTGCGCAAATAACAGGCCGGGGCAACAAAATGCACGGTATTGATATAACGGCCCATTCCGAGCGACAAGCGACACCTGCAATTTGTCGTGTCGCTTTAATTCGGAAGGTGTTGTTTATTTTTGAATGTTGGTTTCCAAGAGACACGTATTGCTGCAGTCTGAAAGCTTCCTTTCGAACCAATTCACCACGAGAAAATGCACGTTTCGCTTGGACTGGACTGTTGTTTTCTCAGTACCATGCATCGTGTCGCCTCGGTCTGTTGTACTCGTATGCAAGGTGAATTGTTTCCTTCAGAGTAAAGGGGTTGTTGCTTGTCGCTTTGGTGTGTAATCTCCGTGCCACTTAGAAGTGAATCCTCAGTGATCAATGAAATTTTTCGAACCGAAGCGACACGACAAGCTGCACATGTCGCTCAGATTTCCAATGACGTGTATTGTGCCGCCTGAGACTTGATTTCCCATGAGCGGTAAATGCTTATTTATAGACTAAATGGGCCTGTGTAGCTTGTCACTTTGGTACGAACCACTGCTGTCGCTTGTAGCTTCGGTTTGAAATCTCACTAAGAGGCGTGCTTTTCACCACAACACGATACGCAGATAAACGATCAACATGTTTGTAACAAAATGCAATTCGTACAAATCCTTTCCGGGTACCGATCCTTTCTTCGTTCTGCTTGTATCAACAGGTTTCGTCTCTCTACTTCCTTCGGAAACCTAGGAAGTGATACTTGACTCAAAAATGTGTTCCTGATCAAACTGTGAAACCATATGCTACACAGTTGACACCCTATTTCCTTGTAAAAGAATCTCCACTTTGCCTTTTCATATTAACATCCATAGCACCGTAAGCGTAACCGGATGTTCGAGGGGGACCAGACGAGTGCGCATGCTCTGCAGTAGCTCCGCCTTTAACACCGTCTATAGATCATGTACACGCACGACGAACTCAAAACGTACGAAAGTTTAGATATATTCAATTATTTTGTAAATGGAAAAGTGAGGGAAAGAGAATTCTATAAAACTAGTGATATTATTATATTATAAAGTATCCTTAAGTGAATCTTTGCCATCAAATCTGCAGAAGTAATGACACATGCAAATGCTAGTAAATATATGTGCTTTCAACTTCGCCTTTCCGCCTGAGGGATTTAGGGAGAACCTATGATGTGGCATGCCACTTTCACGAATTTATTTGAAACAACAAGCGAGTTTTCAGACTGAAGCGACAAGCGATATCGAGATTTCGCATAGCAGCATTCGATCTAAAGCCAACCATTCACCAGTCACGCTTACGCAAATAACTGGCCGGGGCAACATAATGCACGGTATTGATAAAACGGCCCAGTCCGAGCGACATGAAAGCGAGAAGCGACACCTGCAATTTGTCGTGTCGCTTTAATTTGGAAGGTGGTGTTTATTTTTTAATGTTGGTTTCCAAGAGACACGTATCGCTTCAGTCTGAAAGCTTCCTTTCGAACCAATTCACCACAAGAAAATGCAGGTGTCGCTTGGACTGGTCTGTTTTCTCAGTACTATGCATCGTGTCGCCTCGGTCTGTTGTACTCGTATGCAAGGTGGATTGTTTCCTTTAGAATAAGGGACCGTTGCTTGTCGCTTCGGTGTGTAATCTCCGTGCCACTTGAAAGTGAATTCTCAGTAATCAACGAAATGTATTGAACCGAAGGGACGCGACAAGCTGCACGTGTCGCTCAAATTCCCAATGGCGTGTATTGTGCCGCCTGAAACTTGATTTCCCATGCGCGGTAAATGCTTATTTATAGACTAAATGGGCCTGTGTCGCTTGTCACTTCGGTGTGAACCACTGCTGTCGCGTGTCGCTTCGGTTTGAAACTTTACTAAGAGTCGTTCTTTTCACCACAACACAATACGCAGATAAGCGATCAACATGCTTGTAACAAAATGCAAGTCGTACAAATCCTTTCCGGGTACCAATCCTTTTTTCGTTCTGCTTGTATCCACAGGTTTCGTCCCTCTACGTCCTTCGGAAACCTACGAAGTGATACATGACTCAATAAATTTGTTCCCAATCGAACTGTGCAACCATATGCACATGCCAACCCTGCCTCCGACTTAATGTCTGCCGCGAATTCGGACAACGGAGGTAGCATGCTACCGATTCGGACGCGTCCCAGATCTACAAGTTTATCGAGATACGCTGTATAAAACACAACTTATTACTAACTTCGTTGACCCTGTACGAAATCTGTGATCCTCGGTCTTTGTTTTATCGTGATTTCATCATGCTATATATGCAATTACGTCTGTAACACACACATACTGTGAAGTTGTAGCGATTACTTTCACAAAAATGTTTTAAGATGTTCTAATAATAAACCTAAATGCTCTCGTAGTTAGGTTAGCATTAAAATAATATCGCCAAATGCTTTCTAAAGAAAAAAGTTCTAAATTACTTGTACATTCATTCCCACTAATCATAAACTTTCATTTTTCTCGTCTTAAACTTTTCTTAAGATTTGTAACGTCCCTTTAGCAGATTAATTGCGTGGCAGGAGCAAATTTGACGCTTATTCTTAATGCTGACACGTGCGTGGCAGCAGATTCGCCCCCCGCCCCAAAAGAAGTTGTTTGGGTTGCGTGCGATCAGTTATACCTAGCCTCCATCATCTTCCACACAGTGATGCCAAAAGCAGGGAAATTTCCCTCGGCACAGGGAAATTTGAGGGTCAAAAGGGAAAAGGGAAATTTAATGAAAAATAGCTAAAAAACAGGGAAATTTAAACTCACATTTTCGTTTCATTCTTTTAAAAAGTTCGAAAATATTTTTTTTCGGCGTGTACTTTTTCCAAATGAATAGTTAGCAACAGTGTCACTTTTCAGTAAGCTTTCATTCTTTCTTATAGATGACCTTGACCGGTCAGTCTTATATTTGTCACATTTCCTAGAAAGGCCTCAAGGTACGAGCCACGCAGCACCTGGAAATAATTTGGGACGCGATTTTCAATTTTTTTCTTGTTCCATCCATCATTTCAGAACGTGTCTTAGAGGCTGTGTGTGTGACTTTGTGCGTCCTGTGTCGTTGCAAGGAGAATGGTGACGAACGAAGAGGTGACTGATAGGAAGCTACCTGCAACTCCCAAAAAGGTTAGAAAACGTAGTGGGGATTTATCTGCGGATGAAAAGATATCTGGGAACCATGTGAAAAAAATTCATATTGAGTGGCTGCCCATTATTTCACACTTTTATGATTTTCATAAATATTTAATAATAATAATAAAGTTTGTTCCTCAGGCAAAACAGGCGCGAAAAGAAAAATATTAACAGCAGGCCCCTAGCTAAGCTTTGACAATGGGTGGGTTTCAAAGTCCGACCGACAATCATTGCGCCGCAGACGATTTTTTTTTTTTGGTTTGGGTATTTTTCAATACATTAGTGCTTTATTTTAAAATTCAAATGTTTATTTTAGGATAATTATATTATGAAACTATGATCAGTTTCTAGTATTTTATTCAATGGGGGGGGGGGGTTGAACCCACTAAACCCCCTTATATACGGTCCCGATTAACAGTTATAGTAATACAAAGATACAGCTTCAGATGTGTTTTGAAAATCGAGGGAAATTAAGATCGAAAAAGGGAAATTTTACACTGGTAAAAGGGAAATCCTGTATTCGGAGATTGGTAACACTGCTTCCAGACAAAAAAGAAAGAAGCATGGGAGCGAAATACCATAGACATACTACTTTCAAAAATGTTTGTGTGTATTTATTTGTATGAGTGTGCAAGGACATGGGATTTTGATGTTGAAATCTAATGTCACGTAAGTGGCTGCAGTTCGGAGTTTACGCTATTTAAATTTACAAGATATCCGGAACAGTAAGTACGTACACACTATCTTGAATGTAAACATTTAATTTTAACTTAACTCCTCGTTGGCGAACATATTATACCACCGAAAAGTTGGAAATTTTCAATCCCCTCCAATTTCTTTTTTATTTATTTGTTAAATATCAATTTCATTTATTCATCATTCATTCATGCATGCCGAAAAGGGTAAGATTCTACTTTACGTCCTTTTCCTAAGGAATTCAACAACGTCAATCCGAAAGCGAGGAAAAATTACCGGTAGGAGGAAATCGATGAAAACCGATGTTGTCCGTATATGCGTAATTGAACGTACTGAGGAAATTTTTCATTGATGAAGCACATATTTATAGGGGTGAAATGAGGACCCGGTACTATTATCGTATGAGGGAAACACCTACGAATCATATATTTCGGACTTCTTTACATTGCTAACGTAATATTTTGGAATGTGGAACATTTCTTAAGGTGAAATAATGCATTTCTAACTAAGATAATGTATATTTCTTCTATTTACGAGTACTTACTGTTACTTGTTGTTTCGAATCTGTAACACATTATGGCCGTGATAGCGTACTGGTTTAGGGGGCGTTTTGTCGATTTTTGCATTGTTGCAACCTTGTTCACCGGAAAATATCTACTTTCGTGCCCGGATTTGAAATTATGCTGGTACGTCGCAAACCATTGACGTTAGCCTCACAAACCATTGACGTTAGCCCCAAAAACCATTTTCCATAAGGTTAGGTTAGGCAAGCATAGTTAAAAAAAAAATAATTAAAAATACTCGACACGTCATGTTCTAGTGAAAACACGGTGAGGCTGAAACACTGGCTACGGTGTTGCATCATCTTAACACACGGAACATTGCAATCTCGTGCAGAAAGCAAATGGCTGGAGCAGAAACAGCATGTTTTGCAGAAAACAACATGCATTCACATTAAAATGGATCAAATCTACATTCAGGAACTTCCACAAAGCTAAAGAAAATGATTTCCGTAAGTACTTTCTCCTGTAAATTTGAAGGAATCCGTTTCCCTCATACGATAATGTTACCGAGGATCCAAGTTCCTTTTGTTTTATTGCCATTTCATCATGCTACGAATGCAATTTTTCCATGGTTTGATTTCGATGTACGTCTGTTAACACATACTGCGGAGTTTTAGCGATTACTTAAGGTTTTGTTCAATATATGCTTTCGTGGTTATGTTAGGCAGGTTAGATTTGGTTCCCTTAGCATTAAAATAAAGTCCATAAATGCATTCTACTACTTCTACATTCATTCCCACGCTTCTACGAATATTTACTGTCGCTTGTCAACTGAGAATATCTTGTCCATGGGAAGTGCGTAAGGTAATTTTCAAGTTGTTTTTTCAACATAAATAACTTTTTTCGAGTCCAAACAGTGCTCATTACTTTACAAAATTCTACGATAATTAGTCTTTGTGCTAGGGGAAATTATAAAACAATCGGAACCATTACCGTTCGTGGGGCTACCCGTGCATGGTTTTTGGATCTAGCGTGAATGGTTTGTGGGGCTACCCATAGATGGTTTTTGGAGCTAACGTAAATGGTTTGTGGGGCTACCCGTGAATGGTTAGTGCAGCTATCGTGAACAAAAAGTGGAAAAAAAAAACAACCATCCGACCAGACGTTCGTCATTCTGATCTGTGATCATACACGCACCATACACACGCACAATGCACCGTGAATGCAAAGAAGCAATCACCACACAGAATGCAAATGAGCAAAGCACACGCATTCACAATGCAGACAAGAAGACGAGCCTCCAGTGTTGTTAACTCCCATCGGTTACCACCAACAAAAAGCAATAAGCATGTAAAGTAGAATCTAGCCCCGAAAAGTGCCAGAATACAAACTTTTTATAATTTTGTTGTTAACGGTTCCTATTGTTGTATGATTTTTTCAAATTCTCCTAGCAGAAAGACTAATTATCGTAGAATTTTGGCAATCATTGTGGCCCTAGTTCTGGTAAAATTTTCATATCCGAAAAAACATATTTCTTCAATTTTACAGGAGAAAGTACGGACCAATTGAAGGTGATGGGAGGGTTCTCAGTTTTATTTACTAGAGATGTACTAACCAAATAAGTTTTCCGGATGATGTATCAGGGGTTCTGATGTCCCGGTCACTGTTTGAAATTTGGATATTACGTGTGTGAGGTGTAATATATTGCTTTTCATAATGGCAATATTTCTCCGGAAAGAAATGAGGAAGCCATGTTTTGTGGAATGTAGCCACTGAGTTGCTCTGTCTACAGTGTTGCCACACAGTGTGTTTGTCACTTGAAGAGGAAGGACAGGTTGAGAATGGCGGAACAGCAGAGTGTGAAGATTGTAAATATTGTGCCTAACCTAACCTAACTGAACCTAACCTAACTTTATGTTACGTGAAATTTTCAAGTTACAGATGTGACCGGGAAATTGTAATGTCAGATTCTTGTTTAGGAGGCCTCACGTAGAAAGTATACAAAATTTCAAACAAATCGAGGAACACTCCCGTCATCTTCAATTAAGCCGAAAGGACTTATCGAACTGACTTTCCGTACACTTTTGAAAGGTCGTGGAAGTGTTTTTTCCCATCGCTTAATTTATTTCGCCAGTAAATCATGTATTTTTGAAGATTAATGTCCCTCCAATGCACGAAAGCTCTTGCCTTTATGTCCTTCTACTATGGGAACCAAATCTTCCATACATTTTTTTTTGCAAGAACATGACAATTTTAACTATGTTTGTCGAACCTAACCTAACCTTACCATGCATGGTTCCTGGGGCTATTTGTAAATGGTTCGTAAGGCTATCCGTGCATGGTTCGTGGGGCTATTTATGAATGGTTTGTGGGGCTACGTGCATGGTTCATGGGGTTTTCGAACCCGGAAAAAATACAAAATCAGTAACATAAAAGTAGGTATTTTTTGGTGAAGGAGGTTGGAAACACTGCACACCCAGTGATCATAGACAACGCTAGTCAAGATTTGCCCGCCATATTGTGTATGACACAACTGAAAAAACGAACTAACAATAATTACCGTAATGCGGTTATTCAGAATAACCCCACATTACGGTACTCGATATGTGGAAAATTGAACTTATTGTCGTGAAAAAAACGAAATGCCACCGTCAAGAATCCTTAGCAATGCAGAATACGTAAGTACCAATGTGAAAAAGAAGAAAATGTAGAAATTTCAGACGTTTGGCGGATACTGAAATTTTAATAGAGTCCCTAAATGCATTCTAGTAAGATTCCGATTTACTTCTGCATTCATACATACATAATTGTGTATATATATATATATATATGGTAGAAGAATTCTTTGAAATTAATTTTGTTAGATAAAATAGTTATGCTTGTAAGCTATTAATGTTTACTACTAAATTTATGTAAGGTGTGTTACGTTTCTAAAATGCTGTTGGGATGTTTGTAATACATGTGATGTTCTCATATGTTTCTACAATAATAATTATTATTACAGTAGCATGCAAATTAATCCGACCAAGATGCATACTTTTCCATATATACAATAATCTTAAAATACGTTGCAGTTTTAAGCTTTAGTTTCACTTTCTTTTAAATAACTGCACATTCTCTCTCAATAATGCCCTGTGCTATGAACAATAATTCAGCAAAACTGCATGCATCAAAATACAGGGTATGCATGTGTGACCCCCACTGTTTCTTTAACATCACCCTGGTCCTGCAGGAGCACAGAATTCAACACATGCCATTGGTCAGCTTATTCCTCAAACTCAATTGCATCAAAAGTGCATGGACACTTCTGAAGAGAGCTATCGTCAGTCATCTCAACCCAGAACAGTCCCTCTGATAGGACCCCCCCCCCCCAATCATGTACATACCTCTGTACATGACATGGCATGCTTCTCACCAGGTTGTCCAATGTATCCTGAGGAATATGCTTCCATTCATGTATGGCCCCTCGGTGAACTCTTGGAGGGGCTGTGTTGGGTTGGGATGATTGATGAAAGCTGTTTTTGGAAGTGGGGATAAGTTGGCCATGGCATGCAATGGATTCTGCAGGACAGGAGCACAGAATTGTCATCAGCAATACATACTATATGTATCATGTTTTCAAGATATGCAACTGTATTACTTACATTTATTTCATAAAAGTCATTGGGAATGTATTTTAATCCATGATAGCAATCAAAGCATTTGAAGCCCTAAGGATCTTGTTAAAAGCACTAAATCCATTATTTTTCTGTATGAACTTCAAGATCTACTCTCTTGCAGTACATAGCTGACTTCACGTGTAGTTATCTATCTAGGAGACTACACACAAACACGTGTCTTTGTGATAAGTCACGTACATAAATAAAGCTAGGTAAAATACTCGTCACTATTTTGCATTAATTTTTTTTCTTATTCTACCACTTTATAAAGAATGGAATTGTACTGATGATGGTGCAAATGTTGTCACTTGTCAACTGCTATGTTGGAGCTTTTTTTTTTTTCAGTTGTGTAAATGAAAGTAAGCATTGTGATGGAGAATTAGGGGGCTGTCAGGAAATGAATGATTTCCAAAATTTGTGCACCCCTCCCCCTTCCCCAATCATTTTCTACGGGCTTTTTTCTTCCAAAATGGGAGATGTGAATGATATGTGGTCCAAGTAGTCTTTCGATCGGATGCATCAATGGTCTGTTTTTGTTAACTTCTATATAAAAAAAAGGGGGGGGAAGAGATGATGTGCAGTGCATTCGTGTTCAGTTCATTAATAATTAGGTATTTATGCAAAGCGATGAGATGTGTACGTGACAAATATGATTAGCTGAAAATGAAAACTCTGTATTATTACAAGTGTATTAATAAATGTTTGACTTTTTTTGTGAATGAATCCTGCGAATCTCATGTATGAATATGCATACCAGAGTTCATCAAAAAGCTTGTTTGGTATGCATTGATTACCATATTTTTTTTCGAGCCAATTTTTAGTCCATACTTTTATTTCTTAATTTTTAATAAAAGTACAAAGCAGGAATTCTCCTACAACATTCTTCAAATTGCTCATCCATCTATACAGATTGTTTGCTCTGAGCAATGTCTTGTGGAAACAAAGTCTACCGACAAGTATGCGGTAACAAGTATCGTGTGAGGTGAAAACTAGCTAATGGGTAGCCAGTCCAGCGCCAGCTAGGGCATTCCTACTGGAATTTCAGTTCCGTGTGATTCAGGCTTTATATTGGAATTTATTTGTTGTCATAATTTGAGATAGACTGTGAAAATGGGATCGTGGGATCGTTAGAAAATGTTTTCCAGTGATCTTTTGTAATATTCAACATTCAGAGAAGATTGTTGAAAACTGTAAACTTGAAAGTGTATTGTTATTAGAAATGAAAGTTTAAGGATTCATTTAATACATACGTGACAGGATTTGGACGTGAAAGAGTGTAAGGAAGTGTGATTATCGAGTGTTCCGATTGAGACAGACAGACATTTGTCGATTTGTTTCAAAACGATACTTGGGAACAAATAGATTTTCACAACATGGAAGGAAAGAATAAAGAAATCAACGTGGCGAATTCTATGTTAGCTTAAGCTGACAGTATAGGAAATCAGAAAGATCCAGCGGACAAAACCGCTTATGATCGAGAACAAGTTGACCTCATGGATTATCAAAACAAACGTGCTCCCAAAAGGCAATGAGAGGAAAACAGTGAATTAGAACAAGAAAAGGTGGTTAAATCACCCATATCTGCTTCATCCAGCTTTAGTTATTCTCCAGACCATCAGGGCCCTTATATTGTCCCTTTGGAAGGAGTGGACAAGAATATTGGCACATTAAAGGGGGAAGTCTAGGTAATTTCTTTAAAAAAAATGAAATCCCAGTTGACCTGCTCGAACAATGTGAACGAAATCGTGTGCGCATCACTTTTTCTAGCTCACTAAAGTGAGAATCATAGAACTTAAGACCTTCTGTAAACAAAAGCACGTGTACCCTAACAGTGTTGCAAACTTATGATAAGAAATAATCCACATAGCCTATAAGGTGTAAAAACATTCCATTTGTCAACAGATGCGGAATAAGCAGTGTATCACTGATGACCTGTTGAAAGTTATTGAATGTATGTAAATAAAAAAAATTGTACATCTTGCCTGGTGGCCGACTTTCAAAACTCATCACCAAATTTCCCTGGCTCGAATCCCGGCATGGGTGTTATTGGTGAGTGTCCCTTCATCAATTTCATCTGACGATCACTCATTCTCATCGTCGGGATTAGCCAAAAGTAGAAGAAAAGCAACGCTAAATTTAAAAAAAATCAAATACAAAATTTACATCTTATCCCTCAGGAGTAAGACGGTTCCGTACCAAAGGATTAATTTTCTCTCATAATTTACTAAAAAAACCTTGCTAGAAGAATGTGACACATTGAGATAAATTACGTTTTGAAACCGGGATTTCTTCATTAAATTTATTTGATGTTTGAAAGTGTTATGATTTATTATAGATAATAAATTGATTTGATTTAATAATTTGAATTATTTGATTGACTAAATTAATAATTATTAATTAGATAAAAATAATGGAAATAACTCATTTGGTTTGATTGATTCGCTTTTTTTTACTTCCCCTCTTGTGCCACTTATGGCTAATTTGTGAAGATGCGGATGAATGATGATGATATGATGAAATCCATGAATGGACATTCACAAACATCCATGCCCAGGCCACGATTCGAACCCGGGACCCCTGGCGTAGTAGCGCGATGTGATAACCACTCCGTCACGGAGGCGGCTAACTAATCTGGAATTCAAATATCACCTATCCCTCATCGTCTCGTAACTAATGACTAAAGCCCGGATTTATATGTAATATCAACCCCTAAAATATGTACATAAATATGTAATAAAAATGTCTGAAATATGTAAAAAATATGTAAATTCATAATGAAATATGCACTATAAATATTTATTCCAAACGTTACTTCCTATTTTTGTTACATTTTTTCCTCACAAAGGGATATGTTTATTTCAAAAAGACTTACAAAAATTGAAGTTACAATATTACAATGCTTACATTAAGTATTTTTTATGTTCTTATAGAGCAAAAATATTAACCACAATTTGAATATATTCAATATTTAATATACAATGTCACCAGGTAACATTCAAAATGTTCAGTAGTAAATTTTCGTTGCCCAATTTTTTCACTCAAAAAGCACTTATAAAAATTCAGGTTACCTTTGATCTTGGGGCAGGCACTGTATTTAATTATTTAACTTACAATATGTTACCAGGCACATTTCCAAATGTTCAGAAGTAAATGTTTCTCGCTGATCAGATAATATGTTCTTGTACGCAGGGAAACTTCTCTCCACATCACAAGAAGTAACCGGAGCGTACTTCAGGAGGTGAATGTGGTCGGGAGAAATATCATTGGGAGGGTTAACTGTTTCACCATTGAGAATGCGGCTCACTGTAAATAAGCTGACGTAACCTGGGTTTCTTTCAGTCACTGCGTCAAATTTTCTTCGAGCTTTCTCTCCCACATCTCCTCCAACAGCAGACAGTTTCTTTCTTGCATCCTCATATATATCCATGGCTTCCAGGAGAGGAAGCCCAACAGTTTCAAGTTTTTTTATGCTTGTATCAATCCAACCAAAATTGCTGTTTATGTATGCCATATCGCAAGCAAGTTTGGTGTCCTTGAAGAGATTTTGAGCAGTGCGTACCGATACAGCTGAGTCCGCCGAAAATGAGTCAAGCACAGATTTCACTTCTTCAAAATGTTCGTTGTAAAACTTACTTGCCCGGATCCAAGTGCCCCATCTAGTAAGAATAGGTTCCGGAGGAAGTGGTACACCTGGCAATTGTTCCTTGTAAACTTGCACACGTTGTGGTGCCTTCAGAAACACCTTTCTTTTTCGTGGAAGAAATAAGTTGGTTGACTTCCGGGAAATTGCCTCTCACCTCCTCAGCAATGCGTTGGAGAGCATGTGCCAAGCAAGTAAAGTTGATCAAGTTAGGATAAAACACTTTAAGTGCCGTAGCAGCTTTTACCATGTATGACGCACTGTCTGTGAACATGAGAAGAACTCTCTCTTCTTGTACGCCATCCGGATACAACAATTTAAGACTGTCATTCACAAATCGTGCTATGGTGGAATGATTAGTACGCTCTAGAACTTTGCATGCAATGAGATGTGGTGTAGATGGAGAATCAGCAATTAACGTTCCAACAATGAAATTACTTACATACCGTCCCAAAGCATCAGTTGTTTCGTCGATGGAAATCCACACATAGGAACTGCCTACTTCTGCCCTAATTGATTCTAAAGTTTCTTTGTAGGAATGTGGAAGATATCGTTTACGAAGGGTTGACTCGTCAGGAAGTTTACGGCCACAATATTTTTCCAGAAAATCCCGGAACTTCGGTACTTGAATTTTATACCAAGGGATGTTTGCTGCAATCATTGCTTCGCACATTTCCTTGTAAAACACACTGAATGAAGAATCCTCTTCCATCTGGGTTAGTAAAACTTGCTTCTTTTCCCTCCGTAGTTGTTTGTTTTTCACATGAAGTGAAGTGCGAACATGTTGATTTAATTGAGACTTAATAGTGCACCCAACTTTTTTATCGCACACTCGACAAAAAATAACTTTACCATCCGTAGTAAATGCATCATCGACTGCTATCCAAGATCGCAACTTTTGAGATAACGAGGAGGTAGGCGGAGCCATTCCAGCTTTCTACAGCTAAAACACTGTTTAAATACTGAGGCAAGCTCTTCTTAAAACTCCAATGGTTAAAATGAAAAGGCGACGAAATATATATACGAAATTCTACGGTTGAGTTAACAATACTTCATTCAAGATTTGTCGCCGCCGGCTGCAAAAATCAAAACGATCACAACAATGTACGGATGAAAGGTAAGTGCCTCTCAGCGTTGTACTTGCCGCCTTCCATTGTTGGTTCTCTTCGTTCGCTGTGTGTTGCTTGCCGCTCCATGTTACAAACTGGAAACTGAAACACTGTCGAATCTTGATGCGATTGTTACGATTCGGCGAATCAACGAACTGCTATGTACGTACAACGAAGGCAAATCGCACTTTTAAGTTACTATATTTTTTTAGACCTGGGAATGGGGAGGGGAAGTGAGAAGATACTTTTTTAACTAGTAAGCCAAAACTTCATTGGATTTTCCTCTTAAGGACTGTTTTATGTAAAAAATATTTCATATCTTAGGAATATGTAACATTTAGTGAAATATGTAATATAAAACTTCACTGTGACATCTCTACTGACGTAATTCGTCAATATATTTTAATTCCACGCTTGTACATATAAAGGAAAAAAATATGTAATTACATAGAAATCCGGGCTTTACTAATGACACATGTGCGTGTCACAACAGAGTGTACTTCAACACCTCTGAAGTTACTTAATCCAAAAACACACTCGTATGTCCTTTTCATCCCGTTCAAAAATGCTGGATTATGCAGCAAAGACACCAAGGGATACTAAAACGGAAACTTAGAGAATCATAAAAGTGGGGAAAGAAGACTGTAGAATACAGAAATATTTTGAGGCAGTCACATTTTATTGTATGCTACATATAAAATAAAATTCATATTTGGGGGTGAGTTTTTAAATATTGTCACATTTTTCTTCTCTCTTGTTGAGAGGTGTTCATTTTAAATCAACCTCCCTCACTCTACGGCCTATCCTCCTTCACCCGCAAAAGTATTCGGGAGTGTGAGGATGTCACCATCCGGATGGTGAACACCTCTGGATTATAGATAGACTCCTGCGTCCCACCCCCTCCCCCATCCCCGGAAGATCGTCACTGACAATGTGAAATCACACTATCATATGCCGACATTCGACATACCACTTCCGTTTCTGTACTTAGTGAGAAGTTTTGAGGTTGGCAACAGCCTAATAACGGATTTCTTCCGCATCATGTAGTCCGTTCTATGAAAGTACGCTAATGGAAGAAAAACGTGTAAATTACGTTGGATTATACATTTTAAAATATATTTTCATTAAAGGTTTCTGTTTATAATAATAATACGTGATTATTGTATAAATTACAATCGATCACGTGAACAGCAAGAAAATAGCGCCAGTTTCGAACATGGTGACTTCCATGCGTGCAGGAAGGTCTCCCGTGTTTTCAGAGTAGTCTTTCGGAAATACGGCCGTTTGAAAAGTGGCGAGAAGCAGGTTGTTCTTAACGTTTATGTAACGTTGTGTCGGTGCTATCCTGAGCAAGCAGTGAAGTTGGTGTCTTTGTGTTTTCGGTGTGGTGAAAGAAAGGAAAATGACCGGTCAAGTTGTGAGTCCCGCGAAAAAAAAGTTGTTGCTCGTATAAACAAGTACACCGATTTTGAGATAAGCGTAATACAACGCGAGGTGCTTTCGTATTCTTTCAATCAAAGAGCCGTCCTGTCCACTGTGGGGAAGATGTTGATAGTGATTGTTGACGACGATCTCCCCAATTTTAGCAGTCGACGTTAAATTGCCTCTTGTGCTATGTTGAGTTCCTTTTTGGGAAGCAAATTTGACAGACCGTACTCTGACAGGATGATGTCTAGCGCCGAAAAGGCCTCAAGTTCAAAAAGGAACTGCTGAATCAAGGTAAGAAAATACATTACTTGCATGAGACGTGCGTAAATAATGTGCTTATTTTCGTCTTCTTGTTTTCTAGTACACGAGAAACCGAGAGAAAGATAAACAATCTCTTTTTATTCCACGGCTTATCTTTGTTTAACTTCTGCTAAAACTGGCGGTATATTTGTTGCACAAAGGAGAAAACAATACTTTACATGTCAACAATGTTGGGCAATAATTTGGTGGAAGAGGAAGCAATAAAACCAAAAGGCTTGAATTTACTGAAACGAATCTCTCACTCTCTTGTTTAACTTTGGCGCTGTCATAATCAGAGAGAAGGGGGATCTGTTAACCCAGTGTCAGATAAATGGAACTTTTGGCGTAGAAAAATATGTTCATTCTTGAACAAGAACACGTATTTAATCACTTGTAGAAAATGTATTATACTTAAATGTGTGGATTGTCAGTTTAAATAAGAATACGTTTTTCCATGTTATGTAAAATAAAAGGTTGCGAGTGAACAGCATATGATGGCCGCACCATTTTCGAACAGCTGGCGCAGAGTGATACGTTGCTCGAAGTGAGACGGTTGTTTACAGAGGGTCGGAAGGTTCGTGATTCTTACTTTAGCTGCTAGCACATAGGACAAAACCCTGCACACTCAAGTAGCAATACTGGCCCGAGTACCCCAATCGTTAGTTCAACGAGAGAGGCTAATCTTTGGCGTGCCTCTTGATTTAACAGAGACTGACATTTTGGAAGGAATAGATGCTGGCCCCAAACGACAACAAAGGAAGATTTGGAATTCTGACTTGAATTTCACGTTCATAGATTCAACTGTAGTGTGTGTCACTTTCCGCGGAAACAGACTTCCAGAAAAGATTATACTAAATTATGAGATCAAGGAAGTTCAACCGCGCATTAGACCTGTCTTACAGTGCAAATGCTGTTACAGATTTTCACATGGTGCAAATTAGTGTAAATCCAAACCAAATTGTCCACAATGTGGAGCCCCGAAACCAGGGTTGGCATGTTTAAAACACACGGCTTTGTTTTTTTACAAATGTTCTAAACGTTTAAAACAATGTGTTTTAAACATGTTTTTTTAGAAGTGTTTAAAACACATTTTGGTACTTGATATTTTATAGTCTGTGATAATTTTTTTTGTTTGGCAACCCTGTCTTATCATTGAATCTGTGTTAATTAGTCCAGGCTTTATGGGTCTCACTTATCGCACAACACTTGAGGAACCTTATGTTCTGACGTCACGGGAGAACGCTTTGTAATTTTAGGCTAAATTAGGCGCGTATATTCTGGGCTACCTAGGCCCGATTGTATAAAACAGTTGATCCTCGATTAGCCAGTAAAATTGATCTGCAGTCACGCTGAACTCTGATTTTGTGTTGTATAAAACTTGAACTGAGATTAAGTCCCTGCGATCAAAGTTGATCCGCGATTTTTCTCCGATCAGCAGACATTGACCGTAGTTCAGCTGTTGTAACATGGCTGTACTAACGAATATTTGCTTGTAAAATGTGTTGCAAGTGAACGTATGCAGCAAGACGGGAGAACCCATTCATAAAATCCTGTTTCCATAATAATAAAGAAGAAGCATGCACAACGAGGTGAACATTGATAAATATTTCTTCCATTTTTCTTTCTTTCCATATATCGTGTGTCATTGTTATTTACGGTTTGAAATACCATGTATTTTTTTTCTTAAAATTTGCCTTAAATGACTGCAAGAGCATATTGTAACATTGTTTAATTGCACGATCAGAGAAAATCAGTGACATGCGGTGATGTCGACACTTGGGGTAGCAATGAGTGGCATGCCCAAAGGGTCATAATCACCCCCCCTTTTTTTGGGCCCAGTATTACTAAAAGAAGAACGTCAAATACAGGAAAAATTGCAAAGTTAGGAATGACTACAAAAAATTGTACACATAACTTCCACACACTTTCGAAAATCAAAAACCATTTGATTTGACTACTGAGCCAGAGATGCCTGGTTTGAATCTCGGCTTGGCAATGGGTGATCTTTGTGTGTCCCTTCATCAATTTTATCGTATCGTCTTCGCGATTAGCCAAATATGGCGGAGAGCGAAGTAAAATAAACCAAATCAAACAATCAATCAATGAATGATTTGATTTAATTCGCTTTTTCGACACATTTGGTTAATGGCGAAGATGATACGACAAAATTAATGAAGGGACAAACACAAAGAGCACCCATGTCCAGGTAGGGGTTCGAACCCGGAACTCCTGGTGTTGTAGCACGTTGTGGTAACCACTCCCCCACGGTTGGTTGATTTGACGTTTTAAGTCCATTTTATACACAGAAAGGCTAATCAAGACTAGACCTATAGTTTAATGTGGGATCCAAACCACTATATACCTCCATCAGGTACAGACCCGGGACCACTTGCACTCCCCCAAGGAGGTCGGCCGACAACAAACATGTGAGGAAGGCGCTAACCATTCGGATACGTGAGTAAAGCAAACTTCATTTTTCCTGAGTAGTAATTTCCAATTGAATTTTTGAAATACCATCTTTATATATATATGTATGATTAAAATTTTGCATTGCTTGATTTCCCTAATTTCCCTATTTCAGGATCTCGTTACTGAAGGATCTGGGCTCGAGCCCTGGCCTTTGCATGAGTGTTTCTTTGCAACCAATCTTCACCCGTTTAATTTAATCAACGTTCATCGTCATGGCAGAAATTAGGTAAAGCGATGGAAGAGACAAGAAAATACAAATAATTTCCTCCCAGTGCATCTGCAGAGCACTATGAAATCAGGAGCCTATAATTCTCTGTTTATGATTGTCCCTCACGACTTTCCAAGCTCTTAGCTACTTATTGCGATTAAATTTATACAGCTAGAAAAAGCGATGGGTAACAAAACACACCTTTAAACAAACTTTTTTTCTACTTTCTTCAATGATATTCATTTGGCTTTATGAGTTATGGGATACATTTTTCATTTCTATTTTTTTCATTAATCACTGCAGGCAGAGTACAACACATAAAACCAAGAATGCACGCTCGTCACGAATTCCGGCCTGAATTGTTCTTTGTGAGGTCCCTTCATCATATCATCACTCATCCTCATTTTCGCGATAACCAAATGTGGCAGAAAAGCGAAGTAAAATAAACCAAACCAACAACAAGAATTAGAACGCGCGTTCACTTGCCCAAATAAATACATCCGTATTTATGTTTGTTTAGCTTATACATTTTTTTTTATTGGAGGCCAAGAGATTAGTATATTTAAATAAAACACTACTAAAACGAGAGCAAGAGAGAGCGTGAGCAAATATTTGTTATTTAATCATTATATATTCCATATTTTTAAAAAAGCATAAAATTTTTGTCTGCGCATAAGACGTTCCAATTGCATAAATAATAAAAGTACATCCCATATTATACATACATATTGTACAACGTGTAAAAAGTAGTGTAAACACAGAGAACAGAAGTACTGCAAAAAAATTTCCCCTTAGTTCTTTAGAGGATTTACAAAGGAAGCGAAGGGAATCCAATCCCCTATCTGTCCTATAGGAGATAGACTGAGGGACCTGAAAGCATGGGCTTTCAACCATTGGAGCGGGGGCGAGGGGGCAAGGGAGGTAGAGGCAGAAATCTTCCCTTTCCCTTCGGAAACCCGTTTCTACCTGGAACTGTGAGGCGGAGAAAGAGCGAGCTAGGCCGCTGAAGGAACCGAAGGATGAGAAGCGCGTGAAAAACAGTGTTGCATATGAACTGTAGCTTTAACAAAACAATAATTATTGTGATGTGAAAATAATTAGAGATTTGAGATTGATTGATCTATCTCTGCTAGACTAGCTACACCTCAGTGCACGTCACTGGAGAAAATTAACTTGAGAACAATCGAGTGTTGATACAAACCGAAAATATGACCCGCTTACATTTTCTTGTTGATATCATTGTAAAACTTGCATTGGGATGAAGAACTAGTATAAATATATTACCATTTCACTTTACTGCATCCAGCCAAGTGTTACTGCAATTCAATGTTGTCCGCAGAATAGAACAGATCATGTAACTTTGGCTGTAGTGTATCTACTGCTTTATGAACCGAGCACGTTGCATTTTAGTTGGTAAAGCTTTCTCTCCTCCCAATATATAAATAACACATATTTTATTTCGAGTATTATTTGTTTTGGGCATAATTTACATCCGAGAGGACAAACGCCACTGTTGCTTCAATATTTCTTTCCATTCGGGAAAACGCAAACACATTTTACATTTTACAACCTAGGTTATTTTAAGTGCAAAGAAAATTCCGTATAGTACTTACAGGAACTAATGGTCCACCTGTAATATGTTATCGTGTAATCACAAAATAAATATAATAAACATCTCCTTACATGAACAATAGCTCCAAATCCGAGTATATGTAAGTTGTTATATCTCTTTTTAGCATTAAAAAGAAATACAGATTTTGTAAAAAAAAAATCTATTTATGCAAGCATATTTTCTCCCCTTTGCAACTGAGAACCGATATTTGCTTTCGTTGTCAAGGACAAATCATCCACGCGGAACTTGCACAAAAAATAAATGGCCGTTTAGTATCTAATTTACGTGTTACTAAATTTGCAACATGTTCGAATATTTACTAGGTCCAGCACCTCAGATTTATTCTTTATTCAAATATTAAATACATGCATTTTCCGAAACAGACTTTAAAATGTTTGCTGTTCAGTGTTGGACAATTGGCAACATCACAGGCACACTAGCGACATGTCTGGATTTGCCACGTTGCTAAACGTATTTCTTGGACCCAAGATCAGCATTTGAGCTCAGATCGACAAATCGACAGTTAGCTTTATACAACATGATAGAAGCTTGAACTTGATCGTAGGTCAAATCTGATCTCCAGTTAGTGATGTTTATACAACCGGCCCTTACTGTGTGGATTTTCTTAAGTGTATTGAATGAGTGAATTATACACTGGCCAAAACAATTAGGGGAGCAAGCAAGAAATCCCAAAACCAAAGTTGGAAAGTCAAAAGTAGCAATGTATGTTGATGAAGTGAGTGTGTCCTCAACCAGTACAATTCATCTGTGTTGAATCATCAGCATGAAGAGCTCTCTAGTGACACCATAAGGCATGTGGCAGAATTTGTGATATGAGGAGCAATCACGAGGTCACTTGGGAACACGGGTTGTGTGGTGCTGGCAGACCGTAAGTGCAGGTGGGATTCAGTTGAGTAGTGTTGAATAGGAACAATGGCAGAACAACACGATTTAGGGGAATCTAGCGCATGGAGAGCCATTGGGAGGATGGAAGCAGGGCAAACACAACGTGAGGTGGCTGCAGCCCTTGGTGTGTCACGCAGTGTCATTTCCAGGTTGTGGACACGATTTCAACAGACAGGTACAGTACGAAGGAGGCCTGGGCAAGGTCGCCCACGGTCAACAACAGTTAGGGAAGACCGGTACTTAGCATTGTCGGCTCGCAGGAATAGGCAGCAAACTGCAACTGACTTGCAACGCGGCCTTGTTTTGGCAACAGGACGAAGCGTCTCAGGCCAAACTGTACGAAATCGCCTGCGGGAAAGGGGTCTTTATGCAAGAAGACCAATGGTGTGTGTCCCTCTGAATGCCCAACACTGTAGGGTCCGCAGACAGTGCGCTGTGGAACATCGTGAGTGGGGACATGGAGAGTGGAGTTCAGTTCTCTTCTCGGATGAGTCGCATTTCAGTCTCCAGTCAGATAATCGACGCATTCTCATCTGGAGGGAACGTGGGACTCGCAATTATCCCGCACATGTGCGCGAAGTGTCTCAGTATGGTGGTGGTGGCTTAATGGTATGGGCAGGGATCAGTGTTGGTCGACGTACCCCCCCTGCACATTATCCGGAATGGTACTTTGACAGCCTTACGGTACCGGGATGAGATCCTCAGGCCTCATGTTTTCCCAATGGCTGCAGATATCGGTGATCGTTTCATTTTTGTGGACGATAATGCCCGTCCTCACCGAGCACGTCTCGTTGACGCCATGCTACGGGATGAGGGTATCAAACGAATGGTATGGCCAGCGTCCTCCCCAGACTTGAATCCCATTGAACATTTGTGGGACACAATCGGAAGATGCATTGCTGCTCGGCCAGCGCCGCCTACAACTCTGCAACAGATGGAAATTGCCCTTCTGGAGGAATGGGTGAATATCCCGCAGGCTGTCGTTGATAACCTTATTGGTTCCATGCAAAACAGATGTGCAGCTGTCATAGCAGTTCATGGCGACCACACGCCTTATTAGAGGTATGGATCTGTTGCGTATGTGTCCATTTCTGTTGTCTTATCACCGTGCTGTTCTCCTGATTTTGTGCAGTACCTTGCAGAAATCACCCCTAGAACTCTGTTGTGCTAATGACTCAATAGACATGTATTGTACTGGTTGAGGACACACTCACCTAATCAAAATACATTGCTACTTTTGACTTCCCAACTTTGGTTTTGGGATTTCTTGCTTGCTCCCCTAATTTTTTTGACCAGTGTATATATGTTTTGAATGATCTGTGCTGCGTCGTGTAGTAAACGAAAATGATGACATAATTAACGAACTATTGCCGAAACAATTTACTCTGCTTTTGCATGAGGATAAACTTCAAGTCGTGAAGATATGTAGGCCTCTGGCATTGCAAGGAAGAGAAGAATGGATTTGATTTGTTATTTTGTGTTGCTTTTCTGCCACTTTAGCTAATCACGACGATGAGAATGAGTGACGATACGATTAAATTCATTTGATTGATTTGGTTTTAAGTCCAAGTTTTAAATCTGGATTGGACCTACAGTTTAAAGTGGGATCCGAACCACTATGTGCCTCCACCGGGTATCGAACCCGGGACCCCTTGATTACGAGGCGAGGATGCTACCACTGCGCCATCGGGGAGGCGCTACAATTAAATTCATGAAGGGACATTCACAAAGAATATCCATGTCCATGCCTGGATTTGAACCCGAGTCCCCTGGCATCGTAGTGCGCTGTGCTAATAACCATTTTACCACAGAGGTTGCCAAGAATGGAGTTCCTGTCCAAATTAAATATTCAAGGTAAGAAGTTTATTATACGCGTATATTTTATTCTCGCACGTAGGCCTACATAAATATTTCACAATATGGGCCTCTATATTTTATAAATAACCATGAAATATTTGAAATGTTTTCCTTATTGTTTTTATATTAATGAAACTGATATTTTTATAATTAATAGTAAATTGTAATGTATGTATTTTAATCGCAATGTCACATCACCTTAAAATCCAAGAAATTGAACGAAAAAGAGCCTCCCATTTGAACATTATGATAAAAAGAGAGAGCCCAGGTTTTAAACCCAACATACCCCACTGGGCTAAATGCTTACGTTGTTAGGCAGGCTAGCTATGTATGCACAAGGTAGCAAAACTGTTGTGCGATAAGAAGGACCCTTGCTTTACTGTAGAAATTGAAACTTCTCAGTTCTTTGTTTCGTACCGTCCTGTAAGTTTGAGACTGGTGGAAGCTGGAAACTAATATCTGAATACACAATACGTCATTTTGATCATGACGTGAACGTTCTTTTTTTCCTCTTGCGATACGATTCATTGGTTTGTATAACTGAATGAAGAGCAGACGCTTACTTTTGGTAACATAATTTTGTACTTTGGAAAGATAAATTGATCTGGAGAATCTATTATGACACTGCAGGTTGTTTTCTGCTATATGAACTGTTCAGGCAGCAGGAAATATTTCACCCTGATTTTTCCAGGACGAGGATAGTAATTCTATAATATTTAATTTCCTAACCTACTTCAGCAGTGGCGGAAAAAGGGGGCTATTGCCCCCAATTTTTGTCCCTGCAGTAGAGGTGTGCGGGATCGCATAACTTCCCGACTTTTCGGGATCCCAGGCAGTAGGGAAATACTGTATGGTTATTTTAAAAAGTCGTCAATTGTCGACATTTTCTTCATTGTAAATGTATGTCTGGGACGTATTGGAAATTGTTAGTTTTTTTGTACCAGAAGTGCAAAAACAAGCACTTAAAATTAAAATTACGTGTAGAATTCGAAATTTCAAGAGCTTTGGGAAATTTCAAACATATCCCGCCCCAAAAATTTTCCGACTTTGTCGGGAATTTCAGAATTTTCCCCGTCCCGAATGTCGGGATTTAAAGAATTTTCCGTCCCGACCCAAAAGATTCTGTCCGGCACACCCCTTCGCTGCAGTATGGTAAACCTTATCTCCAAAGGGAAATAAACTGTCCTTGCCGCCACTGTACTTCAGTAATATAGTTTCATAAAAATGAGTTTTTTTTTCTTTAACAACTTTAACTATAATTTACTGGGAAAAGGTTGACTTTCTTTTGTTTAAAACATGTTTTTTAACTCATGTTTAGAACTATGTTTAAAACAAGAAAACATGTTTTAAACCAAAAGAAGTTTTTGTTCTTTTTTTTAAAAAAAAAAAACAAATTTTGCCAACCCTGTCCGAAACAAGGGAAATCTTGCAATAAGCCACCCCAATGCATAAATTGTAAAGGTCAACAAAATGCTTTAGATAAGAATTGTCCAAGTAGGAGGAAAGCTACTGCCATACAGACTCGTATGGCAGTGGAAAATATTCCATACTTTGAGGCTCGCCACAAATTACGGGGTACGTATGTAGCCCCTCTTACCAAGGCGGAAGTATTACGATCATTACAAGACACACATACTTATCCAACATTACCTACCCTGGCGGCAGGTGCCTCTATTGGCGGACCACCGATCTCTACACCAAAAACACTTATTGCAAAGTCATTAGACAAGAACTTCCTAGGACTAGTGCAATAACATAGCTAATTCTACCCAGGACTGTACACCTCTAGTGTGCTCGACGCATGGAAAAAGACAAGAAGAAAACTTCCAACACACCGGAATCTTCTACTAGGCCCTCAGAAGAGGATGTTTTCCATCCTTCACCCCCAATAGGATCCCAGGCTTTTCCTCCTCCCCGTAGAGGAACTTACACCCAACAGTACACCAGAAAGTACCACGATTCGTATGTACGAGATGGTTTAAGGTCGATAGACTCTTGTTCCGATACCACTTTACCCCCTACGGGGGCATATGGTGCTAAAGACACATTGTCTTACGAACAGCAACTTATATATCGTTCTCTACTATATCTTATCCCAGATCTACGGCCCTCTGTAGCTAATATATCAGAACTACACGAACAGGAGAATATTCAGAAAAATACAAGATCTTACGTCCTGACTTATCTATTATGTCGGGTCGTTAATACGTCCCGATATCGTACACTTTAATCCATCTCACACCCCCCCCCCATTTTTTAAACATGTCCTTACTTGTTACTCTGCAGTGGAATGTGCGTAGTCTTTCGGCACGTAAATGCGAAATTCTAGAACTGTTGGCGGATTTCCGTTTACAACTTATCTGCCTACAGGAGATGAAAAGGTACTCATCATGAGAATTATCGATTACCCCACTACTTAAATTCGACCGAAATCAACCGGGAGTTGTTGTATATGTCCATGAAAACATATCCCATTCCGTAATTAACATTCCCTCTCATTAATCAGATATTGCCAAGGTGAAACATCTGCCGCCGAAATTAAATATGCTCATTACTTATTTACACTCATATCTAGTATGTATCTTCCACAACACACTCTCTCTCAGAATATCCCACTATCAGCTTTGAACGAACTTCTTACAATCATCCCGGGCCCATATTTGATAACAGGCAGAGGCGTATATTCGGGGCTACCTAGGCTATCTGCGAAGTCCAGACTCAGTGAATAAAATACAGAAAAAAATATATATCAAAAAATGTGCATAAAATTGTTCATTTCAATAAGAAGATGAACTTGATTTCTTAGAGGAGTTGGAAACATTAGCCACTTTCTTTGAATTCGCGAGACGGCTGGACCGTCGGTGGGCAACTCCACAGGGTAATAGGCAAGCTTGACAGGGCTACCACAAAGAGCACCCGACCAATATTGCAAACCAATTTTTCCCAGCATGTTATTTCCCCAGGATCGGGGAATTGTGGAGCGAAACTGTTACAGGAGAGAGAACAGGGTTGCATATGGCGGGGGAAAACCCTCTGAACTTCCTCAACAGTCTGGGTCAATGTTGCAAACCAATTTTTCCCAGCATGTAATTTTCCAAGGAATGGGGAATTTTGAAGCCAAAATATCACAGGCAAGCGGAAAGCGTCACATGGCAGATACACTGGGGAGTAGAAAATTGTTGGCTGAACGGGAATTATAACACCATTAAGCCTTGTTTCCATGATTATGAAAAACTAAATATGCTGACCAAGGCAGTAATTTATTTTATTAAAAACATAAACTAAACGTAACGTTTCAACCTTCTAGCAAGGTCTTCTTCAGACTCTGTATCAAGTACAAAAGTAACAAGATACAAAAATAGGGCCTTATATATACACAAACATTACTCCCTCCAGACTATTTAGAAAGTTGTTTGGAACTTTCTAGGAGGTGACTTTCACTTTCACCAACTTTACTTTCACCTCAAAGGCTAACCTCAATTACTTCCATATAGAATGTGGTTGGATTTTTAATCTAATGATCTTTTCCCTTCATTTTTCTTCCTTCTCCTCTCCTCTTTCTCTCTTGTCCTTTCCACTCTTTCTAACAACTTCTTCCATTCTTTGTTTAACTTCAGTCCCCCATTCCAGTTCATTGTGTCTTCTTCACCTTTCTTCTCTATTTCCTTGGCTTCCTTCCATTTTCTCACTAGCATTCTCTTCTCCCTTCCTATCTGCTTAGCCTCATCCCACTCTATGTCATGTCCTGTTTCTCTCGTGTGTTTAAATATTGCATTTCTCTCTCTCTTAAGTCGTACATCATCCCTATGTTGTTTCAACCTGTCTTTCAGCCTTTTCTTCGTTTCTCCTATGTACACACTCTGACATTCTTTACATTTCACTTCGTAGATAATCCCTTCCTCTTCATCTTCTCTGTTTTCCTTATTCTTCTTAGCATTCCTCGCTATTCCTAAGATGCTTCTCCCTCCCTTCCTGTAAGTTTTAATTCCCGCCTTCCTAAGCACTTTGCATATCTTTTCTGTGGTCTTCCCCATACTCCTTATTCCAAACCTTCTCTCTTTTTCTTTCTCTTCCAATTCTTCCCTGCCCGTTTTCTTCCTTCTTCTGTTTATGTCCAGTATATCCTGCTTCTCATAGCCATTCTTTTCCAGCTGTTTCCATAGGCTATTTATTTTGCCTTCTTTTTCACATTCTTTCATGCATATTTTCTTGATTCTGTCCTCCATATTCTTTATAAAATTTATTTTTGTCACCTCACTTACATCACTTCTTTTGTGGCAGAATACCCCTGCTGCACACTTCTTCTGATGCCAAGCGGTTTCAATTTCTTGTCCTCTATTTCTTTTCATCAATATATCTAGAAAGCTTAACCTGTTTTCTTCTTCTATTTCAAGTTCCAATAATATCCCTCTTTCTTCATCTTGAATTTCTTTGGCAAAAATGTCAAGCTGCCTCTTCGTTCCCTTCCATATGCCAAAACAGTCGTCCACATATCTGCAAAACAGAATTATTTTGTCACCTCCCTTTTCTATCACTTTCTTTTCCCATTCATTCATAACCAATTCAGCCAATGCTGGGCTTAGACTGGAACCTATATTTAGTCCTTCACTCATTAACATTATTTTATCTCCCATTATACTGTAACCGTTATTCCAAATGGTTTCCAGCGCCTTCACTACCCTTTCACTATCCCATTCTCCTATTATTTCTTGTCCCATTCTCTTTTTAATAATGTCCAAAACGTGTCCCCTCTTGATGCTCGGGAACATACTTTTCACGTCTAAGCTAAACATTGTCGTCTTCATCTCATTTAACTTAAGTCCTTTTATGAGGTCTACTACTTGTTCACTGTTCTTAACTGCTCTGCTTTCTTGCTGTGTTACTAACACGTCAATAACTTTCTTAACTTTCTTTTCTAATGGTTCCAAAATATTATTTCTGCAGTTCATTACTGGTCTTAACTTTATCACCTCTTTGTGTATCTTTGGAAAGCCTTTCAAACTTGGTAGTCTTCCTGTCTCCTTTATGCATTTCTTGATTAAAATGAGATGAAGACGACAATGTTTAGCTTAGACGTGAAAAGTATGTTCCCGATGGTATTACCTATGAAATTCTAAAACACTTATCAGTTCAAGGATTCAAAATTCTTGCTGCGATTTATTATTATGTAAATCGCAGAGGAAAAATACCAAGTGGCTGGACCCAACATATTGTGATACCTATTCTAAAACCAAACAAACCAACCACGCAAACCTCTTCATACCGACCTATAGTTTTAGTCATGGCTAAACTATTCGAACGCACACTGCAACATAGAATCGTTTGGACACTAGAAAAACGCTAATTTTTCCCACCCACACAATTAGGATTTCTCATCGGTCTTGGTAGTCAGGATGCTATTGCTACACTCACTGTTGCTATCCAGAATAGCCAACTCCTGAGACAATTTTGCTTCAGCTTATTTGTTGATATCACCAAAGCATATGACTCCGTTTACATTTCAATCTTATGCAATCATCTTGATTCAACAACATTCACTCGATTGTGGCTAAAATAGCTTTGAATCTATTCCAGGAACGTATTCTGGTCTTTCGGTTTCATAGTGATGTGAAGGGTCCGAGACTAGTTCGGAGCGGAATACCACAGGGCTCCCCTCTGAGTCCCCTCCTCTTTAACATTTACACCAAATATATACATCAAAAACCAAGGGCCACTCACAACATCATACAATATGCTGATGATTTTGGTTTTTATCAAAGCACATCAGACGCCACAAGGAATTTTAGAATTACGCAACCTGATTCATACTCTTAAGGGCCGGTTGCACCATCGGCACTCAATCTGCCACTTTACAAAGTGCTGGATAACGACAGGTGGGAGATTTAGGCGGCGGTGGGTTGCACCAAGCATTTTTATCCTCAGTCTTGTAAGGTGGAACTTTCTCCTGCTTGCCGTACGACCTGGCAACAGAAACTGGAGAAAGTTGTGTTTTCGATTGTGTTTTGTTTATTTATTACGTGCTAATGTCTGCTTGTCAATTCCAAATGCATGCTTTTTCAACTGAAATATGTTTAAGAAAATTAAATATTTATTGCAATAAAATGAAACAGCTGATAGAAGTAGGTAATGCATGTGTCGTACTCTCATATAATATCAAATGTATGTTATATGATACAATATAACCCGTAATCTTTCAAAGTAGTGAGAAGCTTAAAAAATTTTCAATTTATTTTTCACGTACTCCAATTAACATAATGCAAAAAAGAATATTCCTCGTCTTATCTTTCAGTAAGACATTCGGTCACTTTTTTAAAAATATTAAACACTACTAAACAGTGACCAAAATTTTACGAAGTCGTAAGAAATGCAAGTTACATTTATTCAATTTTTAGTGCAAGGCTGACACATCTGAGTTTGTGTAAATATAAGGAATGAGAAGAGCAAGCTTCTATTCTGCTCTTACTAATTTATCATTCGTTTCTATTAATAATTTATCAATCCGTAACCCCTTCTTTAGCGAATAGCGAGTATTAGTATTATCAACGTTGACCATCTTATAGGTTTCTTCTTTATTTATAATGCAGCTTTTGTGCAAGATTAATATTGAAAGTTGGTTGAGTAATAACGATGCAGATGAAAATTAATTTCTTGTATTCAAAACAAATTCGAATAGCAAAAAAAAAAATTGTTAATCAACGGTTCAATGTACAAGGTACATTTTGGGAATTACTATCATCTTAGCACAAAAGGAAGAATCAAATAGTAATGTAAAGTACCGTAGTACTGTATGTACGCATGTTTTTTTCTTATTATAAAAAAAGAAGAAACTCCAGGCTGTATATACTTTCAGATAGGAATTTTCAAGCAACGTTTTATGCTAGTGCAATGCAAGAACGTATATATTGCTTTACAAAAAACACTAATATTCACCAGGAAAATATACCTTGTACATACGTACAAGCTGTGGTCCTTTTTAGACGAGCGGATAGGGACAGTACTAGCACCTTGGGTAATACATGCTAACACCACCAAACATGGCCTGCCTAACCTATCCACGTATGTATATAATAGCTTAAATAAACAAATTATAATTTGCCAAACCTATTTACATGCTTATTTATGCCTACGTGGATAGGTTAGACAGGCCAGGTTTGGTGTTGTTAGCGTGTATTTCGCAAGGTGCTAATGCTGCCCCTAGCCGCTCGTCTTTTTAGGCCAGTTATTTTGAAAAATCAAATACAAGATCATGTGTATTGCATATGAACGTTAAAAAAACCCAGAAAAAACTTGAGTGCACGTTTTATGCATCTTCAGGCAAGGTTTATTACAATGGTGCATTTTCTTTGTATCTACGAAACGTAACACCATTCGGAAATTGTTCCTTGTATATACGTATCAACGCCGTAAAGATACTGAATTTCCTGTCTCTATTATTATTATTCTTTGCCAGTTATAAAGTTAAAGTACAAAATCTCGCACAATGTAATTAAAAATATGTTACTTCGCATAAAACGTTTCCTCTAAGTAGTAAATACCGAAAAAAAAAAAACTTTGGCATTTACGTCTTAGGCTATGTTCTGCCATGAATATTAGGGTAGGGTAGGTTAGGTACAAAACCAGTAGGAAATTGTTCCTTGTACATGCATGTCAACATCGTAAAGATGCTTGTTAACAGTAAACTTTTTTTTTTTGCCAATTTTGGAAGTTAACATACAAAATCACACATATACAATGTATACGTTTCTTAAAAGATTGGTATTACGTCTTATGTACTACCAGGTATGTAGTTTCTTGCAAGGTTATTATTGTAAATGTGTGTGTTTGTAAAAGACACACCACCATTCGGAAATTGTTCCTTGTACGTACATATGTATGAACTGGACGGTAAGAGTAGCTACTGCTAAATATTATACGTGCATTCTTTGCCAGTTGTTATTCGGAAACAACACATTACTTGTTTATTTGCAATGTTACATTCACACCAATGGCGACGGAAGTGACTCGAATAATATTACACGTGTTTTAATCTTAAAGATTACCTACTAGGATTGCGAAAAAGCAACTGATGCATGGTGTATATTTCGTGTATTGCGTTTGGTTGAAAAAAATTGGTACAGCAAACGCACATTCATTTATTTGGAACGGCATTTTAATACAATTTTGCAAGCATCAAACGCATTACTTTAACCTGGTTTTATTTTCTGTACCCGCATGCACTCAAATCCTACATACGAAATTACAGTGAAACTGCTAATTCTAATATCAATATACAACATTTTCGGAACACACACGAAAATGACCACCTAATATTCATTTCTACACATATATTTACAAGCGTTGCTTTATTTATTGCCGTTCCTGGTATAATTAACAATTCCGCCTTTTTTTGCTGTTATTTGGTAATGCAAAACATGCAGCAAACTTTCGCAATTTGCAACAGCTGATCGAGACTTGGCCATTTTATCAACTATAAAAGTGTAAACACAGATTATACTAGGTGCTGCACGTATCTGTTGGCTGCACAGTGTACTGCTTTTCAATGTTTACCTGGCACTTAATGCGTTAGGCGCCACTTACGTTACACGGGACTTTAAGTGCTAGGTAACGTTAGGCCGACATTGAACAACCGCAAAATGGTATTAAGTGGGGGATAAGACGTTAAGCGGAGATGGTGCAACCGGCCCTTAGTGTCCAATTATTATCTCGCGGTTTATCTTTTTCTCCCGAGAAATCAAAAATTATAATCTTTAACCATTATAAACCAAACCGACACCCTAACAATCTGACACATTTAACCTTTAGCCCGCCGAGCGGGTTTTTTGAAAATAACCAAAGCCAATAAAAGGGGTTAAGTGGGCCACGGGTCCCCAACGTTCAATGAAAAAAATATCATAAAATTGAATTTTTTCACATATTCGATAATGTAATGTGATGATGTAATCCCAGTCAATCCCGGTCAGTGTTTCCAAACACGTGTTTTTGTAACTGAATAAGGTACGTTTCCGCAAATGGTTTGTTGGGCTATGTATCAATGGTTCGTGGAGCTACGCATATTTTTTGGAAACCATTTTTTAACTATTGTAACCTATACGTGACCCTACCTAACCTTACCGGAAATGGTTCGTGGGGCTACGTAGGTACATTTTGGTAGAGTGGAAACACTGTATGCCGACTACGGTAGTGAAACTGTGACCGCCATTTAGCGTGTTACTGAAGGGAAAAAGAAACGAACAAAACTTACTTCATTCGTCGAAAATATAGATTATTTCCGTGAAAAAAACTAAATGGCACCTTCAAGAATCCTTAGGAATGCAGAATACGTAAGTACCAATCTGAAAAAGAAGTAAATAAAGGAATTTCAGGCGTTTCGGGGATACTTAACATTTAATAATTTGAATTAGAGACGTTTGGTGGTTACTGAAATTTTACCAAATTCATAACTAAATTTTTTAGGTGTGTTTTGAGAATGTCCCATGATCGGAAAATGGTGCCAGATGGTTTGAAGAGGGAAGAGCGCCCAGTGTTTTTAAATGTACAATTGCTCATTGTAAATACGCTCTGCAGCTGTGTTTACGTTTTTGTAATCTGTGGTTGTGTATTTCCGGTACATGCAGAGTGCTTCCGGTTTTATCTTTTTGGTTGTTGCATTGTCTCTAGTGAAAAATCAACACACTTCCCGGAGAAAATAGAAAAAAATACTAGTTTTGCGACAAGTGTGTGTTGTTAGTTTAATTTCTCTATGATGTTATAATATAAACGTAAGTCGGGTTTGTTCGTCGTCGGAGGAAATTCGCGGATTTAGTGTGTTTTAGGTAATCTGTACGTGAATCTGTTCTCGTGTCGGAAGTTTTGAGAACTTTACGTTGTTTCATTTCTGCTTCGAAATTGCCGGTACTTTTTTTGCACAAAGTAAAAGTTATAGTAATGCGGAGTATTGATTTTTCACTATACAGACAATAAGCTTGAAATGGATCGTTGTTACCGAACGCGAAATCTCGTCGTACGTAACATGGCGTTACTCGCGTCGTCTGCTCGAATAGTTTTGTGTGCAAAAATAATAATCGCGTAACATATTTTGTGCCGTGACCGTGTGACAAAATGCCAGTGTCGTGTTCAGCATACGGTTGTACTGTTCGTCATAGGAGAGACAAGGATATATCGTTCTTTAGGTGAGTATTTTTTTGCGTTTTTATTTCTTAGTGTCGGTGTTTCTTCAGAGTAAGACTAGGAACAGATGTTTGTTTTTTAAGTGGGAGCATGCAACAAGCTATGTATAGAAACACTAGAGTGGCCCGTATATTTTCACATATATACTAGAACTGCCAAGCGGTGACTATTTGAAGACACATTCTGGGTGGTCAAAACATTGAATGTTTACAAAGGGAGTGCAAGATGCTGAAGGTGTGTTCAGCTTATAACTGCAGAAATAGAAGCGGCAAAATGAAAGGAACATCATATTTTGCGTAAGTACTTATTATATGACTTTTTGTTAAATTATATTTTGAATTTAGCGAGTATATTTTGCATGAGAAATAAGGGAAGTTTCTAATAGGTCTACCCTTTTATCATAAGCAGCTAGGAACATGGAATACAGGTACCAGTTTCATAGATTGGAGACACATTAGGATCGGATATTTTGTGTTTCGCATGGTTCGTACTTACCAATTGTGTATTGCAGAACATAGTTCAAGGTGCTATTATGCTTTTTACACGAAAAAAAGACAAACACAATTGTTCACATAGAGAGTCATTTCTTTGACTCCTTTTTTCGCTTCCATAACACAATATGGCGGGCAAATCTTGACTACTGTAGTGGGCATGCAGTGTTTCCAACATCCGTCACCGAAAGATACCTACTATCGTGTTCGTCTCTTGTGCAAATTGTACATTATGCACGGGTAGATGACGGATAGCCCCACAAACCATACATGGATAGCCCAATGAACCATTATGTACGGTAGCTGACCGATAGCCCCACGAACCATTCCTGATAAGGTTAGGTTAGGTTTGGTTATGTTAGGCAAGCATAGTAAAAAAAAAATGGGGTTTGAAACACTTGACAGGGGCTTACGTCATCAAATGTATGCAGCATGTGATTGTTGTAGGGCAAGCAAATGAAAGCAATTGCAATTGTGCGTCGGTGAGATATTTCTCTTGAAAAATACATGATTTCCCAGTCAAATATATTCCACAATTAAAGAAAATACCCCGACGAACGTTGTAAACCTTGGAAAAACTCATTTCTGTAAGTAGTTTCTTGTGTATAATTGAAGAAATGTGTCTCTGATGTATGAAACTGTTACCCGAATACTTGCAGACAATAATGTAAGTGAACAACATAGCACACTGAAAGGCATGTTTTTTAGAATCAGAGTGGATTTATGTTTCTTTTTAACTTGTTGAATAGGTGTACTATATGTCTAGAAAGTAGGTGCTCAGTTGATGATTGCATTGCAAGCACATTCATCTTTGAAAAAATTTTAAGACCAAATTGTGCGAATTGCACATGCTATTGTCCCTTGAAGTTGGAGATTCATATCCTTTACTGGACGTGATGTCAAAGTAGTGTGTGCTAGAAAGATTTCTGGGCACTTTAGTATTATACGGACTACCTCCAATTAGTACACTATAGGAACCTAACCTAACTAACTGGAAGAATACAAGAACTTCATATTTTACCTTCAACTGACATTCTTGATATAAATAACTTCAGCTACAGATTTCCAGCAATCTCTGTCTGTCCACCCTATTGCCTTATGTAGGAACTAATTTAGTATTAGAGAAGATGTATGAAAAAAACAAATTGTTAGTGACATCAACCAGAAACTATATAAATCAAGGATTAATTTTCTTATTTTTGCCTGTCAACAATACATTAATTTTACTACCACCCCGCCGCCCCCCCCCTCAAATAGAAGTGAAAAGAACTGTATATTTGAACCTATGTTCTTTAGGCAACTGGGCCAGCTTCCTACCACTCTAGTTTTATCATCAAAGAATCATAAGAAATGTAAAATTTATGAACGTACTGCTGCTACCCACTAGTTTACTTTACAAGCTGGAAAAAAAATTGATGTTTGCCCAACTTAGAACTAGGCTTCTGTGATAGTTTGTCAACCTTCCTACTCTAATGTGGCATATCCCACATATTGTAAATGCGAAGTGTCATTGTGACATGTTCCAAAGAATTTCTTATTCCTGAGTGTTAGTTCTAGAATTGGCCACAGTTACCACACATTTACACAAATGTACCAGGCATTCTTTTTTGCAGATATGAATGTTTTGTTAAGCATCGTAGACGATATTTGAAATAATATTCTCATTAGTTAAAGTAGATAATGTTTGTGGCATGGATGCATACTTTTTTTTCTGGACATGTATTTTTCCATAAACAGTTTTTGCTTACTAAAATTTTGACTTTGTTTCACCTCAATTCAGGTTGGCCAGAGGTAGCTTTTACATGTAGGTTTAATTAAGCCTGTTTGTGACCCCCTTCCCACAAAGCATTTGTTGAGAATGAAACAGATTAGGCTTTATTTTTTGGTGTGTGCATAGAATAATCGTATTCTGTTTCTAAAAAATGGATATCAATTATGTATGTTAATATATTATCAGATTGTCTGCTGTGCATGTGCAATTGTGGTTTTATGTCACCTAGGTTAAGTAGCTTAACTAGTATATCTGCATTAAGAATGTGCAAGTTTAAAGAAACCATGCCTTCAATAATAATAATAATAATAATATATGATAATACACTGCAGTTACATATTTAATGGAACTTTGCAGAACAAGCACAAGTGAAGAAATTATTCAATTCTCCAAGCTATATTACATCACAAAGGCCCAATCTTACTGTGTGAAAAGGATGTTCCGCGGGCAACATATGTCAGTTGATTATTTTCACTTTTTACAGCTCTAACTTTTCTCTGGAGCAGGTAAGCAATAACTCTGTATGATAGAGAAATGCATTTATATATAAACAGGCCCGTACCCAGGATTTTTGGAGTGGGGCCAGACCCATAGGCGAATTTTCATAAATTTTCTCTCATATTATACAATATACAGGGTGTTTTTTTAATGGCGACCACAGAAACATGTAGAGGACATCAAAACAAAAAAAATTCTCAGTCACATTTTTCTTGTTGGTGCGTCGTTTCGGTGCTACAGTCGTTTGAAGAAGTCCGTTTTGCTGCCTGAATGCTGGCAACCCAACCCAACATTTGATCGCACCTATGATGTCATTTCCTGCGGCTAAACAGTGCACGGCAGTATTGCAAGAAACACACATATTTTGAGAAAAATTACAGTCTACCAACCACATTATGAGCTGTAAAACGGAGATAGGAATGCGTCCAGTAGACCGAACATCTAGGGCAACACTGCCTACCAGCCAGAAGACCAGCGGTCATCCCAGGGAAAGGGGGAAGTGAACCAACTATACGAGAAATGATAGAAATACTACGTATTCAAAATAAAGTGGCAATATCGAATTTTATCTCTTAGCCTAAATGTAAAATATGATATTAATCAACAAATTTTATTGGACTTACAGTTTACATCTGGCTGTTTATGCCCAGCTACATGTCAAATATTTCCAAATCTCATTGCAAGGTTGATATCTACAGGTTTATATAGCCATTTATCCTCATACATGCATTGTGATATTGTGGTCCTGTTAGCTGAAGTATCCGAGAATCACATTGTTACATTATGGCTAAAAAACGTACAACCACAGTTTGTTAGGTTGTTACATGGTCAGCAGGGGATATACTACCATATCACAGTAATGTTGCAAACTATTACATGTGTTTCCAGTGCATGGATAAACACAGTCATCGGCGAACTTATATCACTTTATTTTCAACCATTTTTCCCCCCTGCCACATAATGGCGTGAATACACATTATATTACGTGTTACTTACCTTTGGAATTTTGAATTCTTTCATTTCTATTTTGTCAACTGTTCAGTGTGTCACAGACAACCAATATCAGAAAGATGAAGTGGATAGACTAAATTGTAGAAGCCAACTTGGTAACTAGATGTGCAAATATTTACATGTAAGCTGAGACAAAATTCGATGTTACCACTTCCATTTGAATTCCTTTCCTTTCTACCATTTTTCGTGTTGCTTGTTCACTTCCTGTTGGGTTACATAACTTGTTTTCTCGCTTTGCTTTAGGATACATAATGTGGCTGATTGTCGCTATGTCATTTTTCACAGAATATGTGTGTTCCTGGCAACCCTGGAACGCATCGCTTCATGACAGGAAATGACACCTGAACTGCAATCAAATGTTGTATGTGGTTGCCAGCATACAGGCGGCGAAACTGGCTTTTTTGAATCATACACGTTTCTGTGGTTCGTGGGCACCATTAAAATGACACCCTGTGTGTGTGTGTGTGTGTATATATATATATAATATATATATACACAGGATGTCGCAAAACTCTTTCAACAACGCTTGGGTGCTGGTAGATATCATAAAAACAAGTAACTTTTCCCTATAAAGTTTACCTCGAAAGCGCTTAGTTTCTGCGTTATAAGCGCTTAAAATGTATCCTGTACGTATGCAACCCAACACAGCAAATGCTTGCTCTGACATAACTACCAGGGGCACGTGGCAGGGTTGCCACTAGCGTGCCTCGTTAAGAGAGACGACTTGAAAACAACAAGTTGGGAGTCTTGCCTGAGCAAAATTCAAAACATTGCGATGTTGTAAGAAGCATTGACAGTACTTATAAACTGACCAAGACAAATAATGGGCAGACTGAAATTCAAGATTACTCATTCTAAAATATCTCCATGATTGATTGATTTGGTTTATTTTAATTCGCTTTTCTGCCACCTTTGGCTAATCGCGAAGATGAGGATGATATGATGAAATAACAAATGACACCAATGTCTACGCCAGGATTTAAACCCGAGACACCTAGCGCCGTAGCGAGCTGTGCTAACCACATCACCACGGAGTGTTTCGTGTATCATGCAATATCAACAATTGCAAGGGACACGTGAGATAGAGGAAATCTACGAACGAACAAATGTAAACATGATGTGCTTGCTGCCTCGTTTCGAACACGCAGACTGTAATATTATTACAATTTATTTGGAAGTTATTCCTATCTGTGCTAATGTTATTGCTAATCATGTTTGTCTCACAAGTAAGTAATTGCAAGGCTTTTTTTAATTTAATGATTGATTGATTAATTTGCTTTATTTTACTTCGCCTTTGTGCCACTTTTGGGTAATTTGCGAAGCTGGGGATGAGTAATGATATGATGAAATTGATGAATAGACCCTCACAAACATCCATGTCCAAGTCGGGATTCCAATCCAAGACTCCTGCCATCGTAGTGCGATGTTCTAACAATCCGCCACGGGGCCGACTTTTAATTTAATGAAACACGTTGTTTAGACATGAATAAATTCACACATTAAACTAGTGCTTAGTAAAAGCCAAAGCCAAGAAATGCATACTTATATCAAGCGCTGACCTGTAAAGATCACTCGTACTTCACAATGACAAAAAACAATTTTGCGAACAGCAAAAGTCTATTGAGTCGCCTCGGTGATCGAGTACGTTTAGTGATCGACACATGATCTCTTTATCGAAAGTTCCTGATAAGAGCTGTGGCCTGGAGAAATATGCCACTGGATCATTTGTCTTCGTAGTTCCTATTATTCTGAAAAGGGAGCAGGTACTGCACCGCTACACCAATTGGTGCATTGAACTTAACGTAAAAAGAACACTGTAAGAAAACTGAATTCATAACATCTGTTAGTTCTCTGCTCTTAACGAATATACTGACAAGAAAATTTCATTTCTGCTGTAAAGGCATGTTTTGCTGCGAATGGGATTGCAACCACGATGGTAGAGTGTAATGCACTAGCAGCCAGCAGTTTTTGTTCGAATGTCAAATGTTCGAACCGAGGCATAAAGCACATCATATTTACATTTGACCCTTAGTGGATTTCCCCTATCTCATGTGTCCCTTGCAATTGTTGATATTGCATTATACACGAAACACTCCGTGGTGATTTGGTTAGCACAGATCGCTACGGCGCCAGGTGTCTCGGGTTTAAATCTTGGCGTAGACATTGGTGTCATTTGTTATTTCATCATATCATCCTCATCTTCGCGATTAGCCAAAGGTGGCAGAAAAGCGAATTAAAATAAACCAAATCAATCAATCAATTATGGAGATATTTTAGAATGAGTAGTCTTGAATTTCAGTCTGCCCATTATTTGTCTTGGTCAGTTTATAAATACTGTCAATGCTTCTTATAACATCGCAAGTATCATTAATGTTTTGAATTTTGCTCAGGCAAGACTCCCAAGTTGTTGTTTTCAAGTTGTCTCTCTTAACGAGGAACGCTAGTGGCAACCCTGCCACGCGCCCCTGGTAGTTATGTCAGAGCAAGTGTTTGCTGTGTTGGGTTGCATACGTACAGTATAGAGTTTAAGCGCTTATAGCGCAGTAACTAAGCGCTTTTGAGGTAAACTTTATAGGGAAAAGTTACTTGTTTTTATGATATCTACCAGCACCCAAGCGTTGTTGAAAGAGTTTTGCGACACCCTGTATATATATATATATATATATATATATATATATATATATATATATATATATATATATATATATTATATGAGAGAGGGTGGTTAGAGAAATTTACTCATTTTGCTATGAAATGTTGAACAACAGCATTTTCTATCCTATATGTATACAAACATGTGATAAGTATTTGCAGTTGATCCTGAAATTTGTTTCTGTCAGAGAGCGAAAATAAAAATTGTATGATACGGGTAGACTACATGTGTCCATGCAAACTACAAACTATTCAAATAGCCTACAAAAAGCCACATACGTGTGTGGGGTTGATAGATGAGGGTTCACACCTATTTTGCAAAGTTCCTTGACTTTTCCAGGTATTCTACATAAGTGTGTAATGATTTAACATGCTAAAAGATAAGAGTTACACTTCAACTTTGTAAGTTAAACAAATGAATCATTTGAACATTTTTGAAAATAAATGAAAGAACCTTTTTATAAGCAATATTACCCAAAAAGGAAGATTGTTGGGAAGATAAAACGAAACTTGTTTCCGGTTGTCTGCCAAGCAAAAATAATTAATTCCCCTGACCTTTCCAGGTTTTGAAAGTTTTTTTTAATTATTTGTTTCCAATGACCTCAGTCCTAGCCTTTTTTCCTGACTCCTCCACTTGCCAGGGCTTTGGAGTCAGTGCAAACCCTGTAAATAAATTATCTGAAGGGAACGGGTAGTGGCAGTGTGTCTGCTGGCATAATATTGTTTCTATGGTGTATTTTCGCTTTTTGAATCTTAATCGACAGTAAAAATAAATGCCAGTGGCAACCAAGAAGCTATTAAATGGGGATGCATACATGTGGGAAAGAAAATGCCATATTCAACGGCTCGTAGGATCAAATTTTTTGGCCTTCATGTTCTGCACACTGTAAAAGTTGTCTGTTGTACGGTCACACCACTGTGTATTTATGTTCAAGGCAATTAAAAGGAGAAAAGTTGCAGTAAAACAAATTCCAGACAGAATTTCTTAAATAATAATGTACTTAATTTCTTGGGTGTTTTGGACAAATAACAATATATGTTAAAAGTACTTCAGGCAATTTTTTGCCCCAAAAATCTAGCATCGATTCTGCTGTGAAGTGGATTTTCCTATTTACATAATATTAATTAACCCTAAGCCATTGAGTAGCAGAGTGGACATCAGTTGCAGAAAATGCCTGATGTTGGAGAAAGAAAGCAAAGTTGTTTTTTTATCCTTCTGCTCAGTGGTGGCGAAAAGGGATCACAGACCTTGCGGTGCGGATGGAGAGCTATATGCCCCATGTATGGTTGGTTTTGTATTGCAGTCATTGAGGAACCTTTCTTCCATAATGTAAAGAGTATAGAAAATTCCCCTCTATTCTAATTATGTGAAACAGTAGTGACACTGTAATAGAAGAAACCATTCAACAATCAAGGGGTTCCTATTTGTCGAGTGTCAAAACAACTGTACTTGACTCATAAATAGTTCAGACAATTTTAATAATGTTCACAGTATTCTACAGAAAGTCCTACATAATCAGTACAATGTCTGGAGTGGTGCAAGAGTCTTTCTTCCCTTATCGTAAGTGGTGTCCGAGCCGAGATGAAAAAGTCTGGACATGGATTAAAAGGAATGGACTCTCCCGACTAAATCGGAATGTCTGATAGCCTTGCATCAATGGTTATAGGACTAAAATATGCCAATATTGCAGACTTCTACCGCCTGCCTCTGTCCAAAAACAACCTATCTATTTGGGTAAGGACAAAATCTAAATTCATGCAAAATTTGAAAACTGTCAACATACTTTTTGTAGGTTTTTATATGTTCAAATTAAAAAAAAATCATGGCTCGAGGGGGGGATGCCCCCTTGGGTATGGGCCTCTATGTAAATATACCTTGTTAAGTTTCAGATTAGCTGTAATACATACATTACGCTTGCAGCTTTGCTGCTCTATTGTTGGAAGCAGGATATATTTCATCAGGATGAATTAATCTTTTGAGCAGGTGTTGTGAAGTTATACAGGATGTTTGAATTCCCATGCAACTGTTGCAAGATCTTGTGAATTTGGGGAAATTCTTGCACAGCCTTACCAAATGCTCTGAACCTGCATTGCATGAGGATCAAACATCCTGTCTCTATAGAGACTGACAACCAGCAGCAGAGAAAAAGCAACAAAAAAGAACAAACAAGTATGCATACCTTGAAATGTTATTTTTCCACTTGCATGGGAAATGTGTCAGTTGGTCTACAAATAACAAACCACACTTTCTGAACACACATATCTTTCCAGTGACACAAATCTATTTTATTTTTCCACTTGCATGATAGAAATGTGTCAGCTGACCTACAAATTACAAACCACTCTTTCTGCACACATATATATCTTTTCAATGATGTAAATCAACTTATGAAGATAACTTTTTATTTTTTTAAAATTCTGAACCATTTTTAATTCCTCGTGTGACTGCTGTCTGTTGCAAGTGACACAACATGTTAATAAATAGATCTGCAAAAAGTGCATCCAAAGAATGGTTATATAAAGCAAAACATTCATAAATCTTGTAAAACAAAGTTTGTTGGGCCTTCGTTACTGTGTACGGCACATCCCAAAGAAAAATCAAATAAGTATATATCAATAGCATTTAATTGTGCTGACATGCATTCTATTTCTTCCATTGATGGCATTCTAGTAAAAGGTGTGGAAATTAATTAATTTGTAGGGTGGGCAGATATATTGTGCAACCTTCATTTTTCCAACTTGTCTTCTTCATTTAAAGTTCATTTCCTCCACAATGACCAGCATGCAACAGAGCAACCCTGTATGAGTTACTTCAATTACTGTTACATATAATAGATGTAAGTGTAATTCAGTCGACTCTCTTTAATTTGAACTCCAAGGGTACATGAAAAAAGTTTGAATTATCAAAACCATCACATCATTACAGATTATTTCAAGGGAAGAAAACTTCTGTTCAAATTACTGAGTAATTCGAATTAAATAGAGTCCACTGTGTTACGATTGAGAAATTATGGTAAATTCCATTGCTATTCAAATTATTTTTTGACAACACTCGTGTATGTAAGGATTTTTATTTATCAAGGAGGTATGAATGTTTCTTAGTTAAATTGTAACACAGTTTCTGCTGGGTGATAAAAACTCAGCGCAAGTTGAAGCTTGCATTCTTTTCTTTTGTGTCAACAACAGCTTTCATTGTGTGTCTGTATGTCTTTTGGAAGGGTTAATTGTTGTGAGCTAAAAATGACTTTCCGTTGTCCAAATCTTTTGTTTAGGGAAGAGGAATCCGCAATCCCGCTACTATAAATACGGGGAAATTCATTGTTAAAGATAATTACATTTCCAATTTTTAAGGTAATCACATTGCGCATCAGGGTCCAGGCTGGGAGAATACAGGCAGTGTGTGGGGAGTGACTGGTCAGTTCTCCCTTCCCCAATGTCCGGTGTTTTCCGAAAGCTACCTTTGGGGACTAGTGTTGGTCAGCATGGTCTTTAAAGGGGATTTTGCGTGCTTGTATTTAATTAATTTTTATTTAAATATATAACATAAATCATTAAGAATTAATAACTATAATAAATTTAGCTGGAGTTAGTTGACACTGGTCAGTGAGACTCCAATATTAAATCATGATAAATAAACTAGGTTCATCTAAGATATACAATCTTTTCGTCAAGTTAGCTTTTTTTTATATTCTAAATCATTCGGAATTCTCCTGGTCAGGAGGTTCCATTAATAAATTTAAATCTTAGTTGATTTAAACCGAGAACACACTCCTGGTCAGGAGGTGCAAGTTAATAATCTTTCTGAACTTTCCAGGTCAGGAAGTTCATTAAATAAATTTGAATTCTTTAGTAACATCCGAGAGCATGCATGGTCAAAAGGTGTACATTAATAACTTTGCGAATATAAGATACATATCCATTCGGGGTCTGAATACTTGCAACGTTGGGTTAAAGTTGATGGTTTCAGTTATTGGGTGGTTGTAGAAATTACTGAAGTAGCTAAAATAAGCGATAGGCAGAATATACAGGGTGTCCACAAAGTCCTGCTACCCTTACAATGAAAAACTTCTAAACTATATGAGATAAATACATGCAGATTTTTGCAACGTGTTCTACAGCTCTCAAAGTTTTATTTACAATTACAACACTTCCACATGCCCTCAGGACGTCGTGACTATATTCGATCTCCATCCATACATGCTGCAGCATAGCAGCATCAACCTGTGTCGAGAACTTCTGCAATCAGTGTACGAAGTGTGACAAGATCTGGAACAGGGGTTTCGTAGACACGATCCTTGACGTACCCCAAAAGGAAAAGAATCCAAGGTGGTTATATCGGGAGCGCGATGGTCAGGAGATTGGTCCATCGTGGCCAATCCATCTCCCAGGGAAATGGCTATCCAAAAGGTCCCTCACATCTAGAGACCTATGAGGAAGCGTTCCATCTTGCTGGAAGATGATGTTTGGCTGCAGTTCCAACACCTGAGGTATTCATGAATCATGTCGTAGTAATTATTCCCTGTAAACGTGTTCACAGCAAACATAAATGGACCGATTACTCTTATCATGCATAAGATCACACCAAACGTTCAGTTTTTGGGCTAGCTCGAATATGTTCACAAATGACGTGAGGATTTTCAGAACCCCATATCCGAACGTTATGGCGGTTAACATGTCCAGACACATGGAAAGTGGCTTCATTAGAAAACATCACCCTGTGCAGGTAGTGATTGTCTTGTTCAATTTAGGTCAGTATGGAAGCAGCAAAGTTAGCACGCTGAGGAATGTCAGTTGGCTCCAAAGCTTGTGTAAGTTGCACTTTGTAGGACTGCAGATGTAACCACTTGTGGAGGACCTTATGAATTGTTGATGTCGGTATATGCAATTCGCGCGAAGCACGACAGACCGATTTCTGAGGGCTGTGCTGAAATGCAACTTGCACGTTGTCCACCAATTCTTGCTCCACACCTGGTCGTCCACTCCACGGCAAGTCCATTACGCTACCTGTCTCTAAAAATTTTGCGCTAAATATATGCCTAATGCTGTGTAAAGAATTCAATACCTGACATGTGTAAATGACTCATTTGAACATGGTCAAGATTTTTACACATTGTTTGAAAACAAGTAGCTATAGGTTGGTATATTGGACACAAACTTTCTTCTTCTCAGAAGATGCAGTGTTTAATCAGTGTGCCTCTTCAATATGTGCTTGCAGATGTAGAGAATGTTAGTTGTGCAGGGAAGACTTGTTATAACGAAGATATCAGAATTCTGCAATCAGAACTTTGATGTCCCTTTATTCTGGATATTCATTAGTGTGTAATAGTTTGAATTATGATAATGATTTCTTTCACTGAACAAAGGACAAGCATTATTTTTGAGGGGCAATGGTCACAGGCTTGCAATTTTTTTATTTTTAAAACCAATAGTGTCAAAACATCATAAACATTTTGACACTTCCCAATGAAATTCTGCTTCTCCTTGCCCAGTAAATAAAAACATCTATTCTATCCTAATGTTAAAATGTTATTTACATTTCAGATTTCCATTAAAGAACAAAGAACTAACAAAGAAATGGGCTGATAACATGAAGAGGGATAATTGGTATCCCACTAAGAATAGTATCATATGCTCCCTCCATTTTGAAGAGAAATATATGTATATGGCAAATTCACGAAGACGCTTATTGGCCAATGCAGTGCCAACTTTGTTCAATTTTTCTCCACCTACACGTCGGCGAAAAAAGAAATCTATAGGATCTACACCGAAAAAACGTCTGCGAGCAAATTCACCTGAAACTGATAGTGACGATTCTTCCTTAATAAGTGAGTTGATAGCATTGGATATTGTGTGGATATCTAACTGAATTTTTGTACATACATTCTATTGTATTAATGAAATTATATAAATTTAATTACTGAAATATATATTTTTATAACATATATAATTACTGCAAAGTAAAGGTGTAATTCAGTTTTTCTAGAACTTTCCCAAAAGTGTTTTCGTCATCAAGAGGTCCAAGGTTCCATTCACGGTGGATGCACATGAACAAATCTTCCCCAAAAACACTTAAATTACCATATTAACCTGATAAATAAAGGTTATTAAAATATTTCTGGACTCAAGGCTTCAACTCCAACACTGCTCTTTATTACAGGGTGTGTACCAGTCTGGAAATACTGGAAAAGTCACGGATGGCAGAGAAATTTTCTGTTTTTCTGGAAAAATCAACATTTTTGTAGTGCACTTAAAAATGCATATGAACATAGAAAAAAGAACAAGCAAAAAAATTTAAATATGTTGTGGACAAATTATACTTCAATTTTATATACTCGTAGTTACAGAAGAAGTTTTTTTAGTTGTGTATTAAATGCTCTAGAAAAAGGCCATGTTTTGAGCTACAAGTATTTTAATGTAGAACTCGACTACAGTAAGTGGCTATTAGAATTTACCACTTTCTATTGCAATTTTTGGGTTGGGATTTGTAGATATTACAATTAATGCAAATTTTATTACTAAATTATACTGTAATTATGTATTATTTCTGGTATAATTCTTATGACTTACTTTTATAAAAAGAATGCTTTGTTAACCTTAAACTAAACATATGCAATGTTTGAATGTGTAACTTTAGTGTAAACATTACGGTAACTGTTTTAGAAAGGATATCCCATAAGCGATGTAGTTGTTCGCACATATCACACCTATGTAAATATCCTGTTTCATATTCAACAGCATAGAACTTAACATCCTCCACTTTTTTTGAAAAGTTCACAGATAAATTGAAAATGAAATTTGCAGTAGAGGTTTGCTGCATCGTGATTGGTGGAAGAAAGACCTTCCTGCATGTGCAGTTGCACCTGAAATTTATGCTATGGAAGGACATGGAGATCCAATCAAAAAGGGCACACAGATGAATCAACTGATGTAGAGAAGGGAAGATACCCTCGAAGATTATTCTCACTCTAAGACTCCTAGTGTGAGTTCAGAAGCTATGTATGAAGCCGTGGACACCGATCATAGCAACACGGTTCCCACACACCAGGAACACTTGGAGAACCATGAGGGATAAAAAAAAAAATCTCATGGAAAATCTAATTGATCATAATAGTCCTAGTGAGCACATGTGAAGTACTAGAATATGCTCCAACTTGTTGATGAAAGCTACAACTATAGGTGTGTGTGTGTGTTGAGGGGGGGGTTCATCTATTCATTTTTCATCTCAGTATCAAAATTAATGATTGAGTTACTGATCCAGCTTTGCTATAGTGCATGTTGCACATGAACTTCTGTAATTTGGCGGAGATAGGTATGTCCATTAGCCTCTGTGTAACTGTTGCATAACTATTGTTTTCTTATTATTTACTATTATTACTATTCAAAATTAATCTATTTTATGGCAGAAGTTTGCAATTTTCTAACTTTTTAATATACAGGGTGGTCCAAAAGCATGGAGACACTTGAATAAAGTTGAATGACATAATATTCCGGAAAACTAACATTGTAGGTTTGTAATAAGGGTGAGGGAAAATGTTGTAGGGCATATGACGATGATTGTCACCATCTTGAATTCAACTTCAAAATTTTGAATGGGAAGGGGATTGATATATCAAATCAGGCTAGAATTTCCTGAGAAATGCAATGGTGAAGGTTTTTTCGATGTATCTTTAACCACTAAAAAGTTATGACTGAATTCTTGTACCAATTTGCTCCTTTTCGAGTTGTCAGAATAAAGCATTAAAATGTGTTTGGCGTGTCCGTAACACATCGAGATCAAAGTGATGTCTAGAGAGAGAAGTTTGCCTGCCATTGCACACGATTTTAATCGGATACATCCACGAAGAGCTGCGCATTATGAATGGTTGCCTCGAAAAATTACAGTGTGACACTTCCATTGAATAAAAAGTCCTTCACAGACAAGGTTAATTTTTATGTTCATGGTGAATTTAATAAACAGAATATGTGACCCTTGTCATCTGATAACTAACTTTGGACAGAAACTGTCTCACAATGTTCCTATAGTGTTCTGGTGTTCCGCTCTACTGAAAAACTCTGTAACAAGTACCTTTTTCCGTAAGCAAGGATTAAAAAACCTGTTCATTTAACAAATCCAGGTAGCACTAAGCATTTAAGGTTCCGTCAATGGAAATTGGACTAACCAATCACGTTCCACACCATTAACGCACCAGCACTAAACATTCAGCTGTGATCTGTCCAAAATGGGTTATCAGATAAAAAGCATCGAATATTCTGTTTATGAACTTCCTTATGAACATGAAAATTGGCCTCATCACTGAAGGACTTTTCATTTGATGGAAGCATCACACTGTAATTGTTTGAGATAACCATTCATAATGCTCTTCGTGGATGTATCCCATTAAAATCGTGTGCAATGGCATGCAAACTTCTCTCCCTAGATGTCACTTTGATCTTGATGCATTACCGACGCGCTAAACTAATTTTAATGCTTTTTTCTGACACCTCGAAAAGGAGCAAATTGGTACATCATAACTTTTTACTGGTTAAAGATACATCGAAAAAGCCTTCACCATTGTATTTCTCGTGAAATTCTAGCCTGATTTGATATATCATATCACCCCCTTCCCATTTGAAATTTTGAAGTTGAATTCATCGTCATATGCCATATAACATTTTCCCCAAACCTACAATGTTAGTTTTGCAGAATAGTATGTCATTCAACTTACATTCGTGTCTCCACACTTTATGATCACCCTGTAGTTCACTGTTTATATTTCCTTCTGAAATTACATACATTTCAAAATATTACCATGTATTAGACAAATTAACTTTTTTGGGGGCAGAAAATTTCTCCATATATTTATAAAAATGCTAAATGAATAATGCAAGTGCATTATTGCAAACACAGAATAATACTAATAACAAACTGAATCATTGGGTACAAGGATACATATCTGTAAATCATGGTGTTCTTTAGATGGAATAAAAACTTCAGTAACTCGAGTAACTTGCTTTACATAAGCCACTTCAAGAAAGAGGCTTTTGATACATGTTTATTTTGCATTATCGATTAATGTTGTGTCCCTTTGTAAACTTATGTTTTTCAAATGAGACAAAGAAAAATGTTATGCATATGATGTGGTTTTTTCTTTTATGCTCTATAATATGGTTTGAAAAGATGTTAAACCCCAAAGAAACCTGTAACCTTTGTCCTTAATCACATGCACAAAGTTATTTTGTTCATGAATTACGAGGTAACCAAAAAAGTTCTTGCTGTTTTTGACGTTGCATGGGAAGATGTGATCACTCTTACCTATGTGTGCCTCGTGCCAGAAAAGAGGTTGTGGTGGGCATTGGGATATTAACCTTACCCAATACAGGCACATTGCGCAGCCATAGCTTGAGCAGTGGCAAAGAGAAATGGAGGGGTTGAAGCAACTTGTTTGGGGGTTGTCTGCTTTATTACTTCAAGCTATATATCCGCAGCTATATCAGGTTGCCGAATATGCCAGGCCTTTGTGGATAATGCTGTGAATGAATGCATTGCCAGGCATTGGTTCCCGAAGTTCAGGTCGGGAGATCTGCCCCTTTGTGATGAACCCCGTAGTGGCCAGCCACAGGTCCTGGATGACAAGACCTTGAAGCTGGCCATAAAGGGAGGACAGCAGCCTAATGTGTGGTGAGCTTGCCAATTGCTTCCAGTTTCTGAGCAAACAGTCAGACTGCACCTGCACCGCATAGGGAAGACATTCAAGTTGAGCAAGTGAGTACCCCATACACTGTCGGAAAGCAACGAGTGACAGCATGTTTCTCGTTACTTTATCTGCACCACAACACACCCATATTCGGTCGAGTGCTCACTAGTGGGTCATGTATCATTGGTTGTCAACACGGGACACTGTGTCTCACACTTCAAGACCACCTCTACACCCACACAAGATCACGCTCTAGTTGCCAAGTGGTACACTACGAGCTGCTACCAACGGGCCAAACCATTACTGCAGACCTCTAGTCACAGCAGTTGGAATGTGTGCAACACGCACTGAAGCAGAAGGAGCCAGCATTGGTTAATCGAAAGGGTTTACTGCTCCTTCATGACAATGCAAAGCCGCCTGTGGTAAGGGTGGCCAGGGATACCATACAGCAACTTAGCTGGGAGACACTGTGTCATCCACTGTACTCCCTGGACCTTGCACCAACAGATTATCACTTCTTCAATTCCTTGGACAACCACCCCCATGTTAAAATTATTATACTTGTGTGTGACACCTCTGTGACTCAGCACATCAAGTGGTTGACTCTTGATCTCACCACTGAAGTTCCCCAATTCAAAACCTGACCTGGGTATGGGTGTTCTTTGGGAGTGCCCATTCATCAGTTCCATCTAATCACCGAACATCCTCATTGTCAAGATTAGGCAAAAGTGGCAGAAAAGTGAGTAAATTTAGAAAATACAGGCATGTGATTATTCCACCAAAATTAAACATTACTTATAGGACACACACTGTCATTCCAAAATTATGTACTTATGTTTATTTGTTGATGGCTGTTATGTATTTGAGTGATTCGAATACAAATACTTTGTATTTTTCCATATTAAAACTTTACTTAAAATGCAGTAGTTATAATGATTTCAATGTCCCACAGTTCCTTAAAGAATTTTTTAGCTGAACTTGTTCATATAACATACATGCATACTACAAAATGCATGTTAAATATTTGTACAAGTTGTACACAAAAACATCTTTGGTATAAGTTGAGGTTCCATAATGACATGTCAGTGGATGAACATGGATAGAATAATGTAGTTTTTTTTTAAGGCTCTTCAAAACAAACCCTATGCATGCAAAACATTACTAATATGAATAGTTTATCTTTGTCTTACGCATGGTGTGAAATTTTGTTGGTGTTGTACAGTGACACCCTTTATATTCATGACGAATGAATTTTTTCTACTTTTGCATGCATTTTGTGTCAGTATTGGAAATCTTCTCTTGAAGTTTTGGATACTGAAAAGGTTGTAAAAAAGTTTTTTGTGAATGCGTATTGAAGTACAATTAACTGGATTTGAAACAATATCTAGAATGTGACTTATCTCTTCTGTCCACTTCGTAATTAGCCGAAAATGGCAGAAAAGCAAAGTAAAATAAATCAAACAGTTGGAGGTGGACTCAGTTCAGTGGTGTATAACCTGAGAGCTCAAGTTTTCTTGAAGCATGTTGATTGTGAAGTTTTTTGCCTACCCATTTGACAGTGGCAGGCAGTGGAGCCCATGAGATTGGGTTCTCAAGTTTCAAGGTGAAGGATGTGCAGGGAGCTAATGAAATTAGAAGCAACAGGGGAGATATTAACCTTTAAACTGCCAGTCCTTATGGTGACACACAAAATGAGGACGGTGACAAGAAGAATTAGGTAAAGTTCCCATGCTATTTGCACCTCGATACTTTTATATTGTGGTGGAAACACTAACAGGCTTTCTGGGAAAAGCCTTCGTCATGGTTGGTGCACTTATTCCCCCTTTCAACATGCCCAGGTCACGAGTTCGAGTCCTTGTTAACCTTGTTTTTCGAGCTGTTCATGCAGACTTCAACATATTGTCTCCTATTACAATGTGTGTACCAGCTAGGAACATGAAAGAACTCATTTCATTCTGAAAGGTCAATACTATGAAAAGGAAGCTAAAGTTTGTGTACTTTTCCCATAAGAGTGGGGAAAGATGGGGCAAAGTCCATTTTTTATTATTTTTTCATGGAAATTTGGGGGGCATGGCCCACCCCACCCCATTTTTTTTCACTTTGGCATTCTGAATTGTACACAGTTGCATGCCCTGGTGTTTTAGCTTCAAAACAAAACTTACCCAAAGCAGATTGGTCCAATAGTCTAAGAGTTCCGAAATAAAATTTAAAAATTGCGCGGAAAAGCCTCGGTGAATCAGGGGTTACATTCGGCAAACCCGCCCGACGGTGTAAATGTGTGCCAGCTAGGAACATGAAACAACTTTCATTTCATTACGAATGGTCCATACTATAAAAAGAAAGCTAAAGTTTGCGTCCTTTTCTCATAGGAGTGTCGAAAGATGGTGCAAAGTCCAGATTTTTATTTTTTTTTCATGGAAATTTGGCGGCCATGGCCCACTTCACCCCGTCTTTTTCACTTTGGCATTCTGAATTGTACACAGTTGCATGCCCTGGTGTCTTAGAATCAAAACAAAACTTACCCGAAGCAGATTGGTTCAATAGTCTACGAATTATAACGTTTTTCCGAAATAAGTGTAAAAATTTAAGAATCACGCAGAAAAGCCTCGGCGGAATAGAGGCTACTTCCGTAAACCTGTCCGGCAGTCTAAAGGTTAACACCATTTGCCTGTTTCAAGACATGCAATGAGCAGGGTGCATAAGTTTTCACTGTCAATAACACTAAAAAGCATTTATTACTGCCAGAAGCTTGTTATAAGTTAATAAACAACTATGTTAAACATATTTATGTACAAAATAATGTATTTCAAATGTAGGTCTTTTACGTGATTTTTTAGCCTGTCACCACTTGTTTTTTTATTATTATTATTATTTAGAGAATAGTGTAGTGAAAACTACAGCAAAAATTGGAAATTTACGCTAGGTGATTCAGTTCAATAATATTCCGCTCTGTTCTCATAGCTTTTAATGTTTCATTGAATTGGCAATGACTTTTTTTTTTCACTAAATGTTTTGTAAGTAATGTCAACAATTTTATTGTAATTGACAAGGATCTTTTAATTCCCAAGCCATTGCATGTATGATGTTTCATACTTCTTTCATTGAAGTACTGTATGAGTACCAAAGGCTAAGATAATATGTATTGAATCAAAACTTTTTAATACTAAGGCTGTTTTTTCAAAATACAAATTTTGGGAAGAAAAATAACACATGTATATTCATACCAATGAATGAAGCAACTGCACTACAAACAGTTAGTTAATCAAAGCTTCACATTCAGCTTACTCCATCTCACTTCAGCCACTCTTGGTCTGCACTCTTGTTGGTTTGATGACATTATTGTATGTGTCAGCTTCTGTAATAATGCCACAGATACTCTGATGCTCAAAAGAATCTATCTGATGCCCGTAAACATATTTGTTTGTTATCTTGGTGTAAGCACTGCTTGAAAATATCTGTGTATGGTAACAAAAGAATGAATGTTAATAGTCAAATTCCATACATAAAGACAAATGAGACTGAAAGGTTACTGTGAACTGCACACTTCATAACCAAATTATTGCCAGGTGTTGCAATTTTGGATTAACAAATGGCAACAGTTTTTGTATGCAAGGCCATATGATTTATGTAAAATTTATAAGGTTTGTAGCCAGTATGTAATTGTCTTAGATAAGGTTTTTCATAATTGATATGAAACGTTAATGTTTGCAGAATGAAAACTTACATCCACTGTTAATGAACATGGTCCTTGTATATAAAAGCTAATTTTACTATGTTTTTTCCATCAGATATGGGACATCCTAAGAAGTGCATGGTATGTGGTATATCTTCACGAGTGGCGGGATCACGCCGGTCTTTTTTCGGTATACCTAAGGATCCACAAAGGTACATAAATTCTTTCTATGTGTAGCTTTTTTTACTTTATTATATTATATTATATATATACAGGGAGGTTATTTCAGTCGTTCACCGCCAGCGTGTCGGCCGTTCGGCGGACTCTTCATGCAACAGGTCCCGGCAAATTGCGTTCAGGAAGTCCGCAACAGAAACCGCTTGTTTTGTAATGTTTCCACTTTTCACAATTACAGTTACAATTACAATTGAAATAAGCACGTACCTTGTCGCAAGGATGCTGGAAAGGTGTCCTCCCACATACAAATATTTCTGGCACCTTATTTCTGACATCTAATTTTAGATTAGTCATCGCTACTTTATCGTCAGTTGTCAGAAAGGGAAGACAGCATCCCGGCGCATAAAGCGAACCGAAAGCGTAAAATGATATTTAAAAGTAATAATAATGATGATCACTAACCTCCTGTGTTATATAAGAGATGTTGAAAATGACCTCCTTCAACAGCAATACAACGCGTTTCTTAGGTTCAAGAGATCCTGTCTCTCGTAATTCCCTGACCACTTTTTCTTTGCAAGAATTCGTTTTCACGTAATTATCGTACATAAAAACTCTCTGTTCAAGACTATATTTGTTTAACGACATAAGTTATGAATGAATAACAATTAACACACAATAAAGCACTGGCCATGAGTAGCACATTACAATAACACAGTATAAGCAACACGCGTACTGATAAACGCAAACAGAAGTGAACATGAACGTACACTTGACGTCTGGTAGCCGACAGTGTTGCTAACCATTTTTCGGCAATGTCCCTACAGACGTAGTCAAAATGTCCCTACAACTGACCAAATGTCCCTACGCCAAGTAAAAACAACACCTCATGAGCATGCAAAACAGAAGATAAAATATACACATTTACTTACCAAATCTTTCTGCTCGGTGCTTCCACAATTAATGAAGGAGCGAATTTCCAATACATGACCCCTCCCCGATTTTTGTAATATTTTGCATACTCACTAATTGAGGCCTCCTAATCACGAATTTCAAGTTAAAATTTGGGGGGTCACGTGTAGAAATTGCAAAATAAGTGAAATTGAGTGGTCCGCGATCGGCACGATTGCTCATTATTTACCGGAAGATTTTGTGTTTCCAATACTTAAAAAACGAAATATACATTCCTGATATTACTAGACCCCAAATTTTAACTATGTTTGCCTATCCTATCCTAACCTAACCTAACCGTACCTGAATGGTTCGTGGGGCTATCCGTCAATGGTTTGTGGGGCTACCCGTGCATGTTTTTTTCGAGCCCAAATTTTAACTATGTTTGCCTTGCCTAACCTAACCTTACCGGGAATGGTCAGTGGGGCTATTCCTGAATGGTTTTGCGGTAATTGTGATTACGAACCGATAAAAAATATTATTTTCGTAGCACTTTAACGGCAAACGTTCATCATCGAAGACGCCATTTTCGTATCCTGCAATTTTATGATTGATGTACTGTTGCCAAATTTACCTGTAATCAAATCAGTTCTTCTACATCGTGATTGTCGCTGTCACATGTAAGCACGTTCTTTGGGCAATATACTGAAATCCATAAGTTTATTAATTAGCCCACAGCCATCCTCCTGCACACTCCACCTAACAATCTGTACAACGTTAACAACTTTTTTACTGTTCTCTTCCGCCATTCTTACACGATCCATGCTCTCCAAGTATGAAATCAACAGTGTGGCAACGCTGTAGACAGCGTAACTAATTGTAATTTGTTCATATCAACAAATATGGCTACCATACTTGTATACGGAGAATCATTGCGAGAATTGAAATGCTTATTTTACAACTTCTACACGTTAATGAAAATGTTTTCCCCCTCACCCCAACATGTTAACTTGAGATAAATCATCACGAATAATTATTTCGTGAGTATAAGACGTAGCATAGAAATTACAGAAGGGTCCGGTATTGTAAATTCTTGCCTTAATGAATAATAGGGGTGTGCGGGACAGAATTTTTTGGGTCGGGACGGGATCGGGACGGTAATTTTTTTAAATCCCGACATTCGGGACTGAAAAATTTGCAATTTCCCGACCAAGTCGGAAAATTTTCTGGACGGGAAATGTTCGAAATTTCCCGAAGCACTGGAAATCTCGAATTTTACAAGTCATTTTCACTTTAAGTGATTGTTTTTGCATTTCTAGAATAAAAACTTACAATTTTCGATAAGTTCCAGAAACTTACAAGGTAGAAAACGTCGAGAATTAACGACTTTTTAAAGTAAAGGATCCCGCACACCCCTAATGAATAGCGTTGAGTCGTTTACTGTTGATTATGTTATTTGAAGTCATACATGTTGCTGCTGTGAAGAGATAGATGTTGGTTGGTGATATATGCTGTATTTCCTGCAGTCTTTAACAATTTTGGTCCCATTTTATTTCCCTTTTTTGTTTTTGTATCACTTAACATTGAAAATATTCTTTCCGTTTCCGCGTGAAAATATTCTTTCCGTTTCCGAGTTAGAATGCAGCAATGTTAGCACTATTTTCGCGAGAGTGGAAATGTTTTCAAAAAGGAACTTGCCTTGAAAGTTTTTGGTAACCGATAACATGTTCCAAAATTCTGATGGAGATTTGTTAGTTAGTTCTTTTTTCTCCTCCTCGCTAAAGTATCCAGATAAACTAATTCATAAAATGTCATTTACCAAGATTGAAAAAAGTACTTACGTTTTCCCTCATTTGGCAAAATCTGTCCCTACGTTCCTACGCGGGCGAAATTTAGTGAAAAGTCCCTATGCGTAGGGACATGTCCCTACGGTTGGCATCACTGCCGACACGTACAGTATGAAGCGCCCTCTCGCGGCTGACAACTCACCCAACCTCCGATAAGCTGCCGGCTCTGTCACGACAACTGAGGATAAAGTAGCGATGACTAATCTAAGATTAGATGTCAGAAATAATGTGCCAGAAATATTTGTAATTGCGAGGACACCTTTTCCAGCATCCTTGCGACAAGGTACGTGATTATTTCAATTGTAATTGTAACTGTAATTGTGAAAAGTGGAAACATTAGAAAACAAGCGGTTTCTGTTGCGGACTTCCTGAACGCAATTTGCCGGGACCTGTTGCATGAAGAGTCCGCCGAACGGCCGTCACGCTGGCGGTGAACGACTGAAATATCCTCCCTGTGTATATATATATATATATATATATATATATATATATATATATATATATATATATATATATATAGTTAACTATCTTGTTCTAGAACATGGTCTGTAAGTGTTCCAAGACAAATACGAATGGGAAAACACAAATCAAATATCATGATACATGCTATAGGAAGAGGGGGATGTGGGCTTGTAGGATATGTAATCAATATAGGGGCAATCTGTAAGTCTTGTTCATCTTCTTAAATGAAAAGGTTGTGGTAGAAAAGGTAGAATGAGCTAGAACTTCATTGGTATGATTAATTTCAATACAATGAACAAAACCATAATTCTTATACTGCTGGAGGTATAATGTTTCTTGTGGTCAGTGAGGGAGCACCCGTTTAGAACAAATATGGATAAGGAACCACAAACCAGGCTTCCTGTTACATGACAGAGGAAAGGGAGAGAACTTTATATGGCATGTGAGCAACATGGTGGCCATCTTGGAGTCAACTTCTTGGATTGTTGTTTTAAGTCCACCTTCTGCACATATATGCTAATTGGGACTGGAACTACAGTTTAAAGTGGGTCCGAACCTCTATGTACCTCCATCGGGTATCAAATGTGGGAACTTTTGATTACAAGGCAACAATGCTTCAACTACGCCATCGAGGAGGCCCTAGAGTCAACTTCATTTTTGTAAATGAAACTGTGAACATATGACATATTTAAATGTACTAGAACTTTGTAAGGAACATAATGCGCTAAATTTCAGCTTAACTTTAACCTTTACACTTGTTGAAAACTGCGAGTAGTGTTGATGTTGTTTCGGAGGGAGGTGCAATGTGGGGGGGGGAGGACACGAAGGGTAGTAATGGAGGTGAGGGTTGGGGATGGGAAAGATTATTGGGTAACCTTGTTCAGGTCAGGCTATGTAGGCTACCTCTCCCATCTTTTACGTACTGATTTGTTGATGTATTGGGGTAAGGGGTAGGTGATTACTGCGTAGTAATTGGTATGCATGGTAATGGTAATGTCTAGGTTTTGGGTGAAGGAGAAGTGGTTGTTGATTCTGAGGTTCAGTGTTGTGGATGTTTTCCGCAGGTAGAAGGCATCTCACAGATGAGGTTAGAGATGAGGCAGGTTCCTTTGGTGGTAGAGGGTGAATTTGCCAATGGTAGCAGGTTTATTGGTGGTGTATAAGACAGCTTGGGATATTTGTTTGGTGACCAGGATGGACGGATATCCAGGGTTGACTTAAGTTTGGTTCAGGTGAAGGTTTTATTTTTGTCGAGAGGTGGGTGAAGTGTTGAGGCATTGTGGCTTGACGGCGAGAGAGAATGGGTTGGCTTTCTTGGTGTGGAATGGGTTGGAGCTGGAGGACTGTAAGTATTTCATATGGTTGATGGGTTTTTATGATCTTCCTCAACGTGTACTTTCACATCCAGGAAGGTGATTTGGTTCAAACCGTTGTCAATCTGGTAGAAGCAATTCATTGCAAAATTTTCACCATACCACCAACAGTGATTCAGTAAGCTCTATAGGGCTTCACTGACAGACTATAGGAGTGAATCCGTAACGATTGCCATCATTTGGACGAAAGATTTTCTCGTCTTTCACAGCACAGATATCTGTATTCAAGGATACAATACAATACTTTCTACCAATTGACACAACTGAGTAGTTCTGTTTCCTTATCAGTCGGATCACATTGTTCTTTGGAAATGTTTGAGAATAATTGGACCTGATTTTCTGTCACACATGCATCACAAGGTACAACAATACTAGGGCTGAAACAATACCACTTTGAGCTGATACTGATCCAATGCTGATACTTTTAATGATTATCACCAATACCATTACTTTAATATTGTAGCAAATTAAAGTTGCATTCACAATATTGATTACTAACAATATATAAATATTCTAATGCAATAATATGTGATTTTACTTGAGTTTTACATTAGAATGTTCAATGAAGAAATATGTGTTAATAATTATTTTCACACAGTAGTGGTGAAAATAAATAAACATTTTGAATTCTGCATGATTACCAGTATAATTGGACTTAACAGAAGTGCTAGGAGTCATTTTTGCAGCCCCCTGTGAGCCAGACACTGGAAAAGTATTGGCTGATTTGTTCAGACATATATTTTCTGTTACTGATGCTCTGGTAATGAAGTAATAACTCAGTTGATTGAGAAAGTGCCTAAAATGCAATGTTGTGTACAACAGAGGTAAACATACAAATACTTTTGTATAACTTCACATTTGCCCACTCCTGTGTTAATAATGATATCTTAATTATTGCAGATGCAGAGCCTGGCTGAAAGCCATAGATAGGCTTGACTTACTTGACAACAATAGTGAGGATAATATCCACGATTCGTACAAGATTTGTTCATTACATTTTGATGAATGGTGTTTTAACAATACATTCAGAAATCGTATTATAAAATCAGGTGTACCTACATTGGAGTTGCAGGCCAACCCAGCAGTTGATATCTCATCTGATTCAACAGCTAATAAGAAGAGTTCAGCATCACGTAAGTATTTTGAATCATGCCATTTCCACGGTGTCTGTTGTTGACTGAATGATTTTGCTTTTGTTACCTCTCTCTACATTAGAATACCTTATGCTTTCAGTCAAAGCTGGGGCATTTGCTAATAATTTAATAATTTTTACACTACTTCTCAGCTGTGAGATTTGATTTTTCCTAACTGAAGGGCACATTGTAACTGACACTCATTCATTCACCAGAGGCTGTGCGCTGTAAATGAAGGACATATCATGGATGAGCATCGTTTGAGGTTAAACCAATGACACGGACATGGTTGTGTGCATGAATATGACAGGTGTCTCAATTTGCTTGCTTGGTGATTTTGTTGAAAAGTAGTGTAGATGTGTGTATAATAAATGTACACTTTTTCCTTTCCCTTTTGTTTTACTTTACCACCTCACTGGGTGTTGATTTCCGGAGAGCCCTCGTATGTCCTTCATTTTCTAAAGAAACTAATTCCAATTTTTTCCTTCTCTCTCTCTCTCTCTCTCTCTCTCTCTCTCTCTCTCTCTCTCTCTCTCTCTCTCTCCCCTCCCTCCCTCCCCCCTCCCTTTTTTTTATTTTTTTCTCTACATGTCTTCATTTTACAGCACTTCTAAATCTCATGAAATCAGTCACTCTTTGAGGCCCTCGACACGAGATACCCTTGCTTGCATTATATATATTTTTCCCGTACCCAATGATCAAATCTCTTTGAAATTTTGCCCAAAGCTGAATGAAATAATGAGGATTTTATAAAAGCCTAAAAAAATATTTATAATGTACTTGTAGCCTAATTTTTGTAGTGGAAAAACTAGGTTATGAGAACCTGAATTTTCAGCATGATGGAACCAAAAGTTTTTGGATGTTAAAAATCATTGAAAAGACATGCTCTTTCTGTACAATGAATATATATTTTTTTTACTCCTTGTAATGAAAATTTTACATATTTTGGACATTATGGAAAATTTCAGTGTATGTAAGGGTAGTTCAAAACCGGCATTATTAAGACTTGATTTCCTTTGAAAATGGTGGCCATTTTTGTTTCATGACTTGCGGAATTTTTGGCCTTTGCACACAGTTGCGATAATTATAATAATTTGCTAAGAAAAATGATAGAAAGCCTGGATAAATAACATTCTTTTCAGTACATTTCAACTAACTAACTAACTTCTTAAACCCGAAGGTTCATGGCTGCAGCAACACAGGCCTTCCATCTGTCCCTATCTTGAACAAGATCTATATACTCTTTTCCATACCTACCGATTTCCTTTAGGTCCATCTCAACGTTGTTCCTCCATCTTCATCTTGGCCCTCCTATAGGTCTCTTACCATCAGGTTTCCCAACAAGAATCCTGTGAACTCCTCTTTCCTCTCCCATTAGTGCCACATGGCCTGCCCACCTAGTCTTCTTGATTTAATTATTCTAATAATATCTGGAAATGAATACAAATTATGTAGTTCTAAATTATGTAACCTTCTCCACTCACCTGTCTCCTCATCCCTTTTAGGTCCAAATATTTCCCAAGGATCTTATTTTCAAATACTCTCAATTTATGTTCCTCTTTCAATGTAAGGGACCAAGTTTCATACCCATATAATACTACAGGTAAAATTACTGTTTTGTATATTTTAACTTTGCAAGCTACATATTATGTTCTGCACCTCTTTTCACCATCTTTAATGCAAATGGCTGAAATTTAGGGCCAAAACTGATGTTCAATGTTGAAGAGAAATCAATGGTTAGGATTTTTTTAAAGTAGGGAAACAATGTAATATCAGAGCTTTAATATTTTATAAGAAACATATACATCCAAAGTTTTAGCAGAAAATATTTGACCTCTGTTACTGGTTTCTGTTTTTAGTTGTAGCTATTTGAAAATGCTAGTTTTTAATTTTTTCAAAATTTGGGCCCCAATATCTCTGGGACTTAATAAACATTTTGATATTTGCAGCATAAAGAGTACTCTATGAGAGGTACCTGTAAAAAAAATTGAGATTTACAGGGTGGCGTGGAGCCGACTGACACATTTGATATGCCCATAGATGATGAAAGAAAGGAAGGAGAATAAGGAAAACCGTATGTAATGGTGCATTGAAGTATGCAATTTTATTACTGACAACTTACAAGTTCATTTTTTGAAAATTACATCAGACATCCTTTGGCATGAATGCATTGTAGCAGACATCTCTGGAAGTTATCTCCGTAGTTCCTCAACAATGGCTTCTTTCAGTTGTTGAAGAGTCGTAATATGCCTTCTGAACACACGGTCTTTCAAGAATCCCCAGAGACTGCTGGCGTTCCGAACATTGTGGACTACGTTCACTCTCTGCAAGTTCTCGGGCGTACGCACTGTTGTTGGAGCTCCATGTTTCACATCCAATACACTGCCAGTTTCTTCAAATTTCTTCACCAAAGCCAATATGATATTCCGGGACTGTATGTTACCATGTCGGCTAACAATGAATTGTTTTCTGAGCAATCGCAGCACTTTAACCACTGACTTCGTTTTGTAATAACTACGAACACAGAAAATGCGATGTTCAACGCTCCAACGGGTCTGTCTTCATATGAAATGGCATCCTATCCTCTTCTCATTTCCTCCACAATCCACTTCAAACTATCGCGCATGCGTAATATATTCCACTTTCAAATGTGTCAGTCGGCTCCGCGCCACCCTGTATATACCATGGATAAGAAAGTTACGACGGGGAATTTGGGCAAAAAGAGGCAAATTTGTTATTAATTACAAATAAATATCATACAATTAAAATTATTGTATGTATTAATTACATCATACAAATGGCATAGTAAGCCCGTTAGTAGCTATTATGAATAAAAAGGTGTATAAGGAAGTGTCATATTTTCTGCTAAAACTTTGGATGTATGTGTTACCTCAAAAATATAAAAAAAAATAAAGGTATGATATTAAATTGCATCCCTTCTAAAAAAATCCTAAACATGGATTTCTCTTCAAAATTGAATATCAGTTTTGGTCCTAAATTTGAACCATTTGCATTAAAGTAGAGAAAAAGGTACAGAACATAAAATGTAGCTTGAAATGTAGTGAAAGGAATATTTTTTACCCAAACTTTCTATCATTATTCTTAGCAGAGTTATCATAATTATCACAACTATCTGCAAAGACCAAAAATGGCCACCATTTTCAAAGGAAGTCATGTTTTAGAAGAATAATGCCAGTTTTGAACTTCCGTGGAAAAGGGATTAAGAAAAAGTTTTTAAACATGGTCGAGCGAAAAGTACTGGGCCATTTGGTATGTATTGACCCTAAAATTTTCCACAATGTCCAAAAAAAGTAAAATTTTTGTTACATGTAGTAAAAAGAAGTATACATTTCATTCGTTGTGGGAAGAGAGCATCCCTTTGGAATGATTTTCAACAAAAACTTTTGATTCCATCATACCCACATGCTGAAAATTCAGGTTTTCGTAACAATTTTTCCCACCTCAAGAATTAGGCTACAAGTACATTATTAATATGTTTTGAGGTGTTGTATTACTGACAACTTACAAGTTCATTTTTTGAAAATTACATCAGACATCCTTTGGCATGAATGCATTGTTGCAGACATCTCTGGAAGTTATCTCCGTAGTTCCTCAACAATGGCTTCTTTCAGTTGTTGAAGAGTCGTAATATGCCTTCTGAACACACGGTCTTTCAAGAATCCCCAGAGACTGCTGGCGTTCCGAACATTGTGGACTACGTTCACTCTCTGCAAGTTCTCGGGCGTACGCACTGTTGTTGGAGCTCCATGTTTCACATCCAATACACTGCCAGTTTCTTCAAATTTCTTCACCAAAGCCAATATGATATTCCGGGACTGTATGTTACCATGTCGGCTAACAATGAATTGTTTTCTGAGCAATCGCAGCACTTTAACCACTGACTTCGTTTTGTAATAACTACGAACACAGAAAATGCGATGTTCAACGCTCCAACGGGTCTGTCTTCATATGAAATGGCATCCTATCCTCTTCTCATTTCCTCCACAATCCACTTCAAACTATCGCGCATGCGTAATATATTCCACTTTCAAATGTGTCAGTCGGCTCCGCGCCACCCTGTATATACCATGGATAAGAAAGTTACGACGGGGAATTTGGGCAAAAAGAGGCAAATTTGTTATTAATTACAAATAAATATCATACAATTAAAATTATTGTATGTATTAATTACATCATACAAATGGCATAGTAAGCCCGTTAGTAGCTATTATGAATAAAAAGGTGTATAAGGAAGTGTCATATTTTCTGCTAAAACTTTGGATGTATGTGTTACCTCAAAAATATAAAAAAAAATAAAGGTATGATATTAAATTGCATCCCTTCTAAAAAAATCCTAAACATGGATTTCTCTTCAAAATTGAATATCAGTTTTGGTCCTAAATTTGAACCATTTGCATTAAAGTAGAGAAAAAGGTACAGAACATAAAATGTAGCTTGAAATGTAGTGAAAGGAATATTTTTTACCCAAACTTTCTATCATTATTCTTAGCAGAGTTATCATAATTATCACAACTATCTGCAAAGACCAAAAATGGCCACCATTTTCAAAGGAAGTCATGTTTTAGAAGAATAATGCCAGTTTTGAACTTCCGTGGAAAAGGGATTAAGAAAAAGTTTTTAAACATGGTCGAGCGAAAAGTACTGGGCCATTTGGTATGTATTGACCCTAAAATTTTCCACAATGTCCAAAAAAAGTAAAATTTTTGTTACATGTAGTAAAAAGAAGTATACATTTCATTCGTTGTGGGAAGAGAGCATCCCTTTGGAATGATTTTCAACAAAAACTTTTGATTCCATCATACCCACATGCTGAAAATTCAGGTTTTCGTAACAATTTTTCCCACCTCAAGAATTAGGCTACAAGTACATTATTAATATGTTTTGAGGTGTTTATAAAATCTTTTGAGTGCTGTTGTATTTTGTTTCCCCTGAAATACTCATTATTTCATTGAGCTTTGTGTAAAATTTCAGAGGAAGGTACCTTGTGCCGAGAGCCTCAAGAGTGAATGAAAACCCAGATTTAATGAGATATGGAAGTGCTGTAAAATTATAGCCATTTGAGATAGTGAAAAAAAAATGAAGAGGATTTCTTTCAACTATAAGGAAAGGGTGTACACCAAATTTCATCAGAATCAGAGATGGAGGGTGACATGACCTCGTTGAAATGACATGGAATAACCCTGTTAACACACTCATCTTAATAAAATAGTAATAAGAATGTAACTAGATTTGTCAATAAAGAAAGCTGAAATTCAGAGTTTCAACCTCTAATCAGGTTCATCAAGAATCTGTTGGTTTAATATATAAGTTGTTTATCATTCGTGATCCAAGTTAGCCTTTGATGAAATGTATTTTTGTGGTATCATCTAAACAGTTTTTTTTTTTTTCCAAATTGCTTATGTGTAACTTTCTTGTAGATTTTGGCCAAACATGTGCTGTATATGGCTGCAAGAGCAATGGTTCAAGTGATGCTGTATCCTTCTATCGCTTCCCTCTTGACAAACTAGTGTAAGTACAACACATTTGTTTTCATTGACTTGACCTTTCATCATGAAATTATTAAGTTCTCCCTGCAACCCATTGCGAATTTCATAGCATTGCTTTTGTTTTCGTTGGGTGTGGAAGAGGAATGTTTTACAAATTTGGTATTGAACAAAAATACTTCAGTGTTTGAAATTTGTATGTATGATGCAAAATGCAGCTCTGTTCTAACCATTGAACTATATATAACTGGAATTCTCGCTGCAACGCTGACTTGCCACGAAAAGTGAAGCTGCTTTTGCAATTAGTTTCTCCAGGGAACGTGAAAAGAAAACGTGGTGATCCCATAAACTAATGATTATTTACTCGCCTTTTTGCTTTTGTAAAGCACAAGAAGAAACGTAATTTAACCATATTTATGCATTCATTGCTATAAATAAATATCTTATTAAGTGTTTCTTCGCTACATTAATAGCTGGCATGTGTTTTTCGAACAATTTATTCAGTCTTAAGTGGATTGAACATGGTACGGTCGTGTTTGGCATTTGGATGTACACTTATCCAAATGAACCTGACTGTCCTGAAAGATTTCTAAAATCCAGAAATCATTAATTTGGCAACATAGCTCTTGAGCACCAGCATAGAGTAGCTAACCTTACTCAGGGTTCCCACACACCTGGAAAACCTGGAAATCTCAGGGAATTTGAAAAAAATACAAATCTCAGGGAAATCTCAGGGAAAATCTTGTAATTGATTAATGGTTCCCAATGAAGCAAAACTGAGGGATTATAATATGCTCCTGTCTGTGGATAATCCAGGCTGTTGTAGCATTTCTCTTTCAGCAAGGAACTCGTATCTATTTGTTTGTCTGTTTCTTGTTTTTAAATGTGATTCCAGGGCTGGTGACCAAGTGTATACCCTCATAAATTTTGCTCTTTTTAAAATTTAATTAGCCGATTTCGATCTTTTACATGACGTAAAATATATTTCAAGATGTGGAAAACGCATAATAAAGATAACCTGATGTCCAAAGTTAACCAGTGTTCATCTGATTTCCCTTATTAGGGAGTAGTTTTAAGTTTTTTCTTCCTTCTTTTTTTACAAAATATTAAAAAAAATGGAGTGTCCTGTTTAGGGAAATATTTATTTTCTGCCATCTTTTGTGTACAGTATTGTTGATTGTGTATTTACTGCATTTAGAACAGAATTTTAAATATTTACTTACTAGTGCCATATATGAATTATGTACTGTTCATAAATACTTGTTCATATTTTAAGTTTTTGATCATGTTCAACTATTATTATAGTCATGACATGACATGTGAATTTTTACATGCCTCAAAAGCTCACATATGTGTAAAATGGAATTACTTGTAGGACCAGCAGATCTACATTAATATCATGTAGTGAAATAGTTTTCTCAACAGATATGCCAGAAATTGAATATCATGAGGTGAAGGCCAGTGGAATGGTGTATACTTAACCCCCCATCACACTTGAACTTGCAACTGTCACTAACTTACCATTACGTACTAGCATTCCTCACTTCTTCATCTTAGATTAGGCTCGTTTTGGAGCACTGTTAAGTTGGTTTTGATTTTATCACATGGCAATGCATATGTGGAAAGTGGGTTTTCTATAAATAAGCAGGTTTCAATAGAAAACTTGGAATAGAGTCTGTTGTGGCTATTCAACAAGTTTATTATGCAGTGAAAGTAGTAGGAGGAGTGTCAAATGTAGAAGTAAGCAGAGATATGATCCAGAGTGTTTAAGGTGCACATATTAGATACGAAGAAGCATTGCAGAAGATGAGAAAGAAATGTGATCACAAAGACGACAAAAGGAAATAAATGAAACGTAAAGCAAGTGAGATCCATGCTTTACAAGTCCAACAACAAAAGATGCAAGAAGAAGCAAAGGCTATTTCAGAACAATTAAAAAAAACTTGAAGCTTCTGAGAAGTAAAGTTTCGTAATTTGCTGTATCAGACATTAAGTACATTTCTTGTTTTATATTTCAGTCTCAGTAACTTATTATTCCTTTTTAAATCGGTACTAATAATTGTCACTTCATTTTTATGTGTTTTAAAAATTCCAATAATTTGTTTGTCTTAACTATTATTGTACGCATTACAGATTAATTGATATTGTATCCATTTATAAACGTGTATGAAAAGTGTGAAAATATTTCAATGTTCTTTATCAGATATGTTAGAAATTGTTTCAGAGTTGTTTAAAGTTCTAGAAAACTGGTAATCTTTGTTCTTAATTTCATGCAAAGAAGTGTAATTTTATTTTATTATTGAACTAGTTTGGTTATTTGCATCAGAAAACAACAGTAATAAAGAAGGTGAGGATGGTATGGCTATGAGGGGAAATGGAGGAGGCCATTGTAAAATTATAGTAGTCATTTACTGTGCATTCAATACTCTGGAAAAAATATGAGGATTCTGGAAAACTCAGGGAAATCTCAGGGAAAATGGGTTTGGAGTTTACGTGGGAACCCTGCTTACTGCAGATTGATCTACTAGGCGAGAAACACTATGGTGAAAGATTTACATGCATGGTTATAAAATGGAGTCAAAAACTCTTATTTGCCCATAATTATCACAATTTGCATCGAAAATGTGTTTATCGAATTGAAAAATGGTAGCTTGCGCAGTCATCAATATGTTTCAAGACGTTTGCTGCCAGCGATGTTGTGGAGACTCGCGTCAGGAGCTCTTTTTTCCTTAGGAATTAAGGGTCATGGGTTCAAATCTATTTTTTAAAAATTAATTCAGTGTAGAATTCGATGAATGTTTCCATCTGACCAACGTATTTGGTATATTTCTTTCTGGCACTAAGATATACAATACAGAGATGAGATTTATTTCAAAGTAATAACATTCCACTCGATCTAGGCATGCTAGATGTCAAAAATCTGCAATTATTTTGAAACTTATTTACATAACATGTCCTTGATTATTATTACTATTCACTGTAAGTAATTCTATTTATTTGTTCTTTGAAAAGACAATTTGCATAATGTTATGGGTGTTGCCTAATCCTACGGCGATGGCATAACTATACTCTTCGCCGTATAGTTAGGCAACAATCTGTTTTCATATTATCCACCGTCAGACTCCGCAATTTTGTCTTTAAAATGTATAAAAACCTAAAAAATGGTTCGATTTAGCCACATAAACCTAAAATAGGTTTTTTTAAGCACTATAAAACTTCATCAGTTGTTGAGTTTTTTTTTAACGAAACGTTGACATAACTTATTATGTCTTGCATACCTGTAAAGGAAAAAATAGGTTGAAAACCTAAAATCCAAGGTCTAGTTATCACAGATGCCACCTGTACTCAACATTCAGTTTGAAGAAATCAAGAGAGAGAAACATCCACTCACCCACCCACCCATACCCACGCTCCCAGCTGAGAATTCACAATTTTATTTTGCGTCATTTGAGAGATTCGGATATGAGATGATGTTAAACTAAAATATCTAAGCAGTGGACTTTCATTTTTCAAACTATATGTTGAGTACTAGTGGCATCTGTGGTCTAGTGGTAGCATGTTCGACTCGTGCAACATAGCTTAGTCATCAGACCTAAAGAATGACCTTAAAATTATTTAAAAACACCTAAAATAACTTTTGCTTCGAAAATGAAAGCTTGATTGTTAATAAAATAAAAGGGTGTTGTTTAATAATTCGATAAAACCTGCTGTTTGGTGGTTTGAACTACTAAACTATTGAAGCAAAGTGATGGAAGCAGTTAGGTGCTAATTTAATTTTCTTTATTTTTACTTCAAGGTTACATAAAATACACTGCAACTTTTTTTTGTACAAGTCATTCACCTCCATTCAGAATGGACCTTCCATGATATAGTAGATGGCAAGCAATTTTAAATACAGTTGTGCTTTGCATACAGAAGTAAAATGCTAAAGTGCTCCCCTGTGCTTTGCACCTTGCCATGAAGGCGTATGGGGGTGTGGAGTTAGGGCCCCACACTTTCTTGATCATGGCCGAAGGTGGGGGTGATGTGATCAGCACCATGCCCCTGGCTGCCTTAATCCCCCCAGGAGTTTCCTCGAGGTACCCACTTTATCTGATGCTGGGTGGAAGCCGGATCTGCTTGAACAAGTGTGATTAATTTAAATTTAAAAATTGATTATAGCAATAATAGAGGCCAGCAAGGGAACCTAAAAGTAGGCTTCACCCAAAGTATTTTAAGTTTGTTAAAGGAAAAGTAAATTTACCTGAATTAATTAATTAATGCATTGACGAACATTTCTCTTAAGTATAATATTTGTGCTTTTCCATTCATCATGTGTTCGTTTAATGGTGAACTTGTTAAATGGACCATGACTTGTTAAATGGACCATGACAGGAAATTTAGATTTGAAAGTTATCTTAGCAAATGCATTTAAAATTCACGAATCAAGGGATGAGAAAAATAATCCTTAAAATGAAGAAAAATGCAAGCAAAAAGGCAAAAAATACTGAAAAATTATCTAAAAGGCAGACAAATGCAACAAAAAATGCAAAATAAAAATAATGTTTTCTGGTTCTATCTAAAGGGAAACTAACTAATAGGCTTAGGTATTTAGCATTGTTTTGAATTCTCAGAAAATATGATTTTCCACAACTTCCGAGCCTTGGTCATCACATTCCTTGTTTACCAAAAACTTTCTGTTCGATTATGACAACAATTTTAGGTATTTTTTTATGAAATTGATGAAAGTTCCTATTGTTTTTAAAGAAAAAATAAAAATAATTACTTAGTGAATGGTAGTAATAATCATGGACATGTTATGTAAATAAGTTTCAAAATAATTGCAGACTTTTCACATCTAGCATGCGTACATCAAGTGGAATGTTATTGCTTCGAAATAAATATCATCTCTGAATTGTATACCTTAGTGCCAGAAAGAAAAAAACAAATACGTTGGTCAGATGGAAACATACGTTGAATTCTACACTGAATTAATTATTGCGAACATTCTTAAACAAAATTATTCAACTGAATTACTAAACTCCATACACAATGTGTATCCAAAAAAAAAAAAAGTTGTGGATTTGAACCTGCGACCTTCAATTCCTAAGGAAAAAGGGAGCTGACGCAAATACTTTACCAATTACTCCACAACATCGCTGATAGCAAATGTTTTGAAACATATTGATGACTGCGCAAGGTACCATTGTTCAATGCAACGAACACATTTTTTATGCAAATTGTTGTTATTATTAATTTTTGCTCATTGCACAGTACTTTGGAATCTATTGTTATGTTTTTGCATGAACTATTCGTAATTATGCCTATATGTGTTCAAACTTGACAGCGATTTCCTCCAGGTGGACCAATAGGGAGTGCAGTGTTTCTAACCTCACAACAGTTTCTCTGATTCCAATTTTAACATGCCAAATCAGAAGTATTCTCTAAAATTATTCGTCATACTTAAACTTTCCATTTTGTTCTCTATTAAAATGTTGGGCAAATATAGTTATTGACTTCATTTTATAACCACGCATGTAAATCTTTCACGACATTATTTCTTACCTTGTAGATCAACCTGCAGTAAATTTGGCTACTCTCTGCTGGTGCTCAAGAACTATGTTGCCAAATTAACGATTTCTGGATTTTAGAAATCTTTCAGGGCAGTCAGGTAACATTTGGAGAAGTGTACAAATTGTTAAGATAATTACCCAGATGTCCACATTTATCAGTAAATATCATTCTTAAAATATGTGTATACTGCACCTAAATGAATTTGTTAATAGTTGATTGATGGTAATTAAATGTTATAGGGAAAGCTTTCGAATGTGTGTACACCCACGTGTTAAACCTAATAACATTACTTTAATCAATGATGGTATTATTATTGCATGTATTAAAGAAATATAATTCGGATTTATGAAGCAATTTTACTTGTGGGTAAGACTTATCCAGCGCACATTCTTACGTCCTAGCAGAAAAACACATGTCCTGTCGGATTAGTGTCGATTTTGTTTTTTGTTAGATGTAGCTTCCTGCCTTGCACTTGCCGTATCCGTCACCTTTTCTCATTTTACGAAATTTAATCAAGATATTCTGTGTTAAATTTATACAACTGTCTTATCGCGGTCGCACAGTATAAGGATTAATTGACATGTCCAAAGTACATATATGCATTTATAACAAAACCAAAATTTAGTCTCTCTCAATACAGAGTAAGATCAAAGTTTCTGTGCATATAAGTGTACTTTTCAATCTATTCGATAATTTTTAATTAATATTTTCTTTTCATGCATTTACACAGTTCTCATTAGTTTTATGCTGTTAGCTGCAAGACACGATGTGTGGACATTTGCATGTAGTGTTGCATTTATAAATAAATAAATATTGATCTGTGCATTAGAACTTTTTTCTTTTCTTAGCAATATTTCTTGGATGGTTTGAACCCAATCATGCTCAGTCTCGTTCTAATATCAACAATACTATTGTGGCAAGAACACGATTTGGACAGCAGCTTGCGGAATTTTCAATATTAATCAACTTTTACCAAGAAGTTCTTAAAAATACATTGATATCATTATTTTAATCTTAAATCTCGTGCTGTTTGAATATAGGTGACATACTCATTGTAATGTTTTCTCATGAATTATGGGTTTTATTTCATAAATAATTGGTCATAAAAATCCATTCAGCTTTTCTTCCCATGTTCCCTAGCGTAATTAAGCGAGAGAATGTCTTCACTTCTGCGCCGTAAAGCAGTCTTTCCAGTTATTTATAGTTCAATGGTTTTAACGTACTGTATCAAATAATTCACTGCACAAAATTTTGTCATTTGCAGTGAAGAATGCATGTAGAACATAATCATAAGATTGAGAAACCCTCACTGGTTATAATACGCTCTGTAAAGGAAAAATAAGCGACACTTGCTCTGATATGGTTTTCACAAGATTCATTAACCAAAATGATTTTGTGCATGAATTACTGATAACATTACAATGTATATTTACAATGAGCAATCCAACCTTAACTACATACGCCACAGTTTCACCTTCTTGACATTACTATAGGGTCAATCCATATGAAGTCATACAACATGGTTGCTTGACCATTTTTAAAAAAGTTTATTTTTTGTGTGGTGTGAGTCTCATATGTTGACAGTTCAGGTGGAGCGCGTGAAGTAGCGTGCCGTGATCGAGTTTCTAACCGCAGAAAATGTGCTACAAATTAACATTCATCTGAGGCTGAAGGTTTTGTATGGGGATGAATGCATAGACATCAGTACTGTGCGATCTTGAGTTTATCATGCTCTTAAAAAAACCCAGCTGAAGAAATCTCATCTATGTGAGAGAATGGAATGAAAGGCTGCGAACCGCAACTGATGGTGGTCATCAAAATCGTGTACAGCTTGGGTTTTCTTTACAAACATGAACAGCCCAAGATCGCACAGTACTGATGTCTACACATTCATCCCCATAAAATGCCTTCAGTCTCGGATGAATGTCAATTTGTAGCACATTTTCTGCGTTTAGAAACTCGATCATGGCACGCTACTTCAGGCGCTCCACCGACATTGCATGGTTACATGCTGCCATTTTCCTCGCTATAGTTTAGCACCCCCTGGCGATAGAAGTTTGAAACCTTCAATGGAGAAGCGGGAAAGTCTTATAAGTGCATAAGTGCAATGTATGGTTGCTCAAAATCCAAAATGCGTTTACAAGGTAACAAAGAAAATAAAAACATAGGTAGCTTTACTTTTCAACATGCCCTCATATATATACTTTATTGCAGAGCCATTTCAGGATTGTAATGTTGTTCATTGACATTCCAAATTACAGTTTGTAGAATTTTAACACAAAATGTTAATATGAAATGAAATTAGGTGTAGCATATTTAATGCAAAATATAGAATTATTCACAAGTTTTGTATCTCTTTAACCAATTGAATCTCAAAATCAAAATTTATTCTGAAGTTACTTATCATGGAGTACTGCATTGTGTACAAATTTCAGATTTTTAAACAACTGCCCACCAGAGATATTTAACCCCGAACTTGGAATTTTTTAACAAAATGTACATGTTTATGACCCTGTAGAAAAACAAATATTAAAGTCTTAAGCTTCAAATAATTTTGACATACTCTATTGGTACACAGGTACTTGCACAAAAAAAATTCAAGTGTCAAACAAACTGCCTTCCCCCAAAAAAATGTTCGAAAATGTCATTTTGAGCGATTAAAATACACAATTTTGACCTTAAAATTTATTATGAAGGAATAATATTTAGAAAATTACATAGAAATATAATTGTAGCCTATAATGTGCTTTACATCACAGATTTTGTCTCATTGTCGTAGGACTTACCGGAGCTGAGATAAAAAAGTTGCCGCTGATGCTTACGAATAAAGAAAATGACGCGTGCCATGATAAAAAAATGCCCGCCATCTTCAAATCGGTGATAGTAAAAATAAAATAACAAAATAACAGTGGTTCTGAACTGTCAACATATGAAACTCACACCACACAAAAAATAAACTTTTTTAAAAATGGTCAAGCAACCAGGTTGTATGACTTCATATGGATTGACCCTATAATGAATTTATATGCATATATAACTAGCTGTGTGTGTGTTTCTATAAAAAAAACCTTTATAGAGAGGAATACATAAAAGTAAAAAAAAACATTAAGAATAGCACAAAACAAAAAAATAGAATATCTTAAGGGTAAGACATATTGTGTACGAACATCGAGAGTACAACACAGGAAACTAGTATTTTGTATGACCACCATGGGCCTTCTGCAGTGCAGCCAATCGTCGAGGCATGCTGGTTACAAGGTTATGGCAAAGTATAACCTCGATTTCATGGAACCAAACCCGGATTATCTGTTCCATGAGTTCCCTCCTATTCGAGAATGTCTTGTTATGCAGTCTTCTGCTCATAATGGCCCACAAATTTTCAATGAGATTCATGTCAGGCGAGTTTGGAGGCCACCAGTGTCCCGAAATACTCATGTCCTTGAACCACGAACCACATACTGACGATTTTCGCTCAGTGACATGAAGCATTATTGTCCTGGAAAACAAAGTAGTCCATATTTTCTCCAGAAGAGTAGTCTGTAGCTGTTGTAAGAACTTTACGTTCCAGAATTTGAAGATATTTTCGTGCATCAACTGACCCTTCACATATCTCCATCCTTCTGATGCCTTGAGCAGTAAATCAAGCCCACATCATCACTCCGCCACTGAATTTTTGCATCTCTGAAACACAGTCCTTTTTAAGTTCCTCGCCCTTTCTCATCCACAACTTCACACCACCATCGTTTCCCACTATTCTAAATCTCTATTCGTCGGAGAAAATTACGTGCTTCCACTAGTCTTCAGTCCAACTTGAATATCACCGCACAAGCTCACATCTTGCTGCCCTGTGTGCTTATGTCAGCTTCGGCTTCATATGCGGTTTCTTCTTCCCAATACCCACTTCGCTCAGTCGAGACAATACAGTTGTATAGCTGACTGCAATTCCAAGGTCATTACTAATTACACAAACGAGTTGGCATGAACTCATTCCTCGATTCTACTGTGCTGTTGTTTTCATTTTCCGATCTTCTCTGGGTGATGATTTCGTTTTTCTACCACACTGTTGCCGAAGTGACGATTTATTATGCTGGTTTTGCTTGTGAATTACTCTTCCTGATGTTGACTGGTGGAACTCCCTGAGAGATGTACCTTCGCTGTGCAAAGTAAGAATTTTGCCTTGCTTACGTGACGACAAGTAACATTTCTTACCCATTTTACTTGTTTAGAGTCCACACACAGCAACAATACTGCCACTTGACACTGTACAAACAATGAGAAATCGCCTTGTAATCAAGGGGTCCTGGGTTCGATACCCGGTGGAGGCACAAGTGATTTGGATCCCACTTTAAAACTGTAGGTCCAGTCCCGATTAGCCTTACTGTGCATAAAGTGGACTTAAAACACCAAATCAATCAATCAACAAACAATGAGAAAGCACAGAAAAGTCACTAACTTACCTTGCCCTACACATCACAATTGCAATGCAGAATTCTCACGACGATAACTGACTAGGTGCTTTCAGCACTATCTGGCGGGAATATTACTGATACACAAACATTTGACTAGTGCTGTTCGTGACCACAGGTGTCACAGATAACGCAACGAAACTATCCTACATCCTACACTAAAAACCCTGTGCGTAACAGCCCATGAAGGGCCTTGGCTTACCTACCAGCTGCCAGTCTCCCTCCCTCTTTCCTTCGTTTCGTCACCTCTAAGCATGGAGATCTTCAACCAGGATTGGAATAGTTGGGGGGGGGGGGGGGGTGTCAGCCCGAGGTATCCCCAGGTGTTGTCTAGGCGACCGAATTATGCTTACTCATTCGAAGCTCCCCAATTTCCCCACGATGGTGGGTGGCTTCCTACACTTCATTTCCTTTTATTTCTTTTCTAGCAGGCCGAAACTATGGTTTTCTGTGTAAATTACTGTGAGAATTGAGGTAAAGGTAAAAAAAGGTAAAGTGCTCCCACACCATAAAGGCATATACGGGGTGTGGGGGTAACGCCCCTCACTTTCTTGATCCGGTCGTGAGTGGGGGTGATGTGATCAGCATCATGCCCCTGACCGCCTTTACCCCCCGGAGAATTGAGGTGTCGTTATTTTTTCTTTATTATTATTATTTTTTTTTTCATCACTCAGGTCCTCCTTGTATGTTGTACACATGTTTGGATGTTTGATGTTCTCAGCTTTTATGAAATGCTGCCAAATTGACAGTTTTCATTGTGCTCACAACGATTTTTACACAATGTTGGTTACCAAATACACATTACTAGATAATACCAATTATCAGATTTGGATTACTCCAAGTGATTTTTACAATGTTTAGGCATTTTGTGGAAAAATATGCCATTTCTTGATTTCAAAAATCTAAGTATGATATCTTGTGATTTTTAATGTAAATCAGCAGTTCATTGACATGTGTGTGTGTTTAGCTACAAAATTTACTGGTTCTGATAACATGTACATTTGGATGTTTATCTACAATGGAACCTCAATTTTATATTCCTTGATTGTACATTTTCCTACATTTTTGTTTTTTCATGTGTGTCCCCTGAAAAGGGTAAAAGCAATGTTCCACTGTTATCAGTTACTGTCTTAAGAAAATTGTTGTTTTTCAAAATTTGCTTACAGTGAAACATGATTTTGCTCTTAATGTGCTAAATATACAGGGTGTATCATAAGTGATCGCAGATACAGAAACTGAAAAGTACATGATAGTAGAAGCAAAATAGTCTGTGTAAACATAGTGTCGCAAACAAACCGTTTGCAAGATCATTGCGAATGTATGTTTCTGATACTCCACTGACTTCATTGTTTGTACACGTTTTGCAACATAATCGCAAATGTATGGTTAGTTGATTATTTGAGCACTTTTCTCCTTGCGCACTCTGAGGTTTCTTTGTTGAAAACTGAACACTTCCAAAAGGGGGCATTGTATACAAATCATACGTCCTGAACAGGACGGAAGGCATAACTGGCACGCCACTTGTAAAGTGACAAGCAGAGGATGTGTACAATCAATCAAGTCAGTGTCGGATCATAATCATACATTCGCAGTTATGTCACAAACGACTTGTACAAACAATCAAGTCAGTGTTGGATAATAAGCATACATTCGCAATTATCTTGCAAATGGTTCGTTTGCGACCCTATGTTTACTGAGACTTTTTTGCTTCTACTATCGTGTACTTTTCACAGTTTCCGTTTGTGCTATCACTTGTGATACACCCTGTATATAAATAAAAAAATACATCATACCTATTTGCACCAATGTCAATTCAGTCACAAGTAAGAGTTAATCTCTCAGTTAATCCACAAATTGGCTGAATATTTGTTGTCACTACCAGAAATGGCAGACAATTTCAGAGGATCAACTTTATCCTCCAAGATCGGTGAGTAAAAGGGGAGTTAATCCTGATGCAGTGCAGTAATGTCTTACACCTGTCACTGGCAGTGCAGCAGTTCAGAATTTTAAAACTAATTAAATGTTGAAAATGGAGTTATATACCCAAGCTATGCATATGAAAATAAGAATTTTATCCTCTGTTATTAAATATACTGTACGAGGGTCACTATTTATATTTTGAGCCTTGGCAACACTGATTGAAGTTAGGCGCAATTTGACGTTTGCACGGAATCGTCTGGCATTATTGACCATAACGTACTTCAAATGTTTTGTCAATAGCTTCATTTGTGTTGTTTATGTTGCCTTGGAGATTGCGCGACAACAATAAAATGGAATTAACTCGTGAACATTTTCGTGCGATGTTTTTTTACGATTTTCGACGTGGATTATCAAGACAAGAGTGCATCGATCAACTTACTTCCACATTTGGCGATGAAGCCCCATCCTTTGCCACTGTGAAACGCTGGTATAACGAATTTAATCGTGGCCACCATTCGTTCACCGACGAGATTCGCGAAGGTCGTCCAAAATCAGTTGTTGTTCAAGAAAACATTGATGCTGTGCAAAACCTAATACTGCAAGATCGTCATGTGACATACTGTGAGATTGAGGCAACCATAGGCATTAGTTCCACCAGCATATATAAAATATTACATGATCATTTAGCTGTGAGAAAGGTATGTTCTCGTTGGATCCCACACAATTTGACAAAAACTCAAAAAGACGCTCGCGTCAATTGGTGCAAACAAATTCTCAATAAATACAATCGTGGTGCTTCAAAAGACGTATATAAGATTGTAACAGGTGATGAATCATGGATATATGCATATGAGCCGGAACGTAAACAGCAGTCGACTGTATTTGTGTTTCAAGATGAACCCAATCCAGCAAAAGTTGTTCGCGCTCCAAGCACAATGGTCGCCTGTTTTTTCAGGAAAACTGGTCATGTGGCAACTGTGCCTTTAGAGGAACGTAGAACGGTCAACTCTGAATGGTACACAACAATTTGTTTGCCAGAGGTCTTCGGTCAAATACGGAAAACAAACAAACGCCGTCGGATCATTCTTCATCAAGACATCACACATCTCGTCTAACAACCGACTTTATGAACAGTCAAAAAATCGAATTGATGAGTCATCCGCCGTACAGTCCTGATTTGGCACCCAATGACTTCTTCTTGTTCCCGAATGTCAAGAATAAATTGTGTGGACAACGATTTTCGTCGGCGGAAGACGCCGTTGATGCGTTCAAAAACCATATTATGGAGGTGTCTCAAGAAGATTGGAAACACTGCTTTGACAAATGGTTCGAACGAATGCAAAAGTGTATTGACCATTAGGAGAATACTTCGAAAAACAATCAAGCAGTTTTCAATGCCAAATTCCTGTTTTTTGCATTGTTAGGCTCAAAATATAAATAGTGACCCTCGTATTCCTCAGTGTACATTTATTGTGTATTGATTGTTTTCTGTTTCAGTTGCAGCCAATGGGTTGAAAAATGTACGAGAAGTGACTTGGATGAGGTGTTCCAACTGCATGGGGCTCCGTATATGAATGCTGTGTACAGGATATGCTCAAGACATTTCAAACCATCAGACTTTGGAATTCCTGGACAACGTAAATTTGGGTAATGTATCCATTTTATCTATATATGTAAGAACTTGTAGCATCTATGAGTATTGTTTTTATCCTGCATTTAATAAACATTTGGTGTAAATAATAAATATATATGATGGTGCTTGTGTTTGCTTGTAAAAATATTAAGTTAAGTTATCTTGGTGGCCAAGATGATGCAACATCCCTCCAAGAACCAAGACTATGAAGCAGCTTCTCATTTGTAATGCATGAAAAGTGAATATATTCTCTCTTTGCAAGTGTAAAATGATATTTTATCTACAGTTATTGATTCCCACTGACACTGATATTGATACTTGAAAATTAGAACAGTTAAAAGTCTAGTTGAACTTGTAATGTGCTAGGTCGGTGGAGCCAATTTTAGAAATGCAAAGAGGCCATGAAAATTTACCCAACTTAACCACACAATAGTCTTGATTTTTTTAAGCATATGGTACATGGTAAATGTACCTCTTCAATCTCTAGTGACGGTCACCTTGCTGAACAACAATTATTCAATAATAATGACTGGTTAACCTAAATAGCAGTAATGTGTTCAATCACTAAAAATGCATAAACCTCCAACCCAATAATGCATAAGTTTCGTGCTAATAAAGAAATTAATTAATGCACACAAATTTATAGATTGGTTTTAACTCTCTACCACAATTAGTTCTCAAAAAAAAAAAAAAAAAAAAATGTACATCATGGCAAGTTTGGAAGGTTCTCATTCGTAAAGGCTAACATACAGGAAAGGTTTCAGTCTGCTAAAGGCTAACCTACACCATAATGCATGATCTTTCAAATTTTTAAAAATTTTGGCATGGTGTGTTCTCAAAGATCTAGAATTCACAAAATGACCCAAATTATTCTGTTGTTGCAGCATAAATATCAGTATTGGTGGTGGTTAATTTGGGATAGGAATGGTTTTCAAGTTTGTAACTGTGTCATCAGAGCTGCATATTTATGCTAAATAAATCATTAGGGCCTTATTTTTATGCTGAATATAAGATGAAGATTTCAGTACAAAAATGTGCTCATTTCTTGATGAAAAGCAGCATTTTTGGTTTTATAATGTTGAAAACAACCCAAAATCTGATTTAAAAACTATATTTAGTACACAAAAAAGTACAGTGCTGTACAGTGCAGTAGTTATCAGAGTATTAAGTTTATTCCTGTGTAAAGGAGTGCATTTTTGCAACTCATATTTTTACAACAATCAATTTTCCATGCTTTTGCGTAACTCACAGGATAAATCAGACTTCAGAAATTGTTGTCGGTAAATGAACTCTAAATTTTGTATATTCCACATCTTGCAGTTCATTTCACATCATTTCATGACAAAACATAGTAGGAAATTGTATCTCACGGTTTAAAAAGCATGAAAAATAAACATTACATGTTACTTCACATTTTGTGTTTCTTTTCAAAACAGGATTTTTGATGTTTTGCTCTTACCATTGCTCTTCTCTTCAAAATCATTATCTGAAAAGCAAACCTTCTTTTTTCTTTGTTACATTTGCCACTTGTAAACTCTAGAAAGTTATAGCCAAGCATATGCCACAAAATCGTAATTCTTAGTTTTTATTTTCAATTGCAGCGTGAAACTAGAGAGTGTTCCTTCTCTGAACCTCCGATCATCAAAAAATGTGGCTGAGGACAGTAGTGATGACGTTCAAAGAGAATGGCAAGAATCCGATATTCGAATTGTATCAGTTATTTCACAGAAAGGTAAGAACATGCATAGTGTGCAACTGTTTCTTTTGGTCTAGTTGCCGCTGGGATTATTCTAAAATAAAATAAAATATTGCTCTCTATTTGAACATATGATACTGTCACCTTTGAAAAAATCACTTACAGAAGCATCAAAATTTCACAAACTGATGATGGTTTATCAGTTATTGGATGTATGCAGACAATGCCATAATATTGTATGAGGAAGAATGAGTGAGTGATAAAATAAAACTTTTGTGGTTTGTTGACACCTATGACTACTTTTCACCCATTGATGTATACTGGGAAATATTCTTATCTAAAATCCTTACCCGAGTGTTAAAAGAGGAGTGTAAAGAGCCCCCTGATACTGGTTAAAAGTACAAGGTTGTAATGGGACCAGCACAGGACAAAAACAACACATTAAAAAGATTACCTCATTCCTTAGAGACGGTGGAAAGTCCCACTCTTTTTTCAACATGCTGATTCCAAAAATTAAATCCTTTTTTACCCATGACATCTAGTTTTTTCAGAAAATACAATATATTAACTGCCTTAATTTCACAATCAAAATTATCATATTCACCATTCCATTAAGCCTATTACAGAACACAACAAAATAAATTTATACAAGGGAAATTTTGGTTGTTCAAACCAATAGGTGATTCTGGAAGTATTTTGATTGCTGGTCATGCACGTGATATTCATTTCCCCCCATTACATCAGGATTTCCATCATTTCCTCAATAGATGGCTCTGTTTAGATGGTTAAATATTGGTTTTCTACAATACAAATCCTCCAATTTTGAACTATAAATGCACATAGAATAGGAAGCATTTAATCCACAGGTGGTCTTCTATCTTCAAAAGAAAATGGTAAGCTTTGATCACGTAAGTTCCATTTTTGAAATCCCTAATAAAAAATTCCTTTACAAAATGTTAAAATGTAGTGTATTGAACTTAATGGTGTGGAGAAAAATCCTGGTCTAGGGAAAAATTTTGACATCATGGGAAGATTTTTATGTCATATCCATCATCAACATTCATAATATGAGAATTTTGATTGTAAAATTGTGAAAAATCTGACGTGATGGGGGAAATGGATGTCATGTGCGTGATCAACATTCAAAATACTTCCAGAATCACCTATTGGTTTGTAAACAATCGAGATTTCCCATGTTTAAATTTATTTTGTTGCGTTCTGTAATAGGTAGGTGTAATGGAATGGCGAATGTGAGAATTTTGATTGTGAAAATGTAAAAAATCCTTACGTGATGAGAAAAAATGAATGTCATTTTCGTGATCAGCACTCAAAATACTTTCAGGGTCACTTATTGATTTGGAAACAACCTAAATTTTCGTTGCATAAATTTATTTTGATGCGTTAGGTAATAGATGTAATGCAATGGCGAATATGAGATTTTTGATTGTGAAATTGTGAAAAATCCTGTTGTGATGGTAAAATATGGATGTCATTTCTGTGATCAGCACTCTAGTTAAATGAGCCTCAAAATATGAAATACCTTACAAATGAAGAACAGCAGTTCCGAGCATGGTTTGCTGAATCAAATTATGAGAAAGGAGAAGACCTGGATAGAGTGTTTGATTCTCAGAGCCAAGAAAATAATTTTGCTGACGAGTCATTGAAAAGTGACAATGATAACAACACAGATAAATCTCTTCATGATTGATTGATTGATTTGCTTTATTTTACTTCACTTTTTGTGCCACTTTCGGCTAATATGTGAAGATGGGGATAAGGGATGACATGATGAAATTGATGAATGGACATTTGCAAACATCCATGCCCAATCTGGGATTCGAACATCGTAGTGTGATGTGCTAACTACTACATAACGAGGTCCGTCGGGCAGGATGAAATTACGAAGTTGAATGTATGTGTCTCTTGTCAACAAGTAATAAACTGTTGAATTTATTACTAATGATTTGCAAGTTAGTTAATATCAAACGATAATTCTAAATAGAATTATAAACATTGTTTTCTTGATAATTTGTCTCATTATAGGTAATCAGTAATATTGCAATACAAAGATATAATTTTGTTATGTAATAAATCATAAAAATGTAAACTTACAAGTGATATATCCAATACATATCCATAAACTATTTTTAATATGATGAATGTGAAAAGATACTTGAAAAATTGACCACGCTCACTGTATGCCAACCGTGTTACTCTTGAGCTCGTATACCAATGAAGGGTTAATGGTCAGATAATAAAGTGAATTAAATCAATATTTTGTCAGGATCAATGAAGTTTTACTAGTTAGATATTATTGGTCTTGAAATGTGTGCATGCACGAGTCTCTCTTTTATATACATATTCAAGTTTTATAAAATCAATGGTAACATCTTTTTCTGTTGAAAATGTTATTAGTTGTTAATATAGATGATGATTCCTGTTTTTTGGACTTTTTTTTTTTGTATAAATGCCCATTTTACTACTGACAAATGTGCCTGAACTTCTGGGATACACTGTTAATGATTCAATTGAAGGATGATATATATATATATATCATCATCTATACAGATTCCATTGATGCCTTAGAGGAAAGTAAGTCACCAGACACACTATCAGAATCTGGCAACCAAGATGACGATTTCCCCGATTTCATCGCAGAAGATGTGCCTGGGACCATTGAGACGGAGGTGGTAGAATGCAGCTTGCCAGTTGAAAATGTGGAAGTTGTTTGTGAGGAGCACTCTTATGCAGCACCCAGGGCACAGAAGCAGTGTCGACTCTGTGCACATGACTCTCCAGACTTTGTGCCTATATTTACTTCAGATGGCATCACACAAAAGTTAGCAGAAAAGATCGACAAGTACCTACCTATTCAGGTAAGATATGAAGAAGTCCCTACATCTGACGTCTGCTCATGCATGTTAGTCTTGACAGAACCATGAAATGTTAGATCCCTCATAGTAATGTTCATTTTAGATGATTGCAAGAGGCAAGATGTACATTTTTATACTGTAATTAGTCATGAAATAGTGCAAAATTTTATACAATAGTAACTCAGATGAAAATTGCAATTGTATAAAACTTTGCCAAAAATGTGATTACAGTTTGTAGAGTTTTTAATTTTTACAAAGCTTCTAAAATAATTACATCTGTGTTTTCCAGAACATAATGAAATTTGCAGGCAATTGGCCAACACTTTCCTGAGTCTTCATTGCATTATATTAAATGTAAAGCCTCTTTTTAATGAGGTTTTCTTGTACAGATTTTCCGCATACACAGCATTCACACTGACTTAGAAATGCTGAAAAAATTAGGGAAATCAGTTAGGAGTGGAAACGTTTTGGAAGTTTTTCAAAGGTTCACGAGCTGGAAAAATAAGGACAAAATTTGATATAAAAAACACACTTCATTTTTCCCTTCCACCTTTTTCTCCCATTCCCCTCCCTTTTTGTTTGCTTGGGTTGCTTTGGGGGGAGGGATATTTTATTAACCTTTAAAGTCCCGTTGCGCATATGCAGTTTTTACCTCTGTCCCAGATCATTTAAACGAGTTTTGTAAGGTTTATAGAGCGTCTCAACCTTAAAAGTCAGTATGGGTTAAATGGAGCGCAGCGTTGCCAGATCAACAAACAGAGGAGCATCGAGTTGCTGTTAATCGCTAATGATTGTGATAAATTTACTTCCTTAATATTGTATAGGTAGAGGCATGCATATTTCGTTTTTGACAAAAAAAACTAAATTTGAAAAAACACATTGTAGTGTTAATTTTTCATGTCTTTGAATGGTGTGAGGTGCATTTTATGACCATATTTTGTCATGAAATAATGCGAAATGAACTGCAAAAAGCGAAATTAACTCTTAAACACGAAATTCAGGGTTTATTCACCGACGTGACACTTTCTGAGGTCTGAATTATCCTGAGAGTTATGCAATTCCCGGAAAATTGATTAATTCTGCTGTTAATATTGGAGAAGCAAAAATGGACTCCTTTACACAGAAATAAACTTAATACTCTGATAACTACATAAATGTGCTATTAGAAGTGATATGTTAATTCTGTGGAATAAGTGTAGTTTTTAAATCAAATTTAGGATTATATTCACAATTTTAAAACCAATATGTCTTTTTATATACCACTTTTCATCCATTTTTTCACCGCTATAACACCGATATTTTATTTTATTTACCGCTTTTGAATCCGAAATTGACTCAGTTTTTGTACCGAAATTTTGCTTTTTTATTTACCGAAAATATGTGCCTCTATGTATAGGAAATCTTCAAAATCTGTGTATTTGATGCATTTAAAAAAAAAAAGCTATAGTTACCTCAAGATTTGCATGTAAATCTTTATATTTCGACGTAACTATTTTACATTTGCATTATATGTGTAATACACGCAACTATTGTTACTTCTTTCGTTGAATGTTGTAACTTTTACATAAACAGAATTAAATAAATACAAAAACAAACATTAAGATGTATTTTTTTCCGGAAAATAAAGCACACTGCACTTCCTACGAACCAGGGCAAATGCCTGCAACTGAATTGTAACCTTGGTTGCACGCAGTGAATTTGATATGCGAGACAGCCAGCATAAACAAACTATGATTGCGGAATAAATAACAGTGCTGTGGAGTAACAATGCATTTCCCCATACCTCACTCCGCTGGATTTCTACCTGTGGGAACATGTCAAGGCCATCGTTTACTTTGGAAATTGTGTTCGTAATTAACACATTCCACAGTCAAAGCCAGTCTTGATACCCATTCGTGCAAAACCCTGCGTAAAGTGTCTGCAGTAATGTTGGCACATGCGTCAATGATGCGTTGCTTAAGGTGAACAATATCTCGAATTTTCTTGGAGTAAACGATGGCCTTGACATGTTCCCACAGGTAGAAATCCAGCAGAGTGAGGTCTGGGGAACGTGGTGGCCACTCCGCAGCACCTCGTCTTCCAATCCAAGTGTTGGGAAACTGCACATCCAGTTACTGACGAACACAATTTCCGTAATGAGAAGGGGCACCATCGTGATTTTGGTTTATCAGCCACAGTCCGGTTTCACGAAATTTTACAAGCACTTTACTGACGGTACCATAATGGATGGGGACCCTATCTGGGTGACGGTGGTTAAAATCGTCTGCAATCACCCTCGTGCTTCGTTTGCCTGAGATCAATACGATCTCAATGCGTTCTGCCTGCGTGAGACCCATGCTGTGTTACGTCACCTGCAACGATAAAGCAAGCATAAAAACGTTAATAACTTCTTCCCTGTTTGTGCTAGAGCAAAATTATGCACACCGTTTAACTCGTGAGAATATTTCCTATTGAAATGAGGTATTACACGCCATGGTTTCCATTTGAACTTTTAAAGTTGCATTCAAGATGTCGGATTTCAAGATGGCGGCCATCATCGTCATATGCCCTATAACATTTTCCCCCCACCCCTATTATCAACCTGCAATGTTAGTTTTTGGAAATATCATGTCATTCAATTTTTATTCAGGTGTTTCCACACTTTTGGAACACCCTGTACATATATATAAAACTCTCCTCGTAAGCCAGTTAATTTACTCTGGCGAAGAATATCATATCTACAAACACCATAGATCCCATAGAAAAAAAACTGGCGAAGTTGTTCAAGTGGTTTCATATTTATGGCTCTTGAAGTATTTACTAGAAAAATTATTTTCCTGTAGTTTACGGTTATTACAAGCATAAGGGAACAGTTTTTCTTTGTGACATTTCAGAACACTCGCTCCCTTCATCAGACATTTATTTTCATTTTGACTAAAGATACAGTTATAACAATGGTTAGTAATTTTTTTTAAACAAAAAGAATCCATTATATAATGGATGTTGTCAATGTTACATTGTTGTAATATAGCAACTTAACTGAAAAAAAGCAGTCTGTTTTATTTTTATTTAAAATTATGAGTCCCAAATATCATCAGGTAATTCAAATTCATCATTGTTTTCACAAAGTCTCTTGATGTTTTCTGTTACATTAAATTTTAAAGATGGTGGTTTACTCCATTTGTGAAAAAGAAAACTGCATACTGGATCTATGTTACCATTTTCATTATTTAATTTATTCCAGTGTTGTTCTGCAATGAACTAAGCTTCCCAGACATTCAACTCTGTGTTTCCCGTCAATCTTTTTAAAACCCTTCTCTTTTTAATCAAATGCTTCTCTTTGATGATGTGAGTTGACAAACCTGTTCTTGGGTTTAGATTTATAATGTCCAAATCATGTTCGTGCCATCTTATTGCCATTTTCCTTGCTGTTTGTCCCACATAATCTTTTGAACATGAACAGCTTATATTCTATATTCCTGTGGTTTCCACATCTGGTAGAGAGTTTCTCATTTTGAATTTATTAAATGTACATTCCAAACTTCTTGGTGATTTAAACACAATTTTGAAATTAAAACTTCTAAAATTTTTTGCAATTTTATGTGAGAATCCCTTGTGGAATGGAATGCACACAAATTTCTTTTGAACAGATTTTTCATCTTTGTCTGTTTTTTTCTTTTTTACTGCCGATTGCCTTTGGACTACCAAAAACTCACAAACCAGGAACTCCAATACGACCCATCATTGCAACTTTCACACATCCTGCATACAAACTATCCAAATATTTAGTTTAAAGGCTTGCTATAATTAAACAACAAACACCATTCAGTGTTAAAAATGCATATGAAGTGAAACAGAAACTAAAAAATATTGTTTGGAATAATGAATTTCGTCTTGCAAGTTTTGATGTTGAAAATTTATATCCTAGTGTCCCAATAGAAGGTGCCACAGATGGCTTATTGAGATGAAGGTTAACGTAGTAGAATCATGGGAAATGGTTCGATGGTTTACTGTATGTGCAAATTACAATTACTTTATATTTGATGGCAAAATCTATCAGCAAAGTAATGGTCTATCAATGGGAAACCCAATATCCGGAATCATCTACAGCATTTTCTTTCATTACATAAAATCTCCAATTGTTAATGAGATAGGTGCGGATATCAAACTCTACATCAAATATGTAGATGATGTGCTAATTATTGCTAAAAATGAGAACACCATCATGGACGTATTTAAATTGTTAAATGAATCACATCGTCGCATAAAATTCACTTGCGAACCCATGAATAACAATTTAATTTCTTTCTTTGATCTGCAAATTAAGACAACTGACTCAACAATTCAAACATCAGTCCATAGAAAAAAATTAGCAGGGGAAAAATACATCCATGCCAATTCAGAACATTCGCGTACAACAATGGATAACATATTTTTAAATTTTTTCCTCAGAGCATAAAGACTGTGTTCTAATAATAACGATATCAAAAATGAAGAAGAAAGGCTTTTTAATGTAGCAAAAGAAAATGGCTTTCACACTAACAGAATAAACCAAATCAAAAAACAAGTCGCAAGAAAACGAATGGAAAAGAGAAAAACAGACAAAGATGAAAAATCTGTTCAAAAGAAATTTGTGTGCATTCCATTCCACAATGGATTCTCACATAAAATTTTAAAAATTTTTAGAAGTTTTAATTTCAAAATTGTTTTTAAATCACCAAGAAGTTTGGAATGTACATTTAATGAATTCAAAATGAGAAACTCTCTACCAGATGTGAAAACCACGGGAATATATGTTCATGGTCAAAGGATTATGTAGGACAAACAGCAAGGAAATTGGCAATAAGATGGCACGAACACGATTTGGACATTATAAATCTAAACCCAAGAACAGGTTTGTCAACTCACATCATCAAAGAGAAGCATTTGATTAAAAAGAGAAGGGTTTTAAAAAGATTGACGGGAAACACAGAGTTGAATGTCTGGGAAGCTTCGTTCATTGCAGAAGAACACTGGAATAAATTAAATAATGAAAATGGTAACATAGATCCAGTATGCAGTTTTCTGTTTCACAAATGGAGTAAACCACCATCTTTAAAATTTAATGTAACAGAAAACATCAAGAGACTTTGTGAAAACAATGATGAATTTGAATTACCTGATGATATTTGGGATTCATAATTTTAAATAAAAATAAAACAGACTGCTTTTTTTCAGTTAAGTTGCTATATTACAACAATGTAACATTGACAACATCCATTATCAGGGTGGCGACAGACCTGGAAAACCTGGAAAACCGGGAAAAGTCAGGGAATTTGAGGTGTCAAAAAAAGTCAGGGAAATGTCAGGGAATTTTGTCTTCATTGATTTTTTTAAATTTTTTTATTTAAAGATATCGTTATGGAACTCTGCACGGGAACAGAAAATTGTTATAACTCGGGCACTATGCGAGCAATCTACTTCGGATAAGTTTTGTTTTGCAGCTAAGACATAAGCGAATGCAAACGTGTACAATTCAGAACGCCGGAACGAGGAAGGGGGTTTGGGGGGCTCGACCCCCGAATTTCAATAGAAAAAACAAAAATCTGAAGTTTGCCCCACTCTTCTCCCACTATTTTGGGGAGAAGGCGCAAACTTTAGTATTCTTTTCAAAGAATGGACATTTCTCAAGAGAATGAAACATGTTTCATGTTCTTGGGTGCTATACAAGTAGATTAATAAGCCAAAAAGTGTTTTTTTTAAATGAAAAATATGTAACTTGCATTTTTGGAGGAAAATTGTTATAACTCGGGTACTATGGGAGCAATCTACTTCGGATAAGTTTTGTTTTGCAGCTAAAACATCATAGCATGCAACCGTGTACAATTCAGAACGCCGAACCGAGGAAGGGGGTTTGGGGGGCGCGACCCCCGAATTTCAATAGAAAAAACAAAAATCTCCCACTATTTTGGGAAGAAGGCGCAAACTTTAGTATTCTTCTCAAAGAATGGACATTTCTGAAGAGAATGAAACATGTTTCATGTTCTTGGGTGCTATACAAGTAGAATAATAAGCCAAAATGTGATTTTTTTAAATGAAAAATATGTAACTTGCATTTTTGGAGGAAAATTGTTATAACTCGGGCACTATAGGAGCAATCTACTTCAGATAAGTTTTGTTTTTCAGATAACACATCAGTGCATGTAACCGTGTACAATTCAGAACGCCGGACCGAGGAAGAGGGGCTGGGGGCACGACCCCCGAATTTCAATGGAAAAAAAATGGATTTTGCCCCTACTTCCCCCGCTATTTTGGGTAGAGGGCACGAATTTTATTATTGTTTTCAAAGAATGGACATTTCTCAAGAGAACGTAACGTGTTTCATGTTCTTAGGTGCCATACAAGTTGAATAATAAGCCAAAATGTGATATTTTTTTTTTACGAAAGATATGTAATTTGCATTTTTGGAGGTAAATTGTTATAACTCGGGCACTATAGGAGCAATCTACTTCTGATAAGTTTTGTTTTTCAGATAGAACATCACAGCATACAACCATGTACAATTCAGAACGCCTGACCGAGATAGGGAATTTGGGGGAGACCGACCCCGAATTTCATTGAAAAAAACATAAAAATGTGAAGTTTAACCCCCTCTTCTCCCGCTATTTTGGGTATAAGGTGCAAACCTTAGTATTCTCTTCAAAGAATGGACGTTTCCAAAGAGAATGAAACATGTTTCATGTTCTTGGGTGCCATAAGCCAAAATGTGAAACCAGTGGCGTCTCCTGACCCTGAACTTAAGGCGTTGGCAAAGAAGGAATGTTAACCCCTCCCCCTCTCATTTCTGTGAACCAATATTACAAATTTTCTCCGTACCTTTTTGGTGTAAATTTATAAATATTTAGAAAAACATTAAATTACATAAATTATTTTAAATGAAGTAAATACTTCATTTAAAGTATTAATATATTTGAAGAGTAAGGAGAAAATTAATATGTTCAATACTTCGCCATACAATTAATTTTTAAAGCACGAGTTTGCAACCAGAGGGGTTGGTGGAACCATGGTGGAACTCCTACCTATCACCCATAAAAACACCGTGGACATAAGAATGACCCGTCCATTGAAAAATCGCTAAAATGCACATTCCCGGTTTTTCCCCTTACCCTTCATTTATCCTTCCAAAAAGTAAAATTTGAAAAATCAACTGCTCATTACTTAGTTACTTCAATTCCAGTCTATTCTTCTTTCTTTAGAGAGAAATGCGATGATCACCGCCTCATTAAATTTGGATTTATCCCCTTCTCGCAGCTTAGAAAGTAATTCCTTCTCGATTGAGATAAGACTTAAATTCGTCATCAGGTTCTGAGCTTGAGTAGATCGGCAGAATGTGTGGATCCTCTTCAGTGATGAGAACGATCTCTCGACAGATGATGTCGTGGAAGTAACTGTTGCGATCAACACTGCTAATTTATATATTTCCGTAAACCCACCCACTAGATTCGTGATAATTTACAATCTCAATTGGTGTTTTCTCTGATCTTTCAGTGGAAGCATACCAAACATAAAGTTCATTCTTCTGCAGTTTGGTTAAATTAAACACACTGCCATAAATTTCCTACAATTTATGTACGAGATGGTGAGGAAAGTTTTCTCTTTTATTCAAGTTTTGTGGGATTTAGTAAATCAAAATATTGCAATTTTTCAATTGATGCGAATCTAATTGTTATCTGGTTGCTGATATTATCAATGATTTCAAAGTAAAGCCTCCGGCAGTGGTCTTCCTGTGGTTCGTTGTTCAGTCGCCTCCTTTTCATTTCAACAATCTCGTCCTCTTCTACTGCACCAGTTATAGAATTCCATAGTGTTTCGAAATTCTCACTTTCCTTTTTCAGCTGTCGTTGAAATTCAGTTATTTTATTACTGCAATACAAAATATCAACATTTTTAGACTGCAATATACTGAATAATACGTCTGAAAAGGCAAGCAAGTTGGATAAAGCCTTTTTTAAAAATATATTTTCGAAGTCCTTCAGGAAGCTAGAAAATCCTCTGGAGTCATTGCAGTCAAATGATCGAAGTCTCCACTTTCACTAACATGTTCAAAAAACATAAGCAGTGCTTCTCTCTTGTCATTGACTGTCCACACTAGCCTAGAGGTAAAATTTCATCTGGTAGGAGCTAATGACGGGAGCTTTCTGGACATGAAAGCAGAAAGTTCGTGTAACCTTTTTGGAGAATGAGATTTAAGTGATTTAAGACCCCAAAAGAACACCTTAAGCTCTTTGTTACATTCTAACGATTGTTGCAGCACCAAGTTCATTACATGAACATAACAATGCGTATAAAAAGCTTTCGGATAAATTTCCAAAACTTTACTTTAAAGGCCATTCAAATGACCACTCATTAAAGAATATCCATCGTATGTCTGGGCAATTAATTTATCCCCACACTTATATTTATCCATTATTTCAGTCACGTGACTAAAAAGAGCTCCTGCAGTTTTATCGGCGCTCATGTCATGAAATCCAATAAATCTTTCAATGACTTTTTTTCTGTGAAGCCGAGAAAAAACGTAACACAGTTGACACCTGAGATTTTTTTCTAATGTCTGATATTTCATCGACCATGATAGCCACAAAGTCTGTGTTTTGAAATTCATTGTAGATTTCATCTCTCAGAACATCCGAAACTGAATTTATTAAATCATTTTTATTTCCTGCCGAAGTACCGCGAAAAACTGTATAATTTAATAAATGTTATTTTAATGAGGGATCGAACTTCGCACTTGCAATGAGGAATTCCATGTAATTGCCCTTATTTAGAGATGCTGCATTTTCATCATGGCCTCGGAATGGCAGTTCTTGCTTTGCTAAATAGCAGACGGCGTTAATCAACCTCTTTAATATTTCCCTGTTCTCTTTTACTTTTTCATTGTGTAGCTCTATTTCAGCTTTTCGTTGAGTATCCAAAAGAATGTCAATTCTAGTAGGGGTGTCAACAAAACTACTAAATTTAAAGAAACTTTATTATAAAGATGCAATTCAGACTCGCTGTGTTTTCTCACTGCAGTATTGAGATGATTCAAATCCGCATACCCTTGATAATTCCCAACACCTTTTTTAGTCTAGAATAATAAACATGTCCAACAGTAAAATTTATTCACCACATCACACCCGCAAAGCCAGTCTGGAATTTCATAGAATTCTTTTCGAAAATGTCTCTCAAAACCTTTTCCAGCACAACTTTTTCCTTTAACACATGTTGATATCGTGAGATTCGAATATGGTCGACTATTGTCAATCACTTGTTTCTTCTCTGAATACGAAAGCGAAGAAAATGAATTATTTAAATACTTTTGCACAACACTTTCACTATTCTCCATCTTAAAATAATCACATCACTTCACACCACACGTTTAAAAAATAATGCACAACAATCACGAGCAAAACAACGCGGAACGCGGGGCGAATGAAGCCAAAGCGTTGGGAACAAATACAACGCCTTGAGAAGGTAACCATGCTGGTGAGTGGCAGGGTGCGCATGCGCGGTCATCCTATGTTTTGGCAGTGGTAAGACGTTGGATTTCCTCGCAACGCCCTGACGTCACGGACCGATCTACCTGCCTGACAACCACTGCGCGCTGCTCCGCGTTCGAAAACTACCGGGCGCTCGTGACTGACAATTGAAGAAAAACGCTCAAATTCGTAATTTATAAAAGTACAGATACTTTCTTCTTTATTTCATTTTCCTTTGGCCGTTGACACACGACTTACACACCCAGAGAAATCGCCACTGTGTGAAACACTGTTTTTTCACTAAAAATAAGTAATTTGCATATTGCTCAGAAAATTGTTATAACTCTGGCACTATGGGAGCAATCTACTTCAGATAAGTTTTGTTTTGCGGCTAAAACATCATAGCATGCAACCGTGTACAATTCAGAACGCCGAACTGAGGAAGGGGGGGTTTGGGGGCGCGACCCCCGAATTTTAATTAAAAACTATAAAAATCTGGAGTTTGCCCCCTCTTCTCCCGCTATTTGGGACGAAGGCGCGAAGTTTAGTATTCTTTTCAAAGAATGGGCATTTCTCAAGAGAATGAAACATGTTTCATGTTCTTGACTGCTATACAAGTTGAATAATAAGCCAAAATGTGATTATTTTTTTTTACGAAAAATAGGTAATTTGCATTTTTGGAGGAAAATTGTTATAACTCGGGCACTATGGGAGCAATCTACTTCGGATAAGTTTTGTTTTACAGATAAAACATCACAGCATGCAACCGTGTACAATTCAGATCGCCGAACGGAGGAAGGGGGGTTTGAGGGCGCGACCACCGAATTTCAATGAAAAAAACATAAAAATCTGAGGTTTGCCCCCTCTTCTCCCGCTATTTTAGTGAAAAGGCGCAAACCTTAGTATTCTCTTCAAAGAATGGTCGTTTCCAAAGAGATTGAAACATATTTCATGTTCCTGGGTGCCATACAGATTGAATAATGAGCCAAAATGTGAAACTCTGTTCGGAAATGTGGCATGGATATGTTGCGGAGAGGGGGGAGGTTGGTCATCAATATGAATTTCCCAGGCTTGCTCCAGACCTGTGTCAGAGTTTCCACCCAAACATAAGAGTGTGAATGTCCAAAAAGCACATTCATTTCGTAATCAGCACCATTATACCATATGGTATCATCAGGCCAGTACGACCTTACTCTGATGATAACATGGTATCATTGAGGGAGTAAAGGTTAAGCCTCTAAATATTACGTGCAAAATGCATTGAATTATCATTTTTTCTTGTCCATATGGGAGTAGTAAGGGGACTTGTCACGTAGTAAAGCATTTTGTTGGGCAAACTGAAGGAACATGGTAACAAATAGGTTCCATTGATACATAAGATTTTTGTTGAATATCGCCACCTGACAAAGTATCTCACTACAACATGCGACAGAAATTGCATGGACTGCAAATAGGCTGCTGGAATTTTATTACTCTTCTGGCTCACTTCACCTTATTTAATGTAGCAGTGCTTATGAAGGTCTTCTTTCATCATCCTGACGTATTACTGGTTTCGCACAAGTTAACATACGTTTACAATGACATTGCACTATTCTTAGATATCAAGAAGAATTCAACCAAACGGGATATATATTGAACACTATCACGAAAAAGTGAAACATAAACTGCATTGGTGAAAGTTATAAAAATTTTCAAGAGCATGCTCCCAACCTCAAATTTACTGTAACACTAGTATTGCATTGAAATTAACGCCACTCTCTGTCCTGTCTGTTTAAACTCGTGAGAGATGGTCATTAATCTCTCACAGGGTAAGGTTAATATCCAATATTATGAAACAAAATACTAATAATAAATACGTAAATATTTTAATATCATATTTACTCGAATCATAAAAGCAAATCACTTTCTTCAAGAATTTACTTTTTTCTGCCAGCCCTGCTAAATTTTCACTTTCCATCTACTGATTTATATGAAGGGTGGCCAGAAAGTAATTTCCAATTAGTAGGGACATTGATTTTTCGCAAACGCCAAAACCGTGAAAGATGGTAATTGCTGCGAAGTTATGTTTAGGAATGTGCAGTGATGTCTGGACACCTTTTTCGCCCCTTCGAAATATCGAAATAATGCGAATTTGGCATAAAATGCGAATTGTTGGCATTTTTAACGATTTTTTTAAAAAAGAAATGTCATAAAAAATGAAAAATTCCATGAAATCCAACATTCTTGTCTTTTCTAGGCCATGTTTGTGTACATAGAACATGCAAGTTTTCCAACATTTTACTCAGGAGTAAATTGTAGAGTTATACGTACATGGTATAATTCTGATAGACACATTAAATCATGTATTTCCCACAATTTTTTCAACTTCTATCAAAACCATTTGCATCACAGAGCAAAGTGGTAGGGTTCTAACAGGAGATCGAGTGCATATGTACTGTCACAAGGGAGCCACATCTTCGTATTTGTCACAGAAGATATGTTTTGAATTACCAAGCTAAGTGTGCACCATCGGCATTTGTCAAGCGAGTAATAATGGAGCTCAGTCGTTAGGGCATCTGACTAATATGCGAGAGACCCGGGGTCGATCCCCTGCGGGGGAGAACCGGGAAGTTTTCCACATATTCAAACTGCTCCGGCGCCAGCATAATATGAAACTTGTACCTTGAGGAAACTTTGAAGGATAAAGCATGCCAGGAGTGTGGTGCTGATCACATCACCTTCAGCCGTGATCAAGAAAGTGTGGGACCCTAACTCCACACCCCTATACACCTTCATGGAAAAGTGCAGGGGAGCACTTTACTTCTACTTCCTCAAAAACCAGTTCCAACATATCAAACTGTCACGAAAATACGTAGACCATGTGACCTACAATTTAAAATAATAGTTTAAAAGCACAATGAAGTATTAAGTTTCGGTATATTTGGCAGATAAATGTTCTAAAACAAAAACGCGAATTTTGGGAAACATAACACTAACAAGTCAAAAAAAGATGATGCCAATTTTTTGTGCTATAATATATCGGTATCTGTCACGTGAGATTGATTGATTAAAATTTTTTTGGTGCGTCGCCACTTATGGTCATTATGCAGCCTTCAGTATATACGGGGGAAATTCCATTATCTAAAATCATTACCTTAAAATTAAAAAAAGATGTATGAAAATAACTTTCTCAAAACAACTTTCAACATATCAAACTCTCATGAAGATATGTAGGCCATGTGAAACAGTAGTTTAAAAACACCATCAAGGTATAATTTCAGATATTTGCCAGAAAAGGCGCTAAAATGAAAATGTGAATTTGGGAAATATAACACCGTATAGTAAAAACTAAAAAATAAGAAAATACACCAATTTAGAAAAAACTACAAAATATTAAGGTCCCTACCGATTAGGCATAAATAAAACAAGAATATCAGTAGTAATTTATTGCATTAGTAACAGTGAGTCCTAACTTAATTTTCGGCATAATCACCACCGTTCTTCTGGCATTTGTCGTAGCATGTCACTAAATTTTGTATGACCATGGTATATGTGTCTGACAAACAAAGACTGGAACTATCTCTACCGCAGTGTAGCTGTCAAATTCTTGCCCTGCCAGAAACCTCTTCAGTTAAACCAGGAGATGAAAGTCGGTACATTAAAGGGCAGGGCTGTACAGGGAGTGGTCCAAGATCTCTCACCTGAAGTGATGCAAAGGGCCTGTGTTGTGCTGTATGGGGTTGTGCACATTCGATTGGCCTTCCGTGAATTGTCTGCAACATCGTCTGACCATACTATCATTCACGACATCCGGTCTGCACACTTCACACAATTGCTGGTGGTTCTGTGCCCAATTCTGAGCGTGCAATGTAGGTTACATCGCAGTCTGTGGGAGACTGTATGAGAGCTGCAATCTTTAACCTAGAACTGTCCTAAAACGGCTGCATTGCAACTGTACCAGATTACAGCTAAATGCCACTTCTTCCTGTCTGCATGTGTGTGTGTCCCTCTCCGACCACTAGTGCTGCGTATAGGCACCATTGGAGTTTTTTTTTCAGGATTCCCCTCGTATATGAACTTTCAGAAGCTTTTATTATTAGTGTTTTAATGTGTGGTTAGCTAAATCAGGTACCTATACAATGCAATTCTATCAATTCCTTGCGTTAAATTTCTAATATCTACATACCCTTTTCGTCAGCATTAATGGTATAACTGCATCTTGTCAATTTCACAGTACTTCACTTGGATATACTGTACTGAAGCAGAAATCCCATTGATAATGTAAGGAAATATGACACTTTATTTTGTTTGATTTCATTGTTTCACTTATATGCAAGAGTAAAGTTGTTTGCTTTACAGAGAAGAGGGAAGTTGCTTTATGCATTGAAAATGAGGCCGCACTCATGGTTCTTGCAAGCAGAGGCTTCCAAACTTCAGTGGAAATATCAACATATAATACCAAGAATGTATAAGGAGACTGATAAATTACAAATTGTATTTCTTAATTATTCACTCTTCATTCTTATCTCATTTAATCGTAACTTTAAAAATAATCAAGTATTTTATTTTAAACTTACTGCGTATGACAAAATTCCGTAATCCTTCCCTAGCTTGTGAATTGTAATAATTTTACAAATTCACTATTTTGCAGTTTGAATTCAAATCATAGAGAATAGAGGAATTAAGTCAATTTCATTGAAGATAATATTGGTGCTTAACAAATCCATGCCTGGATCTGTGTGAGTTTATTATTTCAATTTACAAAAACATCGCTTTAGTTTAGTTTGTAATTGTCAGGGAAAAATGTAAATTTTGTCCTGGAAAACCTGGAAAAGTCAGGGAATTTCATTTTTGCTTGTTTGTAGCCACCCTGATTATATAATGGATTCTTTTTGTTTAAAAAAATTACTAACCATTGTTATAACTGTATCTTTAGTCAAAATGAAAATAAATGTCTGATGAAGGGAGCGAGTGTTCTGAAATGTCACAAAGAAAAACTGTTTCCTTATGCTTGTAATAACCGTAAACTACAGGAAAATAATTCTACAATGCAGGCAATGCGTACATACAAGAAAAACTATTTACTAGAAAAAATTAAGCGCTTTGCAAAATTGCATAATTATGGAAATTTCAGATCACATGAATTTATGACAGGTTATATAATGCCGTCATTAAATAGAGCATAAATAACTACAGGATAATGATTTCACTGTTTGAAATTTATGACACATTTTGTAAATTTTGTAACATCTGGCGATGCAGCGGTGGTAGAGAAGTAAAGGTAAAGGTAAAGTGTTCCCCTGTGCATAGCACTACGCCATGAAGACGTATAGGGGGTGTTGGGGTAATGCCCCACACTTTCTTGATCCGGTCGTGAGTGGGGGTGATGTGATCAGCATCACGCCCCTGACCGCCTTTACCCCCCAGGGTTTCCCCCAGGTACCCATGTTATTCGACGCTGGGTGGGCGCCGGGGCCGCTTCCACCGTTAGAAAAGTTCCCGGATTTGAACCTTTTGATTTGATGCAGCGGTGGTAGAGAAGGACAGAGCTATTGGTTAATCTCGTGTATTAGAGAGAGTGGGAAGTACTCCATTTACTTTCATACTGACTTTTAAGGTTGAGACACACTATAGCAAAAATCGTTATAGCATTCTTCCTATGTCAGATAATTTAGTGAAACAAGAAAACTTTTACTAAGAATAAAATGTACTTTGACATAGAAAAGACGAAGTGTTGCTATCTGTATGTATTTGTTATTATTTGTGGCTTCAAATGTGAAAATCAAAAAAAGAAAAGACCAAAATTTTGCCCCTATCCCCTCCCTGTTGAGACATGCGACAGGAACAAATTCTATGTCCTATTTGCAACCACATGTCTACAATACACTATAATTCAATATTTGTTTTGTTCCTAATGCCTTTTGCCATCCGAAGGAAAAAAAAAAGAACGAAGTGCACGAGTTATTTTTGACAAGGGTTGGCAACACGCACAATGAAGTGCGAGTTATTTTTAGCCCCGACCCTACTTCTTACTACCCCCTTTCATTTTCCTTTTGAAGAAGGAGTGCTTAAGCAAGCATTGTGCAAAGTCCACATAATTCAATATTTGTTTTGTTCCTAATGCCTTTTGCCATCCGAAGGAAAAAAAAAAAGAACGAAGTGCACGAGTTATTTTTGACAAGGGTTGGCAACACGCACAATGAAGTGCGAGTTATTTTTAGCCCCGACCCTACTTCTTACTACCCCCTTTCATTTTCCTTTCGAAGAAGGAGTGCTTAAGCAAGCATTGTGCAAAGTCCATTGCACCCGCTGAAAAGTTATCGCCGCAAACACTTTTGACAACAATGCCTCCCTCCGACCATGACCTGCTTCAGCATGTTGAGAAGGAAAACAATAGACAAACGATTTCCTCATACGTCCTTTCCTGCAAGGTATGATATTGTAAACAAGCATTTACAATGGCGCCAACTCACTTCTGTGAGCTCTGTCATTCGATGCCTATTTTACTGCGCTGACAAAGAGGAGGTGTAAAACTGCTGCGGACGTCATTATGGAGTTGAAGAGCACCAGCGTTGTTGTTGATGCATATCGACTCTTGGTTTCAAGTTCCACGCACTTCGAGTCATGAGCATAGAAATTGAACAGGGTTGCAAGGTGACAAAGAAAGGTTCTGTTCCATCGGTCAGCACATGACCGATCGGGACTGTGGCCAAAAATGCCATTGGTCAGCATATGACCGATTGGGACTGTAAAGGTTAAGTATTTCCTTTCTTCAATTTTCAACTCTATCTACCAGTCTGTAAATCCTGGAAAAGTCAGGGAATTTACTTTTTGTGGAAATGTCATGGAAATTTAGTGTTTCTGTAAAAATCTACTTTTTTCTAGTGGTGCACTAAAAGTAGGTTCTTGAATAAGGAAAAAAAAAAGAAGAAGCAAGAAATTTGAAATTTGTCGTGGACAAACTATACTACACTTTGACAATGAATATAACTGTCAGTTAAAAACCTTTGTTTATCATTAGTTAATAGGTGGCAAATATTAGGTAAAAGCTCACCCCTGATGACAGTTAATTTCACTTCACTTTTCTTTCTCAATATTACTTTTAACTTCATATAGTGGGTTTCTTTAAGGATCAACTGGACCTTTGGCAGGCGTAAGGGTGATTTTTTTCAAATTTTCCTCCATTCGAAAAATCTCCTTGATATTCAAAAATTTGAAAAAAATCATGTACTTAGAATTCCTTCTAGAGCATTGACGTGAATTTCCGTGGAGTTTGTTTTCACTGTTATCTAGATATTATCAATAGTTTCGCAATTTTCGTAAGTCTATTAAACTATTGATAATATCTATATAACAGTGTAAGCAAACTACACTGCTCTAGAAGGAATTCTCTGCGTATGTATTTTTTTAAAAAAAACACCAAAAAAAACAGTCAAAATGTGTTTTTTTATCTTTCCATAAATGTTGTAAGTTATTGCTTTAAATAATTGTGAGGTTCTGGAATTGTAAACAGTTTGAGAAAACTTGTAAAATAAAGGCTTAGCGAAGCTTATAATACTCAAAATAATTAATGTGGTAAAAGTCATAGTGGGTTTTTCATGATATTTTTCTCAAATCATGCTAGAAATGGACTTTAACAGAAGTAATATGAACATATATCCAAGAAACAAAAAATAAAAACTGATTTTCCTCATGTTGCATGCTCTATACCATGCTCTTTTTTTCCCAAAACTGTCTGTAATGCATTTTCGAAGTATATGGAACTAAACTCAGCAATTTTGCAGTAAAATTCTTAAAATTATATTTCATAGTTTAGGAGAGGAGTAGTGGTAAAATCACAAAAATGCATGTTGCCATAAATGTAAAACTTTTGAGTTGCTATTTTTAGAGTTACAAGATACGTAGCTTAAAGGACTGGTGTCATATTGTATTTGAGGAGAATTTGTCATCATATTTAAAGAGGTGGACAACAGACTGATTTAACATGCCTTGTGAAACTTTAAGTTATGCTAGTACTTGAGGTTACATTTTTGCAGATTAAGAAACCCAAGTCTCAGCTACGTTAGGACATTACTTGAGCTTGAAGTTTTTAATAAAACCTCTGTAATATAGTGTGTGTGGTTTAGGAAGGGTAGGTGTAAGTCACCAATTTTCAGACCACGATAACTGCAGCAAATTTAGAGCTTTTAAGCTGAAATTAATGTTGTAACTAGATACATCCATGATTTTATTTTGTATTTGCATTTGTTGAAAGCATTTGAAGATGGTGAATGAAAAATTAGTTTTTCATATTCTGAGGTATCTCCAAATTCTAATGACACTTCGAAATATCTGCCTAAACTACATTTTTGGACATTAAGGGCTGGTTTTTCAATGTCCAGTTATTCTTCCTGTTAACTATCTGCCAGTTGGAGATAATCGCTACTCTTAACCAACACCGGGTTTTTCAATGTGAAAGTAACTGGCAGTTAGCAAATCCTAACTTTGTACTCCAAAATGGTATGTTGGTAATGCTGAAGTGTGGAAAAATAGGAAATCAATCTGCGTGCCATCTATTAAAATAGTTTCAAACAGCTTCGATTGGCACACAGCCTGGCGTTTAAATATAGATCTACAAGCGTGCCCCGCTCGAAATCATGTTATTGCATAGGAAACAATTGGAATAATGGCTGCGTATCCATTCTGTATGCTTATGATATAAAGTAAGGAAAGCAAGCACTACAGATTTGGCTTTCTTCTAATAAAGGTCAATTCAATTCCATGTGGGGGAAATGCTGTTATGAGGCGAAAGCGCAGATACTTTCTTGTAGAAGGACTCGAAAGTCGAAACATTGTTAATACCTATGTGTTGATATAAACACTATTAATATGTAGATATTGTACATTTGACTGCATGTTTTGTACCTGTCTATGAATGTTTGTTGAGCGAAAAAGGAACATGTTAGTGAGTTTGCTTTGTAGGTCAAGTTCTAAAAATATGAAGGTACGAGTAAAAATAATTTTAAAATTTACTGTAATATTTCTCCGAGAAGATCATTCAACAATAAAGCATGAATTGAAGTCAACACATGTAATAAATAATTGACAAGAAAAAAAAAGATCCATGACCAGGACTCGAACTTGTATTACAAAACACAACACCCTTCGAAAGGTTGTGCTGCTAACCATTGCACCAAGTTACTGTTTGGAGATTGTCCCACCTGGTAGACCAGGGTAGACCAGATATCCTGGTCACAAATTCTCCAACACAAACTCTCCAAGCGAATTCTAGCAACTACACGGCTTAATTTCCATATTTGCATGAACATTGGTAAGCTGTGCCAAACAAGACAAGTCTTCTTCTGTATCAATTTAACAGTTTTATAAAACATATCTTGTTTAATCTGACGGTGAAGTTGCGAGTGTGGAACTTCGATAGCTGCATGAGGCAGCCATGTTGCTTCTTAACTTCCAGTTAGGCTGGTAACTGCGAGAAGAAGTAGCAGTAAAGATAATCGCCACCAGAGTTCCATTTACGAGCTAACTGTATATTGAAAAACCAAAAATTTTCACAAATTTCTAGTTACATGCTAACATGAAACTTAACTGTACATTGATAAACCGGCCCTAAGAAAAGAGACTTAAATATTTTAGGGCATTACTTAAACTATGGTTTGACAATAATTTTTTAAAAAAAATATAGTGCATGTGTATGTTGGGTGCCAAATTGGGGTCACTAATGTTTTGACCATGGGAACTGCTATTTTCATAGCAACCAGATATTTTGAAGATTGGATATGGTATTCGATTTGGATGAAATCATCCAAGACAATTAAATATGTTTGACTTATAATAATTTTGGCATGGTTAATACACACAGGATATTTAAGCTTGAACCATGCAGAAAAATAAAGGGAAAATAACTGTGATGTACTGTGAACAAACTGTATTGAAGCAGATTTAAAAGTGTGTGTGCAGTTATGGTGTGTTGTATAGTAGGTAAAGGTAAAGTTCGCCGTGCATATAGCATCGTGCCATGAAGGCACATGAGGTGATATGGGGGTAGGGCCCCACCAGTGGCAATGCCAGGATTAACTATCTAGGGTTGCAGAAAGGGTTCGGAATGAAATTTAGGGGATGCGATGTTGAAAAATAAAGGAAAAATTAAACATGCATGTATGCTATAGCCACTACTTGAAATATCAATCAGCTTTTAGTAGGCTTCTATGTAAATATACCAATGACATGATTTATTTTTGCTTGCATGCTTGTACAAAGAAATAAGTGTGCTTCCCCTTTCAGATTAGTATCAACGGCTTACCTGTAGTATACAATAATAATGGTCTCCCTCCAATACTTAATATTATATGCCCATGATGACATGGTTTTCCTAAGTCATAACTAAATGACACTGCAACACAGAAAAAACTGATTTTGTTGAATTAGCAAAACATGTTTGGTTACGTTAGTTGGTACATAAACAATAAACAGAGTATTTTTTTACTAAAGTTGGTAATTTTGAACAAATTCTTTGGTAGCTACAAGCACTAGTGCTCCATTACTACAGAGCATTGAGATTGATTTGCTATATTTTACTTCACTTTTATGCCACTTTTGGCTAATTTGCGAAGATGGGGATGATTGATGATATGATGAATTTGATGATTGGACACTCACAAATATCCATGCCTAGGCCGGGATTTGAACCCAGGACCCCTGGTGTCATAGCGCAATGTGCAAACCACTCTGGCAAGGGGTCCGGCTAAGAGCATTGAGAGTACTGGCGATTATTCATTCATTTGACCCTTGTTTGAACAAGAGTTTGGTTGCCAGAAAATATTTTTGTTTATTCCAAACATTTTCTGTTGAAAGTTAGTTTTGAAAAAGGTGTGCTGCACACATCCGCACCCACTGGGTCCCATACATTCTCCATCTCGGTCATATTGGAGGTAATGTGATCACAACCATGCTCCGACTGTCTTTATCTCCCCTCTCCTGCTGGGCCCATTGATTTGAGGCTGTGAGAGTCCCAGAGCTGCTTAACGTGGGGACAAGACTGGAAAAATTCTGGCCTTAGATCAGCTACCCCGAGAATCGAATCCGGGTCTCCCACATGGCAGTCAGACTGCCTGGCAACTTTTTTTACGTTTTTATTAAAAGTAATACTCCTAAGAAGTAGTATCCCCTGTTGATGTCAAAGGTGTGAGGGGAGACCTTGATTGCCAATTCTTAACTATGTTAACAGAAAATATTAAATAGTTTTTGATTCAGTGAACTAAACAATACAAATTTAATGTTCAAATAAATTACCAGGAAAAAATGTATTTCATTTTTAATATATATATATTTATAAACATAACTTGAAAAATACAATAAAACCCAGTTTTGCTCAGGTTGTTTTTTTTTTATTCGAAAAAACCCAGGCAAAATGCCAACCATATTAAGTGTGGTGTTTTTCTAAAATGTAGGGTTCTTCCTTTTACAAATGTGTGAAAATATGAATTGCCCTAAAACCTTGGTTTGGACAACCTGGTAGTCAGGGAATCTTGTTTTTATGAATTTGTAGACACCCTGACTGTTAAATGAACTTGATTGTGATTTAATGGCCAGATATCATACAAGTTTATGAACATAATAACACGGCAAAATGCATGAAAACTGATGCAGTACTACACTTTCAGATATGAAGCATTTCACACAGGTAAAGGTTAGAAATGTGCCACTATAATGGAAGTTTTTCTTTTGTGTAAGGTACATGACTATTAAATCAAATTTGTGGTTTTATCCACATTTTAGCAAAAAAAAATACCATTTTACTTCTTCAAATATGGCCAGCTTTAGTGCTGAAATTTTGATTTTTTTTCACTGAGAAAATGTGTTCCCATAATGAACTACATCTCTCCAACTTTCAATAATTGGAAGAAGCAAATTTATCAAGAGGTCCCAGGTTCGATACCAGGTGGAGGCACATAGTGGTTCAGATCCCACTTTGAACTGTAGGTCCAGTCCCGATTAGCCTTACTGTACATAAAGTGGACTTACAACACCATCTCAAACCAAACCATACAGGCAGGAAATATAATTTCACACCCTCTCTTACATAAGCTTACTGGTACATGTGAAACTTCCACATAACTGTCAATAGTCCCTTATCTCGCACAGCTTTTTGACTGCTGATCTAGACCCCTCCCTTCAACTTTAGGATCAACAATAGCTGCTCTTCCACCCAAAACCTGGACTTTACTATCACCATGCATATCAACAGTCACAATACTGCTTCTGGGTAGCGTCCATCCAATCTAATAGCAGCTGAATGTAGAAATGCTGGGGTAGGGACCTATGTATCAGCCATGAGTGCAACTATAGTCCCTGTCCTGAGTAAGGCAACAAGGTAACTACGCAAACTAAATCCCATCTCCAGCCATCACAATTTTTGATAAGCCTGGAGAGAGAATCATGTTTTTCTATGCGAACTGTACCTTCAAAGCTCCCCACATACCTGAAAAACCCAGAGAACCTGGGAGGTCGCAAGCTGCATCTTCAGATGTATAAAATGTAGCACTAAGGGAAGTAAGTGGCCTTAAGTTGCCAAGTCCAGAGCAAAGATACAATTTTGATGAAAAATAGTGATTTTCTCCTTGAGCTTGTTGAAAATTTTTGAGTGATGGTGGGTATGGAGTGTAATAGGGTCAATGCGAGATGGGGCATGGTTCAGAAAGTTACTCCTGCCTTATTCCAACAGGTAGTATGGTTGCACTCGTAGCTGATAAGTAAGCTGTCACCCAGCATCGATGAGGCAATTGTGCCTCTGTTACTCTGCCAAGTTTGTGAATTTGGGGCAGTAGATAGCAAGTAAGTGTGTGTGGGTTGTCTCGGATAAGTATGAATATTGTAGAGACTGTGAGGCTCAGGTGTGCATAAAATACCAGATTTTTCGTGAGATGTGTGGTTTGTACATAACAGTGGTGGTTTTGTAGGTGAAGGAGTCCCTTTGTCAGCTGAGAGGAATTAGATGTCATGTTTCTTGCAGAATTCTTAAAGAACTTGCTGTTGGTAGGGTGTGAGGTTTAGTTTTTTCTGGAGATTGTGTTGAAATGAGCTGTCAGAAGTGTTTTTACAATAGGGTGGTTCTTAGGCAGGGGAATGATCTTGGGTGGAGGGAGCAAAATTCGAAGACTTGGTTGGGTTTTGTGGGTTGTGGTCTGGAGGGAGTAGTTTTCTGCCCAGAAATACAGTGGAACCTCGATTTTATGTTTCTCAGTTTTACATTTTCATGCATTATACATTCAATGTTCATGGTCCCAATAGAGCAAAATCCTATAAAAGTTTCCACAATTTTACATTTTCTCGTATTTAAAGTTTTTTCAGCATGGTTCCCTGAAAAAATGTAAAATCCACTGTATTGCCATTATAATAAATTTCATAAAAATTTGTTAGCCTATTTTTAATCATCATACACGTTTTTATTTTTTCTCCATTTCTATCCTTGGCAGTGTGTGTTGGATGATGACACATGCTAGAGTTGTAATGGTATGTTTAATTTTTTCCTGTTTTTTTTTTTAATGTGAACAAGCATGCTCTACCCTGTGGTATAATTTATATTAATATTGGAACTATTGGCAACTCTGTGTGAAGACCAATAATAAATACTGTTTGCATGGAATTTCATGAGCTAATTCCAGTTCTTTAAAAACATTTGAGAGAAATATAATAGTTATGATATCACTGTGTCTATAGATGAATTAATTTAACAACACTTAGAAGGTACAAATAAAACTCCCTTTAGCCCATGTTACTATACTTCTTAAAAGTAAAAATGTACTGTATGTAGATAAAATTAATAGTAAAAAATACTAAATACATACATATTTCAAATTTTCACAGACTAAATATATAAAGAAAACATTTAAGAACCCAAACTTTAAAATTTGTGTCCAATCCAGAAAGAAAGTATCATAATCATTCATACCCCTGAAGAAGAAAGTAGTTATTTTTATAGTTGGAAGGAAGTTTACTTTTGCTCTGAACCCATACTATTCAATTGCTTGGTTGATAAATTCAGTCTTAAGAAATGTTGCCTGTAGATTAAACACTCAAATATGATTTATATTCTTTATTTCGTGCAAGCATAGGTTTGAGTAAAAGAAGATCTGTCTACTTTTTACCTTAGTCATGTTTTTGTCTTCTTATTTTATTCTAAGTATAGAATTTAAATCAACTGGTGTGTGTTGTTGATATTATTAATAATAATATTATTATTATAGGTGTCTCCAAGAGATGAACTACCATTGGACGTGTGCCTCTCTTGTCTTAAAATGCTGAATGTTTGCCATGAACTTGTAACTGGCTGTGTGAAAGCTGATGAGAAGCTAAGGAGTGCGTTGAAATCAAAACGGCCTCAAGTTGAGGTAAGAGCATTATGGACATTTTTTCCAAGACAGGTGACCTGAAGTAGTTGTTTTTATTTTTTACATTCAAGGTGCAATTGAAAAGTTGAGGTCGGGTGTGGAGTGATGAAAGAGTTCAAACTAAACTTGAAGACAAGTTAACCTTGCAGCAACTTTTGGCAGAAGCAAGAATATAAATTGGAAGCTCCATCTAAGAAGCACGCTTTCAGTAAGAAAAGTATGTTTGTTAAAGCTTAATGCACCCGAAACAATTTTTTAGGAAGTTATTTATTTCTCCATCATTTCTTGCACGACATCTATGGATCAGGGCGGCGACACCTGGAAAACTGGGAAAAATCAGGGAATTTTGCCTTTATCGACAAATGATACTTTGAACTGTGGGTCATTCCATGTCAAATCAACCAATTTTTAAAAAAATGGTTGCATGACCATTTTAGAAATATTTCATTTTTAGTACATACATTTGTACATGTTTCTAGATATCAAAATCAATGTTCAAAAAAGTTTATTGTTTTTAGTTCTCCTGGGGCAGCCATCTTTTCCAACATGGCGCATGGCTTTTTTGCTCATGTAGCAGTATACAGAAACCTCAATATCTCAAAAACCATTAAAGCTAGAGACCTGAAACAAAATTCATTTTGTAGCTAATGAAGTATACTTCCTATGATATTCAGGTATGTTTTGCTTGAAATTGCATCGTAAGTACGAAAATTATGGTGGAAAATGGGGTAACAATAGTTAAAAAATTGCATTTTTAAGCCCAATTTTTTTAATGAAGGGGTTAAGTCTAAGGCTTGATTTTTTTTTCATGTGTAGACCTACCTGCAGGGTGTCCGTAAATAAAATATCAGTGCTTAGAAATGCACCCCTTTTTTACAGCATGGGCTCAAACATGGCCGTTCATTGAATTTTGACTGTTTTTGGGGTTAAATATCTCAGATGGGTCCTCTTCAAAAATTCTGAAATTAGGCACAAAGGAAGCCCTTCATGAACCCAACTCACAGTAAAAATCTCAACTTTTAGATTCAACTCGTTTTGGTCAATATGAGGTAACGTATGTCACCTAATTTCTGACGTTGCAAAGTAAGGTTAAACTACAGAGTGTCCGAAAAGTCACGCAACCTGGTGTTTACGACCGTATAACGGAATAGCGAAACGGAATGAGAAGAAACGCTTTCTGCCAAAAGAATGCCCTGTATATTGGGAAAATTTAGAGAGACAAACATATGTAAGAACATGCATGTTTTAATAACAAATAAGCAAAGTGTTGCCAAAGGTGGAAAAAAAATATTTGCAAATTGTATGTATTGATGCACAGAACTCACTGAGGTAAATTATTGCAACATTTCACAATACCAACGAACAATTTGGATGGCCATCTATTGAATTTGACAGAAAAAGAACTTTGACGAAGTTTCAAAAACATTGCAGAAGGGAATAAATGGGCTGTTCCAAAAATCGATGTTTTCACAATATTACGAGGGACACTGGCAACACTGGTGCTGTCACGTGTCACTAACAGACGTGTTTCACCTCAGGCTATCACACTAAGGCACTTTTAACGACAAAGGAGAAAGTTGGTTATTCTCGAACATATGCAATAAATTACATACACCTTGCAACCCTGAAATGTGGGTATCCCTAAATGCTTCTCTTACACAAGAATACGACGATGTTCGGATATATTCTTCAACAATAAACACTCTTTCCTGTGTAGAATATGGCATTTTAAAAACACACACAAGACGTCAGGATAAATAGACACAATCTGGAATGCCGTTTGCGGCAAACAGCAACCACCTAAGGCACAGAAAACATAGCAATTGATACACGTTCTTCTGTACCCACATTTCAGGGTTGCAAGGTGTATGTAATTTATTGCATATGTTCGAGAATAACCAACTTTCTCCTTTGTCGTTAAAAGTGCCTTAGTGTGATAGCCTGAGGTGAAACACGTCTGTTAGTGACACGTGACAGCACCAGTGTTGCCAGTGTCCCTCGTAATATTGTGAAAACATCGATTTTTGGAACAGCCCATTTATTCCCTTCTGCAATGTTTTTGAAACTTCGTCAAAGTTCTTTTTCTGTCAAATTCAATAGATGGCCATCCAAATTGTTCGTTGGTATTGTGAAATGTTGCAATAATTTACCTCAGTGAGTTCTGTGCATCAATATACACGATATGCAAATATTTTTTTTCCGCCTTTGGCAACACTTTGCTTATTTGTTATTAAAACATGCATGTTCTTACATATGTTTGTCTCTCTAAATTTTCCCAATATACAGGGCATTCTTTTGGCAGAAAGCATTTCTTCTCATTCCGTTTCGCTATTCCGTTATACGGTCGTAAACACCGGGTTGCGTGACTTTTCGGACACTCTGTACATTCCATACTTTGAATAATGAAGTCTTTTCTTTTTTTAAATTTGGGTTAAATAAAGGCTCAGAAAATATAGTAACATAAGGTTTTAATACTTGACTTACCATAAATTGAAATTACAAGGTATGACAATTGAAAATTTGGGAAATTTCATTGCAAAAGGTTTGATTTATTAGGTACCCATGACCAGTTGGTGTTGTCAGCTCCAGTTTCCTATTCATTCTCTTTGTTAAATCAGGCAGGATTCTTTGTTCTTTCACTAAGTTCCTAAGTAAATTATCAGAAACCTTCAGTTCATCACATATTTTTTCTTGACTATGTGGTAGCAATCAAACTGATGATTCTGACCTTTTCAACATTAGTTTTTTGCTCATTTACATTTTTCTTCTTATTTCCATCTGCGAAGTTTCATTTATTAGGTACCCACGACCAGTTGGTGTTGTCAGCTCCAAAGCTGAGCTTGCCTCATATTTTTATCAATGTAGCAGTACATGCAGCTTAAGATAGGCAGTGGCATGCCCAGGAATTTCGAAAGGGAGGGGAGGGGGTTACATATACTTTTTTAGTATACAGTCCTGTTTTTGCCACATTATCCTGCCTTTGTCGTAATTGTTTATGGAATACTAGGCCAAAGGTATTTATGCACATGTCATGTAGACAAAGAGTGGAGCCTTCTGTACAACAGCGTCGCTGTGAAAACACATGTCCTGCCAGAAACTGCTTCAGCTGAAGGAAGGTATGGAAGTCAGTACATGTGAGGTCAGACCTCCCACCTGAAATGATGCAAAAGATCACGAGCCTTCCGTGAATTGTCTGACCATATTGTCCAGTCCTTACACCTCACACAATTACAGGTGGATCTGTGCAGGCGGGAGACTGTAGGAGAGCTGCCATCTTTCTCCTAGTGCTGTTATAAATTGACTCCCATGAGAAAAGGTGCACCTGTAAGTTCTTGGAAATTCAAAGCTAGGGTAATCTCCCAAGAAGACTTAGGTGGGCAGGCCATGTGGCACGAATGGGGAAGGAAAGAGGAGTTTACAGGATTCTTGTTGGGAAACCTGATGGTAAGAGACCTGTAGGAAGGCCAAGACGAAGATGGAGGGACAACGTTGAGATGGACCTAAGGGAAATCGGTAGGGATGGAAAAGAGTATATAGAACTTGCTCAAGATAGGGAAAGATGGAAGGCCTGTGTTGCTGCAGCCATGAACCTTCTGGTTTAAGAGGGCTAGGGAGTTAGTTAGTTAGTTAGTTAGTTAGTTAGGGTAATCTCCCAACAACTACGGCCATCAGTACTTACTTTCTGGATTCCCCTCGTATATACACTTATGAATTCTGTTATCAACAGCATGTTTCTGTTTTAATATTTGATTAGCTAAATCAGATGCATGTACAATGCTTTAGACTAACCTTCTCTAAATTGTTTGTATTCATTTTTTTAATTTGTCGCCAGCAATAATGGTAACTTTGTGTTGTCAGTTTCACAGTACTCGGATATACTGTAAATGTTTCTACTTAAAAGGTCCCATTGATAATGTTAGGAAATATGACCTGCTTCACTTTTGGAATATATAGTTACAAGAAGCAGTTTTAATCAGGGTTGGTATGTTTAAAAGAGTTGAAACAACCTGTTTTAAACGTTTGAAGCACATGACATTGTTTTTTTTTACAGTTGTTCAAAACTTTTACAACACTGTTTTAAACTTTTTTTAATGTGCTTCTTTGCATGTTTTTTGAGTTTGTCTTTCAGCTCATGTAATTTTGTTTTTGCACAGAAATTCAGTGGATGAAAATATATATGAAGTTAACAAAGAAACGCATCGTAATGAGTAGGGAATGGATTTTAAGGTGTAGCATCTTTCCAAAAATATATCTGTTTTAATACCGATCATTTGAGAGATGTATTTTAAGACATGAAATCAAGTAAAATGAAAACACTGGTTGCACCTTTTTGTACCTTTACGTGAGATTAGCACATTTATCCCCTATTTGCCCTTTCTTTGATGCTTCAGCACCTTTTTCCTTCCATTTCTTATTGTTTTGTTTAAAAAATAGAAAAAAATAAAGGATTTTCACTCTTCTTGAGCAGCTACATAAAATCCTATACAGTCAACTCTCGATTCTACGACCCCGGGTATAACGACCCTTTTCCCGGGAAACGTGAAAAATTTAGAAAAAATTGGAAAAAAAGTTGAAAAATTGAAGGAAATCGGCCGAAAAATGCGTTGTTTTTTCCTCCACTCATTCCCTTTACGAGCGCTCTACCGCTCACAATTGGGTCTGAACTAAAAATAGACACCACCACACCGTGCTTGAGTGATATCCAATAGCACTTGACCTCTGCCCTCCCCTCCCTCAAGCGCACCCATGTTACCCCGCACCCGGCAGCCGCTACCCAAGGCACCAGGCTTGTTTTGCCGCCCTTGCTCTTGGATAAGCGAGAAGAGAAGATCGAATGTGCTTGTATGTTATTTTAAATCGACTTGACTTGTTTCCTTGTCCTAAGAGCTGCTGAAAACTCGCGGGGGAGGGAGGGGGGAAATAACTGCTGGACTTGCAGTCTTTGCCAATGTGTATGGCAGGTCAAGCTCTTTCATCGATAAATACACCACCTTGAGAGATAAGATCGCAGGAATGTTCGAAAATACAGATGTGTGACACCGGGAAGTCTGGCCCATCTGTCCAGCTCTGACCTAGAGTTCAGTAGGTTCCCGTGAGTGAGCAACTCTCGGCCTTGTAGCCAACAACTTCTGGTAACTGCTTTCATTCAAAATGTGTTCTTTGTTCCCTGCAACACTTAATAAAAAAGCGAAACTGTTAGAGATAATCAAAACCACATAGGTGAACTAAAGATCGTCAACCCGCTTAAGGCGTTGTCATCCAGGTTTCCACAAAAGTTTACTTCGATCTTACGTGCATCATAACTCCCGTTTTCCTAATTGTGTCGATGTTGTAATATCTGCCAAAAAAGTGTTCCGTTTGCTGACTGACTTCTCCCTCTTTTCCTGTCAGCAAACGTAAGGGGGGGGGGGTGCGATGCAGATTGTTTCAGCCACGATTTTTTCTTGCTGATGCAGGCTGATTACAGGCGAGGGTGGAAAAGGACCCACCCCTCTTCCTTTCCTTTGACGTCTAAAATGAGGCAACCAGTTCTGGATATATTCTTGAAAATGAACAAAAACCATAGAACAAGTAAAAAAAAAAAAAAAAAAAAAAAAGAATGACCCTCCCCCTTTCCCCAGCTCATTCTCCGCCACTGGTGTGCACGGCAATGTTGATAATTGCAGAATTCAGGTTGTTTTTTTTTTTAATGCTGTTGTCTGCATAGGAAATATTGCCCGTATTATTGTCTGTTGCATGGTAAAACGTAAATCAAGGGTCATTTCTTTCTTCTTTACACTGCTGTTAAAAGTTCCGTCTTGGACAGTTGCGTTATCTTTAAAATGCTGGGATTATTTTTCTCTTCCGCCACTTGTTGCTCGAACTGCCACTTGTTGCGCGAACTTCCAGCCCGTCTCCTTGTTTTTACGATGCAGCTGGCGCCAGTGTTTTGTCTAGCGTCTGCTTATGATGACTCATCCAGCGCAAACAATCTGCAACCGCTTTTCTTCAGAACCATTCATGTGGGAGAAAAAAAAGTGCTCAATGTAGGAATGGTCGCTGAGACCCATTAAAAAGACATTATTCAAGGATAAAACGTTTGGAGGGGTGGGTGTTTCACATCGAGAATATACCTAAATCCAACATTAAATTGTCGTCGATTAACGATTAACGTGAGAGTAAATAAGGATCTACCATTTTGATACGTGAAAATGCGCAGTTTCATAAAGCTTGTTTTCAGTTCATTTATGCTGATGGGCTAATCGGGACTAAATATACAGTTTAAAGTGAAATTCAATTCCAAACCTGAATGATTATCGACTGCGACGCTTGTTTAATGTGTCCTAGAATACACATTGGATGAAAAAAACATCGCAATCGCAAGTTGCGCGTTTCCTTTTTCACGCTGGATTACAATGCAAGTCAAGGAAGGAGTTTGGTCTGCTCCCTTGAATGGGGGAGGGGGGTGAATGAAGTTGGTTGAAGCAAAGAAAAGTTACTTTTTTTACGATGTATTTTACACAGCCGAACCAGAACGAAAATTACACCCTGCCTTTATTTTTTTTGTCTGGTACCTAGAGAGGTTGTGTTGTTTCTCCCGAGAGATCTAATCTTACCAGTTAATCTTGTAACAGACAATGCTCCAGTAAACCCGTATAAAATCCAACATTCATTCTGCCCGATTATCTCCAGACTTTTGCTAGCACCAGTCTGACTGGTGTCAAGATTCTTCGAGTTTTGTTTGCAATAAGCGAGAGATTGTTTTCCTTTCCATTGGTCTCAGTGCAAACAGGTTTCTCATGAACTAGAATTGTAACAATTTCCTGGAAAAGCAACGACTGTGCACAATTACAACAAAGTATATTGAAGGGGGCTCAGGAAACTTAACCAACTTACTTTCCACATGCTTTTTTATTAATTCCATCCATTTCATTACAATTTCCCCATCATTTTTGTTCATTTTCTCTCCCCAGTTTATACATATGTTCTTTGTCTCTGCACAAAAATGGAAGATTTCAACTTGCCAGATGAGTTACAGGAGAAAGGGAAGGTCAGTGCCACCAGAAGGAGGAGGGGAGGGAAGACAAGAAGAGTAGGTTACAGGATGGAGGGGAGGGGAGAGAGAAGACAGCTATGACACCTGCAAGGTGGAAAAACCACTTTACCTAGGAGGAAATAAGGGCAAATATTCGTTCCTTAGAAGTGTAGAGTGACTAGCCATGTGAGGTTGTGTTGTATGTATATTTTGGTGTAGCTTGAAAAAGTTCTGGGAAACCAGAATGAAAAAAATAACCAGTATTATGGTTAATGAAAGGTACATTCACCTTTCTTTTTCATATTGCCTTTCCTTTTTTTAACAAAGTTTACATTCCTTGTATGTATTATCTAAGGCATATTGTTTTGTAGACTCCAGCATAGCCAAATAGTTTTCACTCTTTCCTTTGGTGTGAGCAGTGTCAGCTTCAATACCTGGTGGGAACTCATAAACTTTACCCTGCATTCACAGGACATTTCAGGTGCTACAATGGAAGCTCGATTTTACGATTTTGGGGGGACCAAGCTGCAAAAACATAGAATGCGAGAAAATATAAAATTGAGGAAAATTTCTTCGACTTTTTGCTATGTTAGGACTATGAAGATTGAATGTACGAGTATAGTAAAAAATAATAATAATAAACCAAACTTTTACAGTAACATTTATTGCACATACAATGCACCCTTGTACAGAATACCACCTTCAAAGTAATGACCTTGGGCAGTGACACACTTCTGCCAGTGTTCATACCACTTGTCAATACAGCACTGGAGACCATCTTTTAGAGCGCGTGTTGCATACATCTTGACTTTTTCAGTTGAAGTGAATCTCCGCCCTTTGAGCAACTGTTTCATCTTCGGAATGAGGTAGTAATCAGCTGGGGCTAGATCTGGGTAATATGGAGGCTACGGAAGGATAGGAATGTTGTGCTTTGTGTTAGATATTTGTTCACCTTGAGCGACTGGTGAAGGAGCCAGTTCTTGTTTTGCCACAAATGAGGCCTTTTCCGATGTATTGCATCTCAGAGACGACAAAGAATTGAAACATACGTATCCCAATTGACGGTTCGACTTTCAAGAAGGAATTCAAAATCCACCTATCCCTGGATATCGAAGAAAACTTCGAGCGTAACCTTTTCCTTGGCTCTGTCTGCACAAAATAATTTTTTGTCTGGGTGATGAGGATGATTTCCATGTCAACGAGTGTAGTTTCTATAGTGTTTTGTACAGGAAACACCATGTCTCATCACCTGTAATCACTGTTCAAAAGATCTAGATCCTGGTCAACCCTGTCAATCATTTCTCAACTGACTAGTGCGTGCTCCTCTCGTTGCTCATCGGTTAACTTCTTGGGAACAAAGTGCTCACACACACGTTGCATCTGCAAATCATTCGTGAGGATAGTGTGAACCAATCCATGAGAGAGTCCTGTCTGTTTACCAAGTCATCTATCAACTGTCGGCGGTTTCGACGGACCTCTTCCTGAACTCTGACAATTATTTCTTCAGTTTTTGCTGATCTCTGTTTTCCTGGATGTGGATTATCTTCGGTGGACATGCGACCACTTGGGAATTGCTTGTGCTATTTGTGAACTTGGCTCTGTGACATTGCTTCCTCCCCGTATGCTTGGTGTAGCAGAGTAATGGTTTCCATAAATGTCTTACCCAGTTTTACACAAAATTTGATGGTTACTTGCTGCTCTTGAAGCATCATCTTACCACCCGACAAACTGCGGTATCAGCACCAGATAGCCTTCGCCGTAACGTGTTTACCGTGAGAGCTGCGCGAACGAACTGTCTGCTACACATGTCATAGAGGCTGACACACCATTCTCTGCCGAGGTGCAGATCCCAATTTTCGATTCATCTCCCCCCCTCTTAGCATCACGTGTTCTACCCTGCTCGCCCACCTTCGCCATTGTTGCCAAGATTCATTGATTTTCTGGACACACTTGCGCAAACATAATTGAAAACAATTAAATAGCGCTCCAGCTCACGGTTCACACCGTTCGACAGGAACGTTAGCATGACGTAGTGGTTGCGTCTTCTATGCAGTGCTTGTGCGTTGGCTAGCTAGTAACTAGTGTTGCCATCTGTAATAATGAAGCACTATTTCTATAATGGAAGAGGAAAGGCAAAGTGAGGGTGAATTTTGTTGGATTGGAAGCACCATATTATTATTATTATTTTAAGTATAGGTGTGTTTCACCTATGTCACAAACTGTTGAATTGTGTGATTGAGCAGCCATGATGGAGGCTAGTTCTTGTAAACATACGGAATTCAAGCAGGCAGCAGGTGGTATATTTGAACGTTGTTTATGATGGTACATTGTGCAGTATCCGGTTGTTCAAACAGAAACTCACGTTTATCGTCGAATTTTCCAAGAAAGGTGGTGCGCTTCACAGCACGGGATGTGCAAGGACTCGATAGGCTAATAGTTGATCAGATGACGCCGTCTGTGGTTGGTGAGAATAAATTGTACTAAGATTAATAAACAAAGCAAATATTACAGTGTGTGTAGTGAACATTTCCTCTCAGTTAATTTCATATATCACCTTTCTCTGTGACTTTTAGTACAAATGAGTCGGACTGGTGTGTTTAATCATACGTACAAGTAGCGTTTCCTTGTTTTTTTGGTAGAAAGGTGCTGATACTTCCGATAAGTATGGCAACAAAAATGATAACATGCGAAGTTAAACTCATCTTGATAATTGTACGTTTGTACTTCATTATTAGGGAGACAAATTTATGGTAAATAAAAACTGAGGAGAGCGGTAGTAAAATGTTAGATCAGCGGTATATACCAGTGGTGGGGGAAAAAAAATTGGCACACACTTTTTCATCATGAGAGGAAACAATATACAAAAGAGCTATAAATTGATAAACTACTTCATTTTTATATACTGTCCAACCAAAAAGAAAACATCAACACAAAATCACTTCATTTCTAAATTGCATATTCGGGGGAAGAAAGGAATGCAGCTTGACAGGGAGCGAAGTTTTCGAGCTGAGATTATGTGCATGGGAAATCCCAATTTGCAGTGTCTTCCTGATGTGATCGGAGATAAAACGTTCTTCAGCTGCAAGTGGTAGGAAACTTTAGGCAAACGTTTCATTACAAATCGACAGTTTGCGTGCACAACCTCGATTGCCGGTTTTTGCATGTTTTCTACTTAATTTGATGATATTTCACTGTTATTTCGCGAAAAAGCGTTCATTTCGTGGAAAAGCACACATTTCGCATTACTTCACGAATAAAACTCATGCATATTTCATCATTGGGGGTGTAGTTACGTGCAGAATGTTCAAAATTGCATCTTTTTTTTTTTTTTTTTTTTTTTTCACATTTCGCGATTTCGTGCATCGCGAAAATTCAATGTCCCTACATCATTTACATTTCTCTCGTTAACACAAACTGTTATTTATTGTTATCCGATTCATGAGAAAAGGTGCTTGTAGTAGGCTGTATTGCACCATTGCATACTGTCAGAAAAAGCACTGCTTGGTTAAAATTAATAATATATCAAAGTATCCCAAATTTATTGATTGATTTGGTTTATATAGGGTGTTCCATATAGGATGCTGAATTAGAAAATTAAATAAAAATAGCGAAAATATCATGAAAATAGCTACATTTGTGTATATGTAAGCAGTAACATCTCCCATTTATGTATGAAAGACAAAGTCAGACATATATATATCTACCCCTACTAAGTCTGCATGCATTTATACGCTCCACAAAATTATTGATAACCCTCTCGCAGATGTCTGTCTCGATGCCTCCAATCACCCATATGATTTCCGCCTTCAGTTCCAAAGGGGTTCGTGGTTTTTTGGCATACACCTGTGACTTCACAAACCCCCATAAGACGAAATCCTGGTCACTGTGCAAAGAGGTCACTGTCTGCATTTGCACTTTCACCACTTTGGTAAAATGTCTTCACAATGAGAACATGTTGCTCAATCGTAAACTGTTCCATATCATAACCACAACAAACGAGTCAAAGCAATTGAGGCTACATTAATCGGCATGACAACAGATACCAACATTGGTAAGAACAGGTCTGCCAACCTCAAGACAAAACAATAGCACTTGATTCAAATTCGGCATCCTATGCAGAACACCCTTTATTACTTTGCTTTTATGCCACTTTGGCTAATCGCGAAGATGAGTATGAGTGACGATATGATGAAGGGACACTCACAAAGAACACCCACGCCCAGGCTGGAATTTGTGGCACCGTGTGTTATCAACTCTGCCACGGCCACCATATCCTAGATTTTTAAGTAAAGCAAGGAGTGAAAGTACTATTTTCGAGCAACATGCATTTGAAATTACAGCTCTTAAACAAACATAATGATAAAAAGATACAGTGACGATAATGGTAGATAGAGCCTTGCAATTTACAATTAATTTGTACTGGATGTAAATAAATCAAACAGAATCCGAACCAAAAATAAATTTAAAAACAAATCGATTCCAGGTAGCTGGATCAAGTGAATAAACTACAGTTAGCCAAAGTTTTATGCCCCTTCTCATTTCGTTATTGTCCAGTTCATGTGGATCTATACACCGTAAAAGAACTTCATTCTTCTTCATATCTTTTCTGTCGACTGCGCCAAGATTTTGAACATGTGGAAAATTACAGCTCTATCCAGATTGCACAACATTGTTATTAGTTGTATTCAATGTTAGCGACATTTTACACAGCACTAACAGCAAACGCACAGTTGGTGCAGATGTAACGGTGGGTATTTCCTTGCAGACGATAAACAAATTTGGCTGCAAAGATGACGGCTGTGGGAATCCTGAAACCCACCTATTTGACCAGTTTGACGAGGTGTGCATGTATTGCGTGTGTGTATGTGAAAGTGCATGTGTTTTGGTTAGTGAACGTTAAATTCCATAATGCCTCCAGTACTATTGTTCATATTTCATTACTTTAGAATTGCTCAAAAGAAATAAATTATGTGGATGCACGAGCATTTCAACTCTCGGCTCCGCATGTGTTCTTGTAGGGATTGTATGAAGGAAGCCGTTATTTTTGTTGCTTAATGCGATGCATATTGTTTTCTTTCATAAAATTGACATGTTTTGATGGGTGACAAGTTCATAACAATAGAAGAAGCCACGCAGCTTATCACCTGGTGGCAATATATGAACTTGTTATTCTTGTTATTGTTGTGTAAGCCGGCATAATTTGTAAATATACAACAAAGGCAGCCGGCTGTTGCCCATCAGAGAAAGGCAATAATACTGCTTAAGGAGGAGTGTTTGTGGTCCAACTGCCTAGTTTAACACGTTCGCAGGTTTCTAGCTCTCAAACCAGTGATAGTGTCAGTCTTGTATCACATGTTGTTGCAGTTCCAGTACTAGTGTGGACGGGCTTATTGGGAGTGAACAGTTAAAATGCCACCAGGTCCATTAATGTAATGGAAAAATAATACATTGTTTACTTTATTTGAAATCACACAAGTAATGAATCACTATGAAGAAGTCTTCTTTGCATCATTTTGGGTAATTTTACGCATGTGTTAGTCCATATTTAACGAAGTTTTAGTCGTTTGTACATATAAAGACACTTGTTAGTACATATTAATCCCAGCTCAGGTTATAATGCATAGCATTTCAACCTCAACGTTAGGTAGTTGAGTTCTCTAATTTCCTTGTTCTATGTAACAGCTGTGCCTCGGTGCAATCTAGCGATTTTTCTATCGAACAGATTAGCAACACAGGTTCTCGTGTTGTGTTGCGCCACGTGCGGCAGAGACTCATGGTTCAGACTCTACCACATCAGCTAACCCTCTGCGCAGCCACAGGCCAGTCATTGCAGATACAACACCGTGGTGGCCTAGGTTCGGTTTATTTTTTACTGTACTGGTATAATGAGGGAAAATGTAAAATCCAGGAATGTAAATGAAAAGACAAAGTAACAGGCTCCAACTCAAAAGCCAGATGCAACTCTATGCATTGACCATGTGTCACAATATTAAAAATGCACTTTGCAAGCTCTGACTCTCTGAGGGCTCTTGCACCTCAGACTTTAGTTTTATTATATTGTTTTGTTTGGTTCATTCAAGAATATAAACTACTCTAAACAACGTGTCCATTGTTTAAAGCATAAATGATATCACCTCCTTTCTGACATCTTCCTCAGGCATGTACTGTTCAAAACTTCTACATAGAACGAGTATTTGAACAAAACCAATAAGTTTCCAGCCAACCAATCTTGCATGTGTACAAAACTTGTAAGAAATATACCTGTGAAATTTTGTTGCAGTTAAGTTACCATGTTGATTGAATATATTCTTTCTCATTTTCCTTTTAGGCTGATGAAGATGATGATCATAATACCGACTGGTTAGACATGGGTGGAATGGAAGACATAGAAGTGGATGAACAAGCTCAAAGTAAAGCCGATGTGTCATCACTCGATAGAATCTCTATAAAGGAGGATGTCCCTTCTTTTTGTACCCCTTTGGTGGTGGGGGATGTTACGGGGAGTTTTGTGGAAGTGGTTATCGGAAATGCAGATGAGGATACTACAGCAAATCAAACTCAACAGGAAGAAACTGTTGCAGCAGGTCTCCGTAAACTCAGAAAGGTAAGCTATTTAACACACTTAAAACATCAAGTTTAGCCACCAAGTCATTCCATATCAATTGAATGGGTATAAGGGGTGACCTTCTACCCAAAAGTCAACCTCACTTTCCTGTAGTACAGCCCAGGAATTGCTTCTTGCAGGCCAACGAGAGACTAGCACCTGAATCCATGGCCAAGATAATCATCTGCGAGTTGTGTTGTCCTTGTGTGGGCAGAGTGTCCTTTTACAGCCTCAGTTTGTAATAGGTACAGAGACTTGGTATTATACATGATTTACAGGAAAGTCAGAATATAAATATATTTTACTGAACACAAAATTTAATATAGAGAGATTTGATAATAGATTTTCAAAAGGTAGAGGAGTATTTTCTTTTTTGCTTCATGTACGTGTTTGTATAACAAAGTCAAACATTGAAAATAATATTATACTATTATGTTCTATTAAAAACACATACAGAACTACTTTAGTTATGTGAATAGGCTTATACTACATAGATACATTTAATAAGCCTACCAAAATATCAAAACACTTGGAAGGAACTGCCCATTCAAAAAAGCCAGCTTTTTTTAAGAACACTGTTTATGTCTAGCTACGAATTTCACATTGTAGATTGTATTTTATATTTAGAAATGAGCCGGACCCTGTGGCCGAATTGTTAGCACATCGCGCTGCAATGCCAAGGGTCCCGGGTTCGAATCCCGCTCGGGCTTGCTTGTTTGTGAATATCCATTCATCAATTTCATCATTTCGTCACTCATCCCCATCTTCGCAAATTAGCCAAGAGGCACAAAACGTGAAGTAAAATAAACTAAATAAAAATAAAAAATAAAAAAAATATTTAGAAATGAGTGTCTATTTTACAGTAGGGAGATAAACAAAAACCATGGAACAGAAAAAATACTGCCAACTCCTGTATTTTCATTGATTTGAGACACTTTTTTGAAAAAAGTCTAATAAAGCCAAACCAAAAGAGACGTGGAATAATCTCCAAAAAAGCTGGTTTTTTTTTTTTTCAGACTACTTCCAACTCTAACAAGAACTGATGGACATTGTCTCGTTTTCCTCCTGAAAACGTGGGCATTTTAAAAGAGACAGTATGGAAATGTTTACCTCAATGCCACATGAATGTTCTTGATGTCCTTAAGATTCATCGGAATTGTTGTGACAGTGTGAATCAGCTATTGCATCGATTCAAGTAGCCTGTATTTGCCTACTTAAAGATCTGGTAATTACTCGCCGATTGATGTGGGAAAGGGGGCTAGACGAAACAGCTAATGAATGAAGTTCATCAAGGGTGCGATTAAGTTCATCCTCGACTTCATTGAGCATTCATTGCTTGGCAATGGAAATAGATATGCCAGTTTTGGGAAGGGTGATTAATGCCAATGGAAAAGAAATGTTTGAAACTGAGAAGCTAAGCCTCCACCACTTAAGTCACCTATCTTACCATCGTCGATAGAGCACTTTCACTTCAGGAAAAATAGAAGAATCAGATGGTATTAACTGTTTACTGGGCTAAACAAAGAATAATAGGAGGAGAAGGGTAGGTAGCTGAGGGATGTGCCAGCACTTACCTCTGCTTCCTGGCGGTGGCACTGGCTGCTACTCTCAAAGATGCACTTAGATATTTGTAACTAAGAGGAGGAATGCTACAGGACACCCTTCCCTTATATAGCAGCCAGTTCAGCTGTACTTTATAATGCCCATTTCCTGTGGAATTCTCCTATGCAAGTCTGAGCATTCCAGGAGATAGAGGAAACCAGACGTGATCTACACCAGGAATCAAACGTTCTGCACCCGCATTCCTAGCTATCTATGCAAGACAGGAGTGTGCAGGGTTAAAAAAGGAGTAGGGAGAGTAAGGGGTGTGGCAGTATTTTCTCAGGAATATACTTATGAAATGCCAGAAGGTAATATATATTACATATCTTCAGTAAAAAACATACCCGGAATTTGGCTGGTAAAAGTCCCACATTGGAGGTATCGAGAATTCATTTTGTCTGTAGGATGGCAGCACTGTACTGAGTGACACCACAGAGGGGTAGAGTGATCTATCCATCAGTTTGTGCACAGCAGCTGTTTACGTTAGTTGTGTTGATGAGTGTCCTGCGATTTGCAGAATGGAGACAAATATCGAGCAAAGAATTTGTATGAAATTTTGTGTTGCCAATGGACGGTCATGTGCTGAATCGTTGAAAATGCTACAAAAGGCCTTTGGTGATTCGTGTCTGTCGAAAACACAAGCGTATGTATGCATGGTACAAGGCTTTCAAAGAAGGCTGAGAAGTTGTTGCTGATTTCCCCCATTCTGGTTGACCTTCCACGTCCACGACTGACGAAAACATCTGAAAAATCAGGACAATGGTGCTTGAAAACCAGCATGTGAGTGTGAGAGAGGTGGCTCGTGAGCTTGGCATATCACACATGTCCATTAACAACATTTTGACTGATGTGTTAGGAATTAAACACGTCGCGGCACAACCTTTTCCGAAGGAGCTGAATTTCCTGCAAAAAACACATCGCAGGGATGTTGCTGAAGACATGATTTCGTGAGCCTCGAGTGACTCAACCTTCTTCATGAAATGCATCATAACTGGTGATGAGACATGGGTGTATGAGTATGACATGCAGGCAGGTCAACAATCTATGGAATGGCACTTCGAAAATTAACCAAAACCCAAAAAACCACGCCAAAGTCGCTCAAAAATTAAGGTGATGCTCATTGTTTTCTTTGATTATCGTGGTGTTGTGCACTCAGAATTCCTTCCAGCAAGACAAACTGTGAATAAAGAGTTTTATGTGAACGTTATGAGGCGTCTGCGTGAGAGTGTTCGCCGTAAAAGACCAGAGTTATGGAAAACAATTGGAGTTTGCACCACGATAATGCGTTGTCGCAAATGTCGACTCTTGTTCGCAAGTTTTTGGCCAAAAACTCAACACACATCCTTGCCCAAGCCCCATATTCTCCAGATATGACTCCGTGTGTTTTTTCTCTTTCCGCGACTCAAGTTACCACTTCGAGGAAGGCGTTTTGAATCAATTGAATCCATTAAAGGAAATTTGCAGAAGGAACTCAGGGCGATGCTGTCTCCTGCGTTTGAAGAGTGGGTTAAGTGTTGGCATATGTGTGTTGCATCTGATGGGGCCTGTTTTGAAGGTGACAAAATAAATTTGATGATTAACTACGTACTTTGTGTTTTATTCACAAATTGCAGGTAGTTTTTGTACGTAGTAGTACATTCAAAGTCTTGGTTGATTGACTTTTTTGACACCCTGTAGAAGAAATCTTTTGGTTGCCACACCATGAAAAACTACTATTTCAAGATATGACATTACAAACCTCTAAACTCTTAACTAACACTGTAAGTAAAATGGGTTAGCTGTAATTGGTAAAAGGCCAAAATTTCCATTTTTTCCTAAGAAAAGCCAGCTTTTTATCGGAAGAAACATCCATTAAAAAACTGTTTTTTTTTGTAACTACTTCAGACAGATAAAATAAACTGTATTTTACATTTATTTTGTAATTGATGGCCCTTTCAAGTTTCCTTTTTTTGTCGCTGAATGACAAACTGGTCTTTTAACTGGTATTTTTCATAAACAATCATTTAGAAAAAAAAATTAATTCATACTTGTTCAGAATTTCATGAAGATTCCAAGTGTCACATGTGAAATTGAATCAGATCGTGAGTCTCGCACACAAAAAAGGAGGGGCAGGAAATTTACATGTTCTTATATTTGTCGGAAGATACCATGTGCCATATTTCATCCAAATTTGAAGTGGTAATGTGGACAGTGTGTACATAGGACTTAGGGGCTTGACCTCTCAGGTGGGTCTCTTTAGCATGCCTGAGTTAACATCCTAATAATAGTAATAATAAATTCCTTTCTTATCTCAATATCAGACATACGGGACTAACTCCCTTTCTTCACCTATTAATGTTAAACATTTAACGTGACAGAAAACAGTGTTCTTCCTTTGTTACATAACATAATGTTCGGTTACCTCCTTCATTTTCCCAAAAGTTAACTCTACATAGTAATTCCTAAATTTTGAAGCTTCAGTGTAGACCACTTGAAGCCTACAAGCTCTTCTACCAAAGGAGCATTAATTCTACCAAGGGTCAGTAATAATTTTAACTTCACATTATTCAATATTAAATTAGCAGAGTTGTAGGTCTTTAATCATTTCCATTTTTACAGTTGTTGCCTAAACAAGATGCCAAGGAGAAGAGTTCTACTGATTCCATTCAAAGCAAGAAGATTGTTGCAGTTCCTGGTACCAAGGCCCAGTCTGTGCTTAAAACGTATGTATTTATATGTTAAAACTTTCAACACCTTCAATGTTCACATATACACTGTTTCACAATGAGAAAAAGTACGTATAGATGGTTTGTTCCATTATGATGTTTCAGCCTTGTTTCTTAGTTCTTCAGGTTGACCAAGAAGTTTAAGACCTTAAAAAGAAACCCTCAACATCGGTCAAAGAATAAAGGATCCCCAGTTTCTAACCCAAGTTACAGTGTGCATGCATCATTGTGTGTTGTGTCAGCACCCATTTCATTAGTTCACAAGTGATCCTCATGGATGTCACATCCACATAGTGATATACGTATGTACTAGGGGCATGCATATTTCGTTTTTGAGGAAAAAATAGAAATGTCAAAAAACACGTAGTGTTAATATTTCATGTTTTTGAAAGGTGTGAGATGCATTTTGCTGCCATGTTTTGTCACGAAATAATGCGAAATGAATTGCAAAATGCGAAATAAACTTTTAAACACGAACTTTAGGGTTTATTTACCGACATGACACCTTCTGAGGTCTCAATTATCCTGTGAGTTATGCAATTCACATAAATTTCACCTCATTCATATATTGCATCACATAATTGGGGGATAGACATTTTCAAAATGTGTTTGATGATAATAGTAACAATAAATACCATATATTGTTTTCTCATTCCAGTATGTCATGTCTCCATGTGCATATAAATGAACAAAAATATACTTATCTGTAGTTGTCAAGAAGTGTGTTAATTGTTGTCATGTGAAAGTAGTTCACTTGAAACCCTGCACCCCAAAATGCATCATTTGGGTGGTTTTGTTTGAAACCAGCCATCCTCTAAAGCAGTGGTTCTTAACCTTTGGGAGACCGCTTGTAGTAAATTCTGATACAAACAAATTCATTTGTAAACACCTTTCTATTTCTTTGAAAGTTAATACTAAAATAAGTTTTAACAGGGATGTTACACATCTGGAAAACTGGAAAATGTCAGGGAATTGGGCTTGTCAGGGAACAAGTGGTTCATTTCCACTTCTGAATTTAGTTCTTGTGATTCGACTCCTCAAGAAAGATTCAGTTCAGAAAATTTGTTCCTCTCGTCCTTATGATTGTTAGTCTGGTACAAAATTATGGTTCCTTCGAATTTCGGTTCTGCATTTGTACGGATCTATCTTCTTGGATTTGTTATGACCAAGTTGTTCCAAATCTCTCAGGCAAGTTAGTTATGTCTAACTTCTAGAGTGACTTGTTCTTTTCAATAACGAGAAATAAAATAGCTTCCAACACTTGGTAGGAAGTTCCGTTCATTTTGTTCTGGTGAAATTGTTTAAGACCAGGATTCGGGGAGGCATGAGATTTATACATTTGACAAGCTACTCATGATGACGAGCAGACCATGCCAGCCATACTCAGAATTTCTTGCTTCAAAATGTGTTTGGACTGGGTGGTAATGAAATTTCTTTCTTAAAGGACATACCAGTGGAACCTGTTCTCTCTTCCTACATGAAGCAAAAGAGGGATGAGGTTAGTTTCAGATAGTTGAATGGTTTTGGATTAGCAATAATTGTATACTCCTTGAACAGAGGGAGGGACATTAGTTACGTGTGTTCATTGTGTTCACACACAAAATGTAAGATTCTAGACATGCAATTGGATTAAAATATTCATGATGAACTGATTTCATAGAATTATGAAGTACTTAGTTGTGTCTGCTAATAAATGAAAAAATAAAACTTGAATATGATGACATAGACTGAATACATGAAAAGTATTAACGAAATTGTGTTGCATGTGTGACACATTAAAAGCATAGCAAAGTTTTACTTCATTTGTCTTGAAGCATATAGGCTACAGATGCTAGTAATTTTTGTTGGTGAAATATGCAAATTATATGCATTCACAAACATTTAAACCTTAATGCAAGTAAAAACAATAATTATTTCCAGATTGATTCATTTTATTATGTACATGGAGTACGTAGGATCACTTAGCAATGTTGGTTTAATGCCGATAGTAATTTACGTTATTCTTCAAATTTTCACATGCTTTTGTGTGTGGAAGGAAACTTGTTCAAAGTATTTGGTAGAAGTTGGCCGTGAAACGATCACTTCTTGATCACTTGTACACTTTGAATGAGTTCATAAATACCTTGAAAGATATACACAAAGGTTAAGATATAACTTGTGTGTGTTTATATATTAGCAAAATAACAACGCAAGATGCAGTTCACTCTTTTCTGTATTCAGTCTTTGCTACACTCACACACTGCTATTTTTTTTTTTACTGTTTATTCTCATTGCTATAGCAATATCAGAATGTCAAATATTATATCATGTATACAGCATTTAGAGCAAATTAATAACAAAAATATAATTAACATTGTACAAGGTAATTATACATTTTGTAACTGTTAATAGAAAGTGAGTTGTCTAAAATGAAATTAATAATTTTAATAGACATACAATCATATTGTGCGGATCCATGGGACCATCATAATATTCCCCTCCTTCAGGAAAATGTAAACCACGGAACATTGAGGAGTTTTTGTTAACAAATCATTGAGTTGTTTATGATGATAAGTAAAGGAAAGTTACAAATGCCCAATATTATCTAGCAATCGAAAACAAAATGCCCATAACGATCAGATTTGTGCCTCACAGTTAAGAACAAACCAGAATATAATACATTCAAGTGTACAAAAAGATGACAAAAATTTCCTTAAGTATCTATGTACTAACATAAAATTGAAAGTTAATTCTTATGGAGACCAAAGTTGGTTCTTGTTCTCTTGTGGACAATTAAATACTCGAAGATTTGAAAAGTTGACATTGTCATAAAAAAGGGTATGAATGGTGCAACTTTACACAGTTATTATGACGTTACTACTTATGATAGAAAATCACAAACACAATGCTTAATTTTTTTATTTTTCTTTCTTTCGTCAAGACAATCTAAGGCAACTCCCAGTAGTTTCGGACACCATATAACATTAAGAGTTGTATTTAGACTTTTTGCGTCGCACTTTCGTTTATGCTCGAGCTAGAAGATTTTCCCACCCTTATATTTCTAATTTACGTTCTAAAAACTGCTAAGGAAAACCCAATGATTCTTTACTGGTTTTTATTACAAGCTTCTAAATTATAGCAGTTAACATTTTTTTTAATTTGCCCTGGATAGCTGAAGGATTTTGTTTTACTTAGTTAAAACTAATACAAAAATTACCTCTAGTTGCCTTAGAGTAAAAACTAAAAGTAGCGTAGGTTATTAAACAGAAAATAAACACTTTAACCTCAAAAAAGGAATATGGTCGACCTCTACTTACGAGATTTACTCAGCGCTGTGCTTTTACTTTTACACTGATCAACACTTCGATACAAAAGTACACATCTCGAGAGCTCTCGTCACTAGGGGGAACACTTTTTGCACAAGCTCCTTGCTACAGTAAAAACTGCATATCCCGGAACCTCTATAAGAAGGAAACCTGTAAATACGGAAAAAAAGTCCCCAGAACAAACCGATTTTATACCTGAAAATGACCTGCTTAAGGCGGAAACCTCCTTAACGTGGAAATGGAACACCATTTAAAGACCAACGAGATGTTTTTATTCTCAGTAAGATGGAAATTTCTTTTTTTATTTTTTTTGCTCGCAAGAAAACAATGCAATACTGTAAGTGGAACATGCCTCTGTTGCCACTCGCTTATCGGTAACATTGTCGATATGAAAGAATGTGCTACAATACTCATAGCTGTTACGATTAAGTTTCTTTTTTTCATCTCTTACCTCTTTCTCCACCTTTCTTTGTCCAATTCTCCGTTCGTTCGTCATCTTTCTATTTTTCTTGTTATCTCTCTTTGTTTCATTCTTTTTTCTTCACTTTTATCTCAATCTTTCTTCACCTGTCTTATTCCATCTTTCAATCTTTCTCTTTCCCTCTATGCACATCGCGCTTCAAAGCCAGGGTCCCGGTTTCGAAACAATACATAAGTACATACTGTACATTTTTACAATACTGTAGAAAGTGTACCAACATGTTGTGTAGTTACATAATTGTAATCTCTGCTATGCTTATTGTGACTGTATCACATTTTTATTCATGTACGTACATGGATTAGTACTCTACATTATAAGAATGTGAAATGTAAATCTGTCTTTCCATTATTTCCTGCAGCACTCTATACTGTATTTAAAGTCAACCCTGTATAAGAAGGAAAACTGTTAAGACGGAAAATTTTGCTTGGAACCATCATGTTCCAGGATAGACAGGTTTTACTGTATCTTCTTTCCACCGAAGATCTTCGACGTCTATCCTTCGAAGTGACTCACCGCCGAATTCATAGTTCAAAGGTCGAACCTGGTCTCAACGCCACCACCGTCTCGACTAGCAATTCTCTAGCTCATAACTACAAACTTGCAGTGTTCTTTTCACTTCTCGTGCTATAAAAATTGCCACAAGAAAACAATCTGTATTCGAGTAAAATTCCGCGTGCTCTTTACCAATCACACAAACATTCAATTGTCCGGAACACAGGTCACTGTTAACTGTCAACTAGGCAAATCACTTCTAGATAAATTGTCCACAGTTTTCTGCGACTTACAGCAGACAGCACGATCGAGTTCGTGCGCGAAGTCACCCTTTTCAGAAATCTTGATGCCAACTGCTGCATGTAAACTTCTGCACGAAATAACGTGACCTTCCACTCAAAAGACTCGGCAAACACTACTTGAAAAACTTCACCGCATTTTTCTTTGTCCCTTTACAAACTGCTTATTCAGGAGAGTTCATTTTGCCCGAGGGTTGTTAATATCTCTATCCTCCTTCTTCTCTGAAGAAATCATCAGTCCTCAAAATAATTGATTATAACGTGGGTGATGAAGCACTTGCAAGATCCGCGGCAATCTATGCAGGAGTTGTGGTTCGTTTCCTTCTTGCCAATTGAGCTACGTACTGATCCTCTTGGACTGTTGTACTCCTTCCTCGACCCTCCACCATACACACACACATGGCTGATCCTCTGGACAGCAGCTTTCTTCAGTTGGGAAATCACACATTTGGACACTCCCATCATGCGTAACTCCGGTGGCACTTTGACCTGTTTCAAGCCTACCACGATCATAATCACTAAGTTGACACCTTTCAGTCATCCTTCTACAGCAGCTACACTCTACACAACAGTATTTCTCTGTAACAGCTCAACACTTTACTTTTCTGCTCGCCACTGCATTCCATAATGTGGGCTCTGATAGCACTGTTTTTTTTTTTTTCCACAAGTACAGACTACCCCCTAGTGCCCTCTACTGGTAGTGTTATGCAGCTACAATGGTCCAGCAGTGTAGTATAAGGTGGGTATCAGCAATGCTATTTGAAACTCCTGGGATATATGAGGGGCAGTCAAATGAAAACCGAACACCAGTACAAAGTGACAATAGAGTTTGTTTTATTCAAAGGTAATTGCCACAAGTGTTAAGACATTTATCCCACTGGGAGACGAGACGATCAATTCCAGTCTTGTAGAAAGAGGTAGGTCGCTGACTGATCCACAACCTCACCCACTGTTGCACTTCCTCTTCCGAATGAAACCGATGTTCACAAATGTCTTTCTTCAGGTCACCAAAAATGTGGAAGTCACAAGGGGAAAGATCAGGGCTGTGAGGAGGATGTTCAAGCGTTTCCCAGCCAAATGTCTGAAGCTTATCCCTCACCAGATTGGCAGTATGGGGATGGGCATTATCATGCAAAAGGATGATTCCGTCCAACAGCATTCCAGGGCGTTTTGACTTTATGGCACGTCACAGTTTCTTCAACGTGTCTGCATAGCGGTGCGCATAGATTGTGGCTCCACGCTCTAGGAAGTCGACAAGCAGAGGGCCCTTGCAGTCAAAGAAGCTCATCATGACCGTACCGGAAGAAGTATGGACAGCTTTGGATTTCTTTGACGGGGGAGAATCTACGTGTTTCCATTGTTGGCTTTGTCGTTTGCTCTCGGGCTCAAAATGGTGGCACCACTTTTCATCCCCTGTGATGATATGTGATAGAAACGCATACTCTTCCTCGTGGTACCGCTGCAAATGACTCAGACATGCAGTCATTCTGTCAATCTTTTGTCCCTCTGTCATTTGATGCGGAACCCACTGAATCCAAATTTTTCGGAACTGCTGGTGATCTTTGATAATAGCATGCACAGAGCCATGACTAATGCCAACCTGAACACAAATTTCTTCCTCTGTGATTCGTCGGTCTTCTCGGATCAGACCATCGATCCTTGCAATCACATCATGCGTTATATCTCAATGGGCCTGTCCCGGGCACGGATCGTCTTGGAGTGATGTGCGTCCTTCGCGTAATCTGTTCTGCCACTCGTGCAGGGACATGCAGTGTTTGCCACTGCAGACATGCGACGATGAATTTCGCGTGTTCAGCACCCTCAGCCACCAAGAAACTAACCACACCTCTCTGCTCTTCTTTGCTTGCCTCCATTTCCAATTCTGGACGAACACACTTTTCACTATGCTCACCTCCTGAGCCATTACGAACCAACTGTGTGGACCTGTGCATTTTCACTATGCATTTCTCCTACCCTACAGATGGCAGTATCGATACGTAACAACAACAGTGTTGCCAACTTTTGCATTGGAATGTGTTTTATGGTGGGTGTTCGTTTTTCATTTGACTGCCCCTGATATAACATGAAATCAAAACATTGCAGTTTTAGAGCCCATCTCGTAAGATGAGAATTAAATAATTGTACAGTTTTAAGAGAAGGCAATGATTTATGGTTCGAATTTAAGTTGAAATGAGTTCCTTTAACATAGATAGCAAATGTTTTTAAAGCAAACAATATAGCTAAACATTCCAATTCATGTGTAGAGTCCAGCACAGTTATTTCTGCCGTGCGATGCGCGAAACAACTAAAGAAGCAGTGTTGCTAATGGAGCAGATAGAAAAATCGCTACAGTGCTCCGATGCACAGCTGTTACGTACAACAATAAAATTAGAGAATTCAGGTCTATCTAACGGTGAGTTTTAAACGTCATGCATTATACCAGGACTAGGATTAATATGTACTAACAAGTGGCTTTGTATGTAGCTACATACATATGGACTAAAAATTCGCAAAATATGAACTAACACATAAGTAAAATTACCAAAAATGCTGCAAAGAAGACTTCTTCATACAATTCCTTATTTGAGTGATTTCAAACAAAATAAAAAAAATATATACGTATATATTATTTTTCATTGCATTAATGCACTGGTGGCGTTCTAACTTTTCACTCCCAAAACCCGTATACACTGGTATGGAACTGCAACGGCAGATAATAACATGCCAATGTGTTAAACCGCTACAATTGCACCATAACACTCCTCCTCAAACAGTATTATTATTTCCTCTCTGAGATCTGCGACAGTCGGTTGCCTTTGTTGTACATTTACAAAGGATGCTGGCTTCGACGACAATAACAAGTACATATACTGCCACTAGACAATAAGCTGCGCGGCTTTTTCTTTTGTTATGAACCAGGGCCGGCGCTAGTCATTTTGCCTCCCTGGGAGGTGACGCTCTATTTCGACCCCCCCCCCCCCCCCCCGGTCATTACGCAGCAACGGAAAATTGAAAATCAATATATTCCTAACTAAAACATCAAAATATAAAATAAATAATGAGACTTCTTATGCTATTTCAATACTATTCAGTGCAAAAGAATATCTCGCTCGATCACAGTTTTCAATAGGCTTATTTTTTTCTTCTCTTCAAATTTTGCCGCTCGGTTCGCCCTCCCCTTCCGCCGGCCCTGCTATGAACTTGGTCACCCATCAAAGCATGGCAATTTTAACACAGAAAACAATATGTATCGCATTAAGCAGCAAAAATGACAGCCTCCTCTATGCAATTTCTACAAGAACACCTGCCGGAGCCAGAGTTGAATTGCTTAGAATTTCCCGAGCTTGGCTATGCAAGGTTTTTGATTTCAACTTCGACAGAACTGGAGGCATTATGGAATTTAACGTTCATTAGCAAACACACACTTTTACATACACACACGCACACAACGTCAAACCGGTCAAATACTTAGTATAAAATAAAAATATGGTGCTTCCAATCCAACAAAACTCACCGCCACTTTACCTGCCTTTAACCTTCCGTGACAGAAATAGTGCTTCATTATTACAGTTGGCAACACTAGTTACTAGCTAGCCAATGAACATGCACTGCATAAAAGAAGCAACGACTACGCCGTGCTATATTGCCACATTACCGTCCCTGCCGAACGGTATGAACCGCGAGCTGGAGCGCTATTCAATTGTTTTCAATGATGTTTGCGCGAGTGTGTCCAGGAATGGAATGACAATATGGCAACAATAGCGAAGGTTTTCGAGCAGGGTAGAACACGTGATGCTAAGAGAGAGGGAGACTAAACGAAAATTCGTTTCTACGCAACGGCAAATTTACGTGTGTGGCACTCTACTACACTTAATCTCGGCTCCCCTATAAATATGAGTGTGTATTGTATGATGCGAATTTCATCATTAACAACTTGCCAAAGTACAGAACTTAAGCCTTTCTGACTTGCATCAAACAGAAACACAGAACTTTAACTTGAAATCAGGTTGACTCAAATCTGGTGCTGAAGTTAGAATATTATTTAGTAACAGTAAAGCTTCTTGAAACTTGAGATGTCCAGTTACGAAGCACATTCTTGTGTAAAAGTTGACATAATGGACTAACAATCTCTGAAAATCTTTGTCTAAAATTTCCTCCAATACACTAATCCTAGAAATTTGCGATGGGCCTTCTTGTTTTGAGGAACAGGAAACTGTAGAATAGCTGAGTCTTTATCATGATGGAACTTAATCTCGGAACCTGACACCAAATGAACCAAAAAACATAATTTTGTCTTGGAAAAATTTGCACTTGGCAAATTTTATGGACATATTTGTCTCCTGCAATGTTTGTAGAACATTATAAATATGTTCCTCTATAAATTCATATTTAGCACAATAAAATATCATCCACATGCATCATAAGGAATAAGTGAGTTTCTGATCTGAATACCCTATTCATTCTCTCAACAAAAACAGAAACAGCGGCTTTTATCCCAAATGGCAAGTAACAAGACGCATGCTGTCATCCTCAATAGAAAAAGGCTGTATACTTATGTGAATCAGGTGTGAGTGGTATTTGAAAATATCCACAGGAGAGAAATATCGAATAAAAATACCTCACACCATAAAAATGCTGAAGTAGATCGATTGTGGGTTCAATGTGGGTACAGCACCTTGAATAGGTAGTGTGGAAAACTACCACATGTTTCCAATTTCGTGATGCAAGCCGGAAGATGACGAAAATTTGCACAGACGTTGACACCCCTTGCTGCTGTATTGCTTCTTTTGCTACTCGGATTTGTTCAAGGTTCCAAGTAGGGATGGTCTGAAAGTTTCGGATTTGGATACGGGTCTGAAAATTCCGGATCCGGGTCCGAAAGTTTCGGATCTGGATCCTGATCCGAAACTCCGGATCCGGATCCGAGAGTTTCGTATCTCAATACCATTATAATATTACCACACCTTAAAAGGTATTATGATCTTCGACTACAAATAATTTTTTTCAAGTGTTGTTCCTAAAATACTTTGCTACGCATCGGCTAACACACTCGTGCACAAAAATAATCTTACTTGTTTAACATAAAAATGAGGTGATTTTGTAATTGCCATTGAAACGAATATGTATTCATTCGAATGTATTGGAAATGAAAACACACATAAATGTGAGACATTCCATTCCAGGATGAAACTTTTAACACATATAACAAGATAGAAATTTTATTCAAAAATTATACAATTGTTCTACAGTTACAGTTTTACAAATTAAAATAAAACATTATAATATATGCAGTGTTATATAATTACAAAGTGTAAGAATAACAAGGGAGGTTATCAAAGTGTCCCCCTCCGATTTCCATGAAACTTGGCAGGCGTATAGTAGGGCCCAAAGGAAGAAATACGTGTTTTTTTTTCCAGCTAAAAAACTGTTTTAGGGAGCAAATGTCAAGATGAGGACAAATTGAAGTGAGGATCTGACCCTATGTCCCTCCGATTTCCATGAAACTTGGCAGGTGTATAGTGGGGCCCAATGGAAGAAATACGTGTTTTTTTTCTTTCAGCTAAAAAACTGTTTTAGTGGGCAATACCCCCTCAAATGTCAAGATGAGGACAAATTGAAGTAAGTATCTGACCCCTGTGTCCCCCTCCGATTTCCATGATACTTGGCAGGTGTGTGTATAAATGGGCCCAAATGAAGAAATACGTGTTTTTTTGTTTCAGCTAAAAAACAGTTTTAGGGGGCAAAACCCCCTCAAATGCCAAGATGAGGACAAATTGAAGTAAGTATCTGACCTCTGTGTCCCCCTCGGATTTCCATGATACTTGGCAGGTGTGTATAAACGGGCCCAAATGAAGAAATACGTGTTTTTTTTATTTCAGCTAAAAAACTGTTTTAGGGGGCAAAACCCCTTCAAATGTCAAGATGAGGACAAATTGAAGTAAGTATCTGAGCCCTATGTCCCCCTCCGATTTCCATGATACTTGGCAGGTGTGTGTATAAACGGGCCCAAATGAAGAAATATGTGTTTTTTTGTTTCAGCTAAAAAACAGTTTTAGGGGGCAAAACCCCCTCAAATGTCAAAATGAGGACAAATTGAAGTGAGGATCTGACCCCTGTGTCCCCCTCTGATTTCCATGATACTTGGCAGGTGTGTGTATAAACGGGCCCAAATGAAGAAATGTGTGTTTTTTTTGTTTCGGCTAAAAAAAACTGTTTTAGGGGCAACCCCCCCTCAAATGTCAATATGAGGACAAATTTAAGAGGGCATTTGACCTATGTCCCCCCCTCCGATTTCCATGAAACTTGCAGGTGTATAGTGGGGCCCAAAGGAAGAAATGCGTGTTTTTTTTGTTTCAGCTAAAATCTGTTTTAGGGGGCAAAATCCCCTCAAATGTCGAGATGATAGACAAATTGAAGTAAGGATCTGACCCCTGTGTCCCCCTCCGATTTTCATGAAACTTCGCAGGTATATAGAGGGGCCCAAAGGAAGAAATACATGTTTTTTTTTTGTTTTTTTTTTGTTTCGGCTATTTTGACAGGTGTATAGAGAGGCCCTATGCCCCCTGTTTCTTCCTATGCCATATTTACGTGGTTTCGGGGTCAGATCCTCACTTCAATTTCTCCTCATCTTGACATTTGAGGGGGTGCTCTATACACCTGTCAAGTTTCATGGAAATCGGAGGGGGAGACTTAGACCTCCCTTGTAAGTGTATTAATTAATTACAAATCGCGCACGCGCGGTATATATATATATATATACCGTGCGTTCATTTCGATCTGCAGCCGAGAGATCGGGAGAAGCATGGCGGGCGGCGCTGACGGAGATGCCGACATTTGCGGCCTGTAATGCCCGCTTATTTTTATAGACATATGCAGACATTTATATAAATATTGCAAAACGATCACTAACCTGTGTTATAACACGCAAAAGTTCTTCTGTAATTCATCCAAGTTCTGCTCTTATATACACAAAAAAATACGCTTTAGAAACGATGTTAAGAGCCACAGATAATAAAACATTTTAATCATAGTTTTGACCAGTAACGTCCTGCTTAAGTTTATATCCTTGAAAGAGTTTTGTGCCGATGGGGATCGTTTGGAGGTTTTGAATGTGCAACACTGTATCAAGATTACGCTGTAGAAGAAACCGTTAAAAGTCAATAGTGTTCGTGAGCTTCCTTGCAATCCGAAATCTCCGAGCTCGAGTTTTTTGTTCCTTCGCGACTAGATGAAGACAGAGTTGTAAATATAGTGGCGAGCAATGTAAACCAAGAGCGTGTTAATTTCGTACTGTGCGCAAGAGTGTTATTCTTGGTTACTTGCAGTTACTTGTTTGTGTTATTGTAGTGTGTATGTGTGACGTGTCAGTGAGACGATTGGAATGCCAGCCGCAAGATTCACGTTAGAACAAAGATTTTTTTTATGTATGACACGTACCTACGTGAAAACAAACTCGTGTCGAGACGTGTGTAGGTAATTTGTACAGAAATTCCCATGCGTTTCAACTCCACACAGAGATACGGTTAGACATCTTGTCCTTAAATTACGAGAAACTGGATCGTTAAATTTTAAAACACCTAAGCAAAAACGACGGATTCTAACCGAAGCAAAACTCGATCATATTGGTGCAGCGTTAGAACGTTCTCCAAACAAACCTCTACGCCGTGTTTCACAAGAGGTGGGCGTGTCAAAATCATCGGCACATACAGTCACTAAGCTACTAAAATTAAAACCATACTCTTATAACACAGGTTAGTGCTCGTTTTGCAATATTTATATAAATGTCTGCATTTGTCCATAAAAATAAGCGGGCATTTCAGGCCGCAAATGTCGGCATCTCCGTAAGTGCCGCCTGCCACGCTTCTCCCGATCTCTCGGCTGCAGATCGAAATGGACGCACGGTATGTGTATGTATGTATATTATATATATATATGTATGTTAACAGGTAACAATATGTTATAAGCACATTCTTACTTTCCAAAGAAGCGCATGTGGGATGGCAAAACGGATCTGGATCTGAAAATTTTGGATCCGAAAAATTTTAGGATCCGGTAGGATCCGGATCTGGCCATCCCTAGTTCCAAGGTCTCAAACCTTTGTGGTGGAAATTAAGGGTAGTTCTTAATAAGAGTTATTTTTAAAGTTAAGGAAATGGTTTAAAAGGCATTTTTCAAGTCACTGTTTATAGGAATTTATTGTATATTTATTTATTTATGGGGATTTATAGTTCATTTAGGCATTTAAAGGAATTTATAGTTCATTTAGGCATTTTAGGTCCTATAGAATTTCAGTAGAGGGATGCTGTGTTCATGAAACGCAAAGATCTCTAAATAGCATATCTCTAGGATATAGCAAAAAAATTAGGTATGGACCTAGAAATCTGTTCTCAAGTTGAGACTTGCTCTCTGTTGAGTTAATCACACAACCACAGCTTCGTTGTGATCTGATGTAAAGGAACAATAAGAGCATTTTCAAATTTCTCTGGTTCTTCCTTGAGTATAGTAATCTCCTGCACCTGCCAGTGATCTTCACCAGTTACACTTTTGCTAGTGTTAAATGGCTGAACCAGTTCTGAACCAGTGAACGCCACCAAACTCATTTGATTTCTTCTAAAATGTGTTAACAGCTTTGTATTGCCTTAAAAATGATATTCCAAGAATGACTTCAAGTCAAACATCTCCAGAGAAAAGACTTCTGAGTTAATTCCAATACTTATACAAGCTTTCGACCAGCAACATGAAATTCCTGTTGCCCGCGAACGGTAACAGGTTAAGTTTGGCAGTCAGTACATTAGATTTTATGCTACACCATAATTGATAACTGACCAAACCACATTGATTTCCAATGTCAGTGACACATTGTATGCTAATACTTACCACAAATGGTTCCTATGATCAGATGTTGATCAGTAATAGGAGTAGGTATACCAGTATCATTTAAAGTCCAAGTTTCTTCTTCATTCCACTCCATTTGGAAAAATGTTGAAAGCAGATAACAATGATGAATATGTGAAAAAAACAGAGTTATTTAAAACAGTGTACTGAGAAGTAGTGTCCATATTATCACTTCTGTAAAAAATTAGTGTGAGCAAACTGGTCCACGTTCACTTGCAACATTCGTTTACTGTTTCTTCAGTGGTAGATGACATGAACTGTTTACAAGAATTTTCTCTTGGATTGAAAGATGGATCATTTTTATTCAATGGAGAACTGGGCATTTTAGTTGCATTGCAACTGTTTACTGTTGATGAGTGAGAAAAATATACCCATAATCAGCACATATATTGCACAGTTGACATGAATGTAAATTATTGTCACAATGTTGAGAGTTAGGATGCACTGGAAATTGCTGTCGTGGTTGCTCTTTTGTAACATTGAAACTGTTGCCCATAAATCTGCATTATTGTTGAAGAATGGACAACCTTGTGTGCTCCTAGTTTGCCAGAAGTTTCTACAATGATTATTTGCTCTGTTAGTTTAGGTTTCCCAAAATTATTATTCCCATTAAAAATCATCAATTTCTGGCTGGAGTGTAATTGTTTGTTTTCATCAACAGATTTGGCATCTGTATGCAGTGTCTTGATTTTTATATTTTCATCGCTAGAAGAAACAGAATTAACACTATCGTTAAGTCTTACAACATTACATCTTGAACCTTGATTTCCAACATTACATCTTGAACCTTGATTTCCATTAGATTGATCAGCATTTAGGAAATGATGAACGTTTAGCAACACACTTTGAACTCTCAGTTTTCACCTTGCACTATTACTGTTGGTATAACTTTTAAATCATTCAAATCGTGTCAGAAATTTGTTTCCATGCTCATTAAAAGTCTTGTTCGATCTTGAATTTACCAAATCCAGCCTCTTTAGTAAAGCAATTACATCATCAATTTTATCTAGCATAGCAGCTAATATAGTTTGCGCAATAGATGTGGATAGCTGATTGATTAAAATGTCTATGACTTCTGCATCATTTGGACAATCAACTAAATTATAATATATGATTGCATACATAGGGCTTCTAAGTTCAGATAATTGAGCCTGAGTTAACAAATGTGTAGGGGTTCAGAAAATTGTCTCCAAACTGTTTGTACGAGCGGGGGCTGAAAAGTTCTCGGCCCGACCCAGAAGGACTTTAGCTACAGGCATGAAAGTTTCAGGCTATTCAACATATTCTCCCCGAAGGTGAACACACTTGACACTTCGTTGCTCCAACTTCTCTAACCCCTCAAAAAAAAAAAAAAAAAATCTCCTGGTCTGCTAAAAACTGTTCGGCAGTTGCTATAACCTCGTTATCACTTTTAAATTTCTGTCCTTTTAGAACTTTTTTCAGTCTAGGGAAGAGATAATAATCAGAGGGTTCAAGGTCTGGTGAGTAAGGTGGGTGGTCACTGAAACCCTAGGTCCTTCAGAAAATCTATTGTTCTTCCAGCCTTGTGAATGGGAGCATTGTCCTGCAGAAACAACACACCTCTTTTCAACCTTCCCCGGCTCCTTTCTTCAATAGCATCCTTTAATTTAACCAGAAGACTGCAGTAATACTCTGATGTTATGGTTTATCCCTTTGGAAGGTAGTCTGATAACAAAACACCATCCTTATCCCAGAATATTGAGGCAAGCACCTTGCCTGCAGACCTGTGCTTTGAATTTCTTTGGCCTGGGAGATCCTGAGTGGCACCACTCGCATGACTACTGTTTGGTCTCAGGATCAAAGTAGTGGAACCAACTTTCATCCTGGGTAACAAGCCGATTCAAAAAATCATCCTGAGAGTTCGGAAAATACCGTAAAATCACCTGAGAAGATGTCACACGTTAGCGTTTCTCATCAGTGTTCTAACGTTTGGGCACCCATTTTGCGGAAAACTTATGCATGTCCAACTGATCATGGATTATTGACCAGACATGTTCTTTGGATATGTGCAAGGTCTCAGCTATCGCTTGAAGTGAAATTTGGCTGTTACTCAAAATCAGGTCATGAACCTGATCCACTTTTTCCAGAGTTGACACTGACACTGGCCTCCCATACATTTCACCATCTTCTGTGGAAAAATCACCACGCTTAAAGTGTGATACGATCATCCCAGCTGGCACTTAAACTTCCAAAAGATCAATGTTTCAAATGCAATGAATGATATCAGGATGACATGTGTGGAAGGGAGTCTGGCCGAGAACTTATCAGCCCCCCCCCCCCCCTAGGATGTGAATGAATTGACATGAGTATTGTACAGTGGGAATAATTTGTATTCCCAGACAGCAGGGACGTTTTTCCTTCCAGGCAGGTAGGATGCTGTCGCTGGGTACAAGCCAAGTGGTGTCTGCAATGAACAAGCCTTCCCCACCTGGCACACTTGTAATCGCAGGCAAGCTGCAGAACCGGTTTCTGCATGCTCACCAGACTCCTCTGACAGAATTCATTAAAGAGAAAAAATACAAGAGTATATAGAGTAATACATGAGTAATACATAAGGATTTCGAGAAAGGTGAAATATGTTTTACTTTTAAGGCACATATGATTATATATTTAAAAAATACGATAAATCAACACTACAGTATGGAATGTCAAGTCAAGATTGATAACGCGTCTGCCAGCAGACCAGTCAGGTGTTCGTTATTATTCAATATCATCAATGCTTTGTTTTTATGTTTAGGAAGTAAGTTCATAGATTACATAACGCTGTAATTCAACAAAATCACCTTCCATTTAGGAGGAGGGAAGGAGCAGCAAGGAGAATCGCTTGTTAATTTCCATTATTTTCCCAAGTATTTTATTATCAATTGTTAAAACACAAAGCTAAGAAAGTGTACATGAAGCATATGCACATAACACAGTATACCTGTATAACAGATCAACTTCGCTAAAGGTAAAATTTTAAGCTAATAACTCATCAAGCTATCACACGATTCGTTATAAGTTCGATTCTTATTGAATGAGTATTTTTACATATAAATTTTAATGCAGTTAACTATTTTCCGACGTATGACAGAAATGAAAAAGAATTATTGAAAACTGAGCTGCAAATGTCTTTTGTGGCGTATAAACAGATGAAAGATCATGTGCTTTTTGCTTTCAGACTTTATCAAGTTTATTCCGTAAAAGTAAGCCAGTTGTACTTTGCACAAAAAGTGACTAAGACAGTTACTTTTTATGGAATGAAACCGATTTGCATAGTCTACCGTTACTTTAAAGAGTATCAACATTATTTGGATATAAGCTAAACCTCGTAGAACGTGTAACATGCTTGAACTGAATGCAGGTTTTCCTTGACTTTATCCTCAAAAGTGAACATTAATTTTCAATAAATTTATATTAACCTTTTGCCGCCCAAGGCCTTTTTCACAAGTAAGCCTCTATTGCCCGAGCCGATTTTGAGTAAAATGCAGAGTTTCAATTAAATGAGTGTAGATCGGAGGCTAATTGCCCTAGAGAGATGAGTGATATACCGTTGTACGCGGAATGAACCAGAGATTCAGACTATATGAAATTTTTGAAAATTCGGCGTATATGTGGCGGGGGGGCGGGAGGGGGCTAACTCTCAAAATTCCAAAATTTCGGGAAAAAAAATTGTGTTCCCCCACCCTCCCCCCAAGAAAAAAGTACATGACAGTGTCGACATGCACATGGAAATGATCGCTGACATGTAAGGAACACAAAAATATTTGCATTATTATCATATGACCAATGTAACTTGAGTTGTACCCCCAAAAGGAATGGTTCTGATTCAAGCTCCAAAATGCAGCCGTACCTTGAAATTACTATAGCTCAGAAACTAAATGCCCTAGAGATATGAAAGATATACCGTTGTACGCAGAATGAATCACAGATTTAGACGATATATAATTTATGCACATTCGGCGTATATATGGAGGGGGAAAGGCGGGAAATCCCCTGAAAATACTTTTTTTTTAAAAAATGGGGTTTTGCCCCCCCCCCCCCCCGCTTTCCGAAAAAAAAGGATATGAAAAGTTCAAAATGCACATAGAAATTATCGCTGGCATGTAAGAAACAGAAAAATATTTGCTTCATTGTCGTATGACCAATGTAACTTGAGTTGTACCCCCGAAAGGAATGGCCATTGATTCAAGCTTCAAAATGCAGCAGTACCTTGAAATTACTATAGCTCAGAAACTAAATGCCCTAGAGATATGAAAGATATACCGTTGTACGCAGAATGAATCACAGATTCAGACGATATATAATTTATGCACATTCGGCGTACATATGGATGGGGAAAGGGGGGTAATCCCCTCAAAAATACTTTTCTTAAAAAAATGGTGTTTCCCCCTGCCCCCCCCCCCCACCCCGAAAAAAATGTCAAAATGCACAAAATGCAAAATTTATGCAAATTTGGTGTATATATGGAGGGGGGAGGGAGAAAACCAAAAAATTATTTTAAAAAATTGTCACTTCACCCAAAAAATGTCCTCGCACTTGGGCACAAAACGACACCTACGCACAACATTCACGGACAAAAAGCTAGAACATAGTGACAAATGAGCGCCAATTCTTGCAGCTGCTTGAAATTCTATTTTTAGACAGTCCTGGGTAACCCCTGTTGCCACTTGTGGACATTTGTGCTAAAAAAAACAAAGGTTTCCTTCAGCGCGCTTCGAAATTCCATTCTCACAATGCAGATTCAACAACCAGTCTTCCACCTCCCCCCTGCTTGCACCCTCACGGAAAACTTTCATTTTGACATCGGATACTGATAAACAAGCTTCCTTCGACTGCACTTAGCAAGAGGGAGTGAAAAGCATTGCTTTAGAACAACAAAGCCGGCCTTCCTTTGTCGGCAAAAAATTGACCTTGAAAAGAGACTCAAAAGAGAAGTCCCTTTCCCCGCCTTTCCCCCTCCATTTTTATGAAGACAAAAAAAATGCAAAAAACCATTTCTGTTCAATACATGTGTTAGGAACAATATAAAAAAATAAAATTGAAATTCTATCCAAAAATAGAAAAGTTATAATGTAAAAACTACGACCTTGACACAGCGTCTCGATCGAGACACTTGGTGTCCTGAGGGTTACTTTTGGGTATCTCGTTCGAGACGCTTGGGCACCAAAAGGTTAAACGTCAGTGAAAAATCAAAGTGAACCTCTGTAATTCAATAACCAAATCACCATGCTAAAGGTCCCGGGTTCGATCCCCGGCCAGTTCAAATCCGGGAACTTTTCTAACGATGGAAGCGGTCCCGGCGCCCACCCAGTGTCGAATAACATGGGTACCTGGGGGAAACCCTGGGGGGTAAAGGCGGTCAGGGGCGTGATGCTGATCACATCACCCCCACTCACGACCGGATCAAGAAAGTGTGGGGCGTTACCCTCACACCCCCTATACGCCTTCATGGCGTGGTGCTATGCACAGGGGAGCACTTTACCTTTTTTTTTTTTTATCATCCTAAATAATCCACGTTGCAAATGTATACACATAACTATTAACTTTTTTTAAAGAAAAAACATTGAGCATATGATAGTTTTTTTATTTTTTATTAGTGAACTCCTTACCATGGGGATTGCCAGAAATGTTTTTGTGAAAATGTGGGGGGGGGCTTAAGCTATCTATAGTAGAAATAGAATTGAACTGAATTGCTTTTTTAAGTCCACTTTATGCACAGAGAGACTAATTAGGACCGGATCTACAATTTAGAGAGATCCGAACCACTAAATACCTCCACTGGGAATCGAACCTTGGCTCTCTTGATTACAAGGCGTTGACGCTACCACTATGCCATCAGGGAGACCCAGAAATAATGATGAGCATGGTTATGATTATTACACTATTAAGTACTAATAAAAATATACCAATTTTATTCCAAATTTATTAATATTAATACATACAGGTTATGGACAAAATAATATGAACACCTTGGTTTGCAAAGGCCTATATACGCCGTCGTGGAAAAGGAACAACACTCAGCAGAGATTTCAACCATCTAGTGGCGATGAAAGCAAACATATCAGTCTATCAGAAGCTGGTGTGAGAGTTGCATGCGAGCAGTCAGCTATCCGTCAAATGCAGGTATGTCAGACCTTTCAGACTTCAAAAGAGGCATGATCATAGGAGCCCGCCGGGCTGGAGCATCTGTGACAAAAACAGCTACACTTGTTGGTGTAGCATGGAGCACAGTGTCAACTGTTCTGTCAGCCTACAGACAACATGGAAAGACAACGTCTGCAAAGGAGAATAGTGGGCGAAAAACAAAGTTATCCAACAGGGATCAACGTTTGTTGAAGCGAATAGTGACTCGAAAGCACAAGACAACACTGTCCCAGATAACCACAGAGATTAACAATCACCTTTAGGACCCTGTATCAACGAAAACCATTCAAAGGGAGCTGCATTCTGTGAACATTCATGGCAGAGTTGCCATCCCCAAACCGTTGGTGACTCCACGTAATGCAGTGGCACGAAGAAGGTGGTGCCAAGAGCACAAGAATTGGACACAGCAGCAATGGGAACATGTGATATGGTCAGTCGAATCGTCTTTCACATTATTTCAGACCACAGGACGTGTTTATGTGTGGAGAACTCCTGCTGAAGCATTTGATATTGACTGCTTAGTGCCTACCGTGAAACATGGTGGGGGGTCTGTGATGGTTTGGGGGGCTATATCTTGGAATGGTGTTGGCCCACTTGTCGTCCTGCGTGGGAGAATCAACACAGAGAAGTATTGCACCATCCTGGGTGACCACCTCCATCCCATTGTTCAGACTTTGTTTCCCAATGCATGCCCCATCTTCCAAGATGATAACACCCCTATTCACACTGCTAGGTGCGTTGATGCATGGTTTGATGAGCACAGTGATGCGGTAGAACATCTCATCTGGTGTCCACAGTCCCCCGATCTTAACATCATTGAGCCTTTGTGGGGTATTTTGGAGGCCAAAGTGCGTAATCGGTTTCCACCTCCAATGACACTTTCGGAACTTGAGACTGTTTTGTGCGAGGAGTGGCTACGTATTCCAGTTCACCCTGTACAGGACCTTTATTTGTCTATCCCACGTAGGATACAAGCTGTCATTCAGGCAAGGGGGGGGGGGGGGGCAACCCTCTACTAATACAAGTTTTCTGCATTTGCATTGGTGTTCATATTGTTTTGTCCATTACCTGTATATTATCATTGGTTTGATTGATTTAGTTTATTTTACTTCGCGTTTTGTGCCTCTTGGCCAATTTGCGAAAATGGGGATGAGTGATGAAATTGATGAATGGACATTCACAACCAAGCAAGCCTGACCGGATTCGAACCCGGGACCCTTGGTGTCGCAGTGCAATGTGCTAACCACTTGGCCACAGGGTCCGGCAAATAATATTATCATTGGAATGACTTTTCTACTTGATCCACCAGATGAGTGAATATCCAGCACAACTGACTTCATTATCTTTTTACGTTTCATGCAATTCGTGCACTGAAATGTACAGTTATTCTACTATGTTCTTAACGATTACACACCTCGTTCAAGAGAAAGCTTTAAAATTTAGATGGATATTTTACTCATACACTGTATGTTGTTTGCCTTTTACATAACACTCTCAATTTTGGAAGAAAATTGTGGAACCAATTATTCTGTGTATAAAAATGTAGAGTACGACTAATATAACCTGGTTACTGCATTTACCACCCAATTTTTTCGATGTAATGCCTCTTTTACTTATTATTCTGTTCAAATATTAACTAACTGAACTTTATTTCTGTCATTTACAATAAAAATAGCAAACTTCGTGTAACTTTGTGTGAATGAAGCCAAATTCCAGGGGGGAGGTATCTGTTCAACATCCCCTCCCAGCGCCCATGCTCCTTACCCGAAAACATAACCGAGGCACAGTTTATCGTTTCACAAAGTAACTACTACTTACAGTTGCTCGAAAAAGCAACTTTTATTTGTAACTCGTTACTTTCAAACGTTGGCTCAATTTGCTTCGGTGAGCGAAAATTTCTACCAAGAAACCTGCACACACATACTGCAACGATACTTCACACTGAATATATATTGTATGCGAAGGATGAGCAGACTAACACAATTTTAGAATTAAATTGCAAGTCCTCAGCACTCAACTGGGTTTCATAATGTTATTATACTTACATTGCAAGAATTAAGCAACACAACTCAACTTCCAAAATATTATTTCACTTTATAACATTTGATATAAACTCATTTTTCAATTTTTAACACAAGACATTTTAATTCAATCTTCTTACATATATAACAAAAACGAATCGGAATCAACAACTTAAAACAAATATCGACAATGATACAGCGTTATTAATCTCAATAGTTCCCTGTTAATTTTATAAACTTGTACGCAATCGAAATAAAGTAAATATTGGTTATTTGTGAATGTAGAAGACAGTCACATAGTCCCCCAACTCTGTATAGAAAACTACTCGAGGGATCAAACATTTCATGATCACCCTGTATGTTACCTAAAATGTGCAGATCACAAGGAGTTTTCTCAAGACATAAAAATTATGGGTCAAATTATGAGGCATATATAATTCACACACACGTGAAACAATACTTAGTAGTAGAATCCACTCTCCTTGTTGACTAAACTAATTAATATAAATAATATACAAAATACTGAGTCATTACAAAACTCTTCAGTACATTGATTATTGAAACATTACTCATGCAATAAACAACTCGCCTCAGATTATCATTATTTGCTCCCTATATATATACAAGACATTTGGTTAAAACATGCCTGATCCTTGCATAATATTTAGACATACAACAATATGCGACAAGTTTACTAATAAACGTTCTCCTCAAAGTAGCACATTTCACAACTATAATGACTGACTTCCACATATCATTCTACAATCACAATGAGATAAATTTATGCTTAAATAGAACAATACAATTATTAAATTCAATTAACTTCGTTACAATTGCTTCCCAATAACTGATTTTTCTTCTCCTCGGAACAGTTGAACATTTTCAAATTAGAGAAATTTACCTTTCCATAATTATCACCATGTAAAGTGTACAAAGATGCGAAATTTCCTTTAACTTCTTTTACCATAAATGGTCCAATATATAATTGAAATAACTTATGAATTTGTTTATCCAGTTTAGAACTCATTTGTCGATTTCTTGCCAACACTAATTGTCCTGGTTTCAGTTTAACTGCATTGGGAGCATTCCTTATTTTTGATTTATTCTTCTTCCTCTTTGAATTTATCTCTGCCAAATTTAATTTTTCCTTCCATTGCAACTTCCTCATTTCCTCGGGCCAATTGAGTTCAGATGTTATGGAGTCTCGGACTTCCTCGTGCAAAAATAATTCATTAGGTGTAAAACCGGTTATGCTCGAACAGGAGTTATTTACTAATTTTATAACCTTATCGATCTTAAGTGACCATGTGGTGTGATCACGATGACAAAATAATCTTAGTAATCTTACAATTTCCTTATTATACCTTTCTATGGGATTAGCTTTGGGATTGTAAGACGTTGTTGTTAAATGAATTATTCCTTTTGAAATGAGATACAACTTCCATTCTTTGGAAGTAAACTGGCTACCACAATCGGACAGAAGGATTTTGCACACAGGATAATGCTTGAAATAACCATCCTCAAAACGATTAACAATCTCTCTGGTAGTGGCCTTTCTCAGAGGATAAATCATAATGTATTTTGACATAATATCCACAATAGTCAACAAATATTCGTAACATTTAGATTTGGGAAGTTTTCCAATAAGATCTACTGATAGAAATTTGTGAGGCTGAGTAGATAATATATGATATTCGTCCCGAAATATTGGCTGGCTTATTGATTTAGATTTTGCACATTCCAAGCAATCTCTTAGATAATGTCATGCGTGGCCAATAGTAAACTTTCTGGCACTGTGCTAAAACTTTATCATAACCAAAGTGGCCTTTTAAATCATGGACTTTATGCAGCACTAAGGGAATAAGTTCCTCAGGAACAAAAATTTTACATCTTTCCTCAGGCTTTGCTTTATAGAACAGAATATCTTCATGAAGAAAATATTTATTTGAAATTCTATGCAAGGAGTCATCCTTAAGTGAATTTATAATACGATTGCAGGTCTCATCTGACCTTTGTGCAGAGCACCACATATTTGAGACTTCCTCCTGTTTAAAATCTAGTATCACTTGATTTATATACAAATATTCTCCAGATATTTTATTATATTCACTCACTGGGAACCTGCTCAAAGTGTCTGCTATAAAATTAGAGGAACCTGACACGTGATGAAAGGTAAAATCATAGGACTGTAATTTCAGTGCCCATCTCGTTGAACGAGGGTTCAATGACTTCGCAGTTTCCAACCAGGAAAGTGACTTATGATCAGAGTATATGTGGAAATGCCTTCCCTTAAGGTATATCGAAAATTTTTCTACTGCAAAAAGAATAGCTAAACACTCTAGTTCATGAGTACTGTAAGTCGCCTCTGTACCACGAAGTGTACGACTGGCATATTGAATGACACGTGTTCCATCACTTGCTTCTTGCCACAGTACACTTCCTAATCCTTTCTGACTAGCATCGACGGATATAGAAAATTCCAAACTGAAATCCAGCTGTCGTAGGGCTGGGGCAGCTACTAATGCATTCTTTAACTTAACAAAAGCTTCTTGATGTATCGGAGTCCATTCATAATTAGTATCCTTACGTAACAGGCTGTATAATGGTGTGACTATATGCGAGTAGTTAGGAATAAATCGGCTTCTCCAGTTCGCCAATCCAATGAATTTTCTCAGTGATTTCTTATTGTTTGGGACTGGAAATTGCAACAATGCTGCATCCTTAGAATGATCCACTTTAATTTTTGTACCAGATATTACATGTCCAACAAACAGAATTTCTTCCTGGAAAAACTTGCACTTTGCAAACGTAATGGACATATTTGCCTTTCGAAGAACCTGCAATGTATACTCCAAATGTTTGAAATGTTCACTTGCATTCGAACTAAAAATAAGAATATCGTCAATATATACCAACACAAAAGAACTGGTTTCCGGTCCAAAAAGGTTGTTCATGCGATCCATAAACACAGACACCGCTGATTTAATACCAAAAGGTAAATAACAGAACACATGCTGGCACCCTCTGTATGAAAAAGCCGTATATGGATAGGAGTCTGGAGTTAGCGGTATCTGGAAATATCCACATGATAAATCAATCGAACTAAAGAATGTAGCACCATGAAAGTGTTGCAGAAGTTCAGTTATGGGTTCGACTTGAGTGAGAGGGGAAATCACATGCTGATTCAAACGACGGAAGTCTACCACTGGATGCCATTCTCCATTTGCCTTTGGAACTATGTGCAATGGATTGAGGTAAGGGGACGACATTTCCTTTATAATGCCCCAGTTCTTCCACTTATTCAATTCACTCTCCAAAGCTGTTCTTTTAGCAAAAGGAACCGGATAAATTGGAGCACGAATTGGTAAATCAGTATCCAACATTATCTTGTATGGTTCAACATTAGCGGGTCTAGGCTTATTCGAAAACTGTGTTCTATATTTTAATAGCAACTCACGTAAGAGCGCTTGCTGACGTCAGGAGAGTTTACTACAATTTTGTACTGTTGATACAATTTTCTCTTCAGTTACTATGTAGATTTCTTCGGAATTTGTGTTCATCAGCAAATTTTCTGCCGAAATGCACTCAACCCTTTTATCAACATGCTGATCGTTAGGCTTCAGTCGATACAAAGACTGTGTCACCTCTTGTTTTGCAGGAGATACCAATGTAACTTCTTCCTGTCTAAAATTCAGTATAGCTTTATATTGCCTAAGGAATGGTATACCTAAGATTATATCTGCATGTAATTGTTTTAACACAAACATTTCCAACGGAAAAGTCTCCGACTGTATTAAAAGGTGAAGGATTTTCCTACCAACAACTCGAAATTTTTGTTGTCCAGCAAATGGTAATAATTTTACCTGATCTATGGATTCCAATCTCGCACTTTGTACAATGGACTTGATACTGCACCATAATTCGTAACTCATTAGATTAAATTGACTTCCACTGTCAATAATACATCGAATTGTTAAATTACAAATGGACCCAAAAATAACAGGTTGATCGGTAATAGGAAATGGTACACCACTATCATCCATGGTCCAAGTGGGTTCCTCTTCGTACCATTCCAATTGGAAAAACACTGCTAGCTGGTCATTGTCTTTAAAATTATCATATACAGGAAAAATATTTGTAATTTGTGACTGAACATTTTGTGAACCATATTCTGTGTTAAAACTCGCAACACAGCCCTCTGTATTCTCACTGCGAGTAAATCGGGCTACATTTACCCACGGCGTTCGTTTGACTGTGACTCCATCGCTGGTTGTATTAATTCTTTAACTTGTGTTTCTCTGGGATCAAATGAAACAGCGTTTTCATTCAATCGGCTACCTGAAATAGCATTACTGTTTAGAGAAGCGAATGATGGTTCACAGGGTTGACGACAATTACAACATAAATTTACTTCACTGATTAAACCTTGACTATTGTTCGGGGAATAAGGCAAACAAGCCACATTAGGATCTGAATTGGACCTCCTTTGTAGATAACCTTGCCTTGTATTAGAACATCTATCATTCTGTGGTGTCGCACTGTCTCGTCGAAATTGGGTATTGTTATAACTTCTGTTATTTGCATTTAAGTTTCTTCTAAAGAACTGTTGATTGCCATAATTATTTTGATTCCTCCTTCTGAATGTAAAGTCCTGACGCCGATCAGAATTGTCATTTACATTTTGCCCTCTATTATACGAGTTACCACCGGATGTAGAACCAGAATTAGAATCTCTATTGTTGCGAGAGAACTGTCCATTATTCCTTTGATTAGGATTTTGCTCGCTGTTCTTGGTTGCGTGTTAACTGTCTGAACTTTGTACCTTTGTTTATCTCTGAAATCTGACGCATTTGAATCCTTAGTAAACCTGGATGTTCTCACTTCAAAATCACTAGGCAAATCACACTTCTTACCAGATCTGGTCTTTATCAAATCCAGTCTCTTCAATAAATTAATAACGTCGTCAACCTTCGTTAGGCCAGCACCTAATATCGTCTGTGCCGTAATCGATGGAAACTGATTATTCTGCATCTTTAGGACGCTCTACCAAATTGTAATATGTTGAATAAGTACGAGTGGCAAATGCCTCCATGCTCGTACCGCTATTTTGATCATACTTTCTGTTCCTCAATTCGGACAACGGAGCCTGCGTCAATGAGTATGAAGTGGACTGGTTCAGAAACTCGATGTACAAAATGTTTGTATGTCATAAAGGAATCCACGTGCGTATTGTACCATCCCTCGGCTGGCCCTTGAAAACAATTCCGAATACATTCCAATCTCTGAACGTTTGGAATCTGAAGCAAATCCAAATGTGAAGTTAAGGTTTTAATAAACTTCCTTGGGCTAGATTTCTCTGGATTTCCAGAAAATTTAGGCAACATATTCAAGTCATTCAACCGTAGATACTTTTGTGGTTGTTCCTTAGAAGTAGATGGTTTATTTGTATCAGAATCAATAACAGTAGCGTGCCTATGGTGCTTCGTGTTATAATTAGGTTTAAATCGTTTGCCAGAAGTTGCTTGCGAATTATCTCTAGTTTTGTTTACTTCAGACATATCAGAGTCTATATTGCTAGATTGTGAAGCATTATTTGCTGGATCAACATAACTAACATGTGAAGTTTTATGAGGCTTCTTTAATCGAGAATTAACTGGTGAAGTAGGAGGTGACAAATTAGATTTAGGATTTCCTGTAGATTTACGTTTTCCTGACCTATGCAATGGAAAAGATTCATCTTCTGAAGCACTGGAAGATGACAAGGATAAAGATACAGGATGCTCTGGATTACGTGAAATTTCAGTAATGTTGCCATTGTTCCCAGCAGCTCAATGGATTGTTGAAGCATTAGTCATCAGCAGTTTAGCTGTTACATCACTTAATCGTGCTTCACAGATCTCAACACGTTGAATTAAACCTTCATTATTATTTTCCCTAATCTGGCTGATAACATTCCACTGCTCGTTTACCTGCAAACCCAATCCAGCAACACTATCTTCTAACTTACGAATGCTGTTGGTATTCGCTTCACCAGATATATTCAACTGTTGGAAATTTTCATCCAACACTTTAACGTGTCCTTTTATTTGATCATTTGCTGTTTTGCAAGCTTCAGCAACCTGCCCAATCTCCATCCGGAGTGAGTTGCCCAACTCCTTAACAGTGTTGTTCATATTTTCCATACACTTCACCGTTCTGTCTTCAAGTTCTGCAAACTGCTCTTTCTGAGATTTCTCATGCTCTGACAACTGCTCTTTCAACTGCTCTCTCTGAGATTTCTCCAGCTCTGACAACTGCTCTCTCTGAGATTTCTCAAGCTCTGACAACTGCTCTTTCTGAGATTTTTCAAGCTCAGACAACTTTTGCCTTACGCTGTCATTCGATTCCTTCAATTCCCGAAACATGACCAATAATTGAGCATTAAAATCTGAAGTACCCGTAGGTAATGGCACGATAGGAACATTCTTCGTTGTCATTGCACTAATTTGTATTCACGACAACAGAACGAAAATATGAAGTACACAAAGGAAGGGACACTAATAAGTCTAAAATTTATAATTCTTCAGTGTAACCAAATTCCCCACACTGGCCACCAATTTCTTGCAACGATACTTCACACTGAATATATATTGTACACGAAGGATGAGCAGACTAACACAATTTTAGAATTAAATTGCAAGTCCTCAGCACTCAACTGGGTTTCATAATGTTATTATACTTACATTGCAAGAATTAAGCAACACAACTCAACTTCCAAAATATTATTTCACTTTATAACATTTGATATAAACTCATTTTTCAATTTTTAACACAAGACATTTTAATTCAATCTTCTTACATATATAACAAAAACGAATCGGAATCAACAACTTAAAACAAATATCGACAATGATACAGCGTTATTAATCTCAATAGTTCCCTGTTAATTTTATAAACTTGTACACAATCGAAATAAAGTAAATATTGGTTATTTGTGAATGTAGAAGACAGTCACATTACACACACCTATAAATTTTGGTCAATTTGGACATTTTCAAATACTACCTAGATTAGATTCTTGGGGAGCTTAGAGACTCGCAGGAGTGTTAGAATATGGAATAAAAAAGAATCAAATATAGTGCGTAGATTAGATTGATCACGTGACGCTAAGATAACGTCACCAATTTTGAGTTCACAATAACTGCAACAAATGTAGATCCTTTTAGCTGGAATTGTTATAGCAGTTGGATACAATGAATAATGGTTAGCTATTGGCACACTTTAGAGCCTAACTAACAGAATTTGGAAAATACACCGCGCGTTTGATGCATAGAAAATATAAATTTGTCAATCATTTTTTTGCTGTGTGTTAATAAGAAGCAAGCAGTCGCTGTTGGTATCCAAGCACAGGTGAAATGCTGTAATGAGTGCATTAGTGTAGAACAGGAAGTCCAAATGCATTCCATTATTCTGAAATATCAAAACTCCCAGTTTGACATGAAATCCTTGCCTAGCTCATAGTATCATTTATTTGAAGAAATGTAGAGGAAATAGAGTGCAATATGTTCATGTCATTCATGTATTTTCATTCTAATAAATAAAATTTATGATGCAGATTTTTTCCTTTCTACACTAATAAGCAAGCCATATTTGGGTTTGCAATAATCACTTACGTGTCTACCATCAATCACAATCTATAACGTCATTAAGGACCTATTGAACTAGTCTCTGGTTCAAACCGTGGGCGGTTTTGAATCGCATCCTGAACAAGTGTTTTCTTTGGATATAATTGTGACTAAGCGAAAAGTATCTTTGGTTTCATCTCTCCCATTTGTGGCTTATTCTTTTTCCCTGTCATCATATTAAAGTATAAATTTCCATCGTTAGTGGAAAATCAAAAGTAAAGAATGCCAGGGAAAGAGCCTATCCCATAGTTAGGCAGGGGAATGCCCCCCTCCCCTTTCACATGCACCCTAATTAAGCCTTCCTAATATCATATTTGTTTTCATCTTCCAGATTCTCTTCTGAAGCATTTCTTTATTTTAGTGTCGGAAAGGGCAATAAAAGTAAGGTTTGCAGTCCACCAATACAGAACAAAGAATTACTGAAATTCATGTAATCTTAGGTGCCATTTCAAACAGTGATGACAGTGGTGGAAGGGTCGGTGATTCCCCGGGATGAAACCTTTTTCTCAAAACATTGAATTAAATTATGATGAAATTAATATGAATAAGTGCATGTAATTTTATACAAATCGCAAATTGGATTTACATTTTAAGGTGAGATCCAAACTTCTATGTCTCTCAACAAGGTATCAAACCCGAGACGACTATGTTACCGCTACGCCACCGGGGAGGCCCTGCACATGTATTGATTAGGAATTACAATGACAAACCAACAAGCAATTTTTAACTGACACCATAGCTGGTTTAAAATTACTTCTTTAACTTCTTTACAAATTTACTGCACACATGAACAAGTTATTATTGAGGTATATATGTGCAGAAACATATGCAATTATCATCACATTATGTATAGAGTAAACATCTTTAAAATATAGTTACTGGAAACAACTTGTGGCCCCTTCTCTCCCCCGACCAGTCAAGTGTAGTTTTAGGCCTATAGCGAGAGCAGTGTAGATATTAAAATGTCAATACACCCCACCCCCTTGCTCCTCAGGAAAGACATTGATTATAGTAAGCAATGAAGGTATAATACGAGGGCAATTCGTAAAAAAACCTCCATTTGCACATGTGCGAGAAATAGCTGCGGATAGCGACGTCAGTCCTGTGACACTGTGCGCAGTAGTTCAGTAGGCAGTGAGCAGTATAAGGGAAAGGTTGTGTTTGCAGTTGACTCATCCACTATAACAATGGAAAATGAACGCTCCAATAGAAAATCCAGCCAAATGTGACGTGCGTGCAATGATACGATTTCTGTGTGCGAAAAAACTTTCGGCAGCTGCGATTCATCGCGAACTGTGTAACGTGTATGGACCAAACATGATGAGTGAATGGTGCCACATGTTTAAAGATGGACGAACTGACATGCACGATACAAGAAGTGGGCACCCATCTGTAGTCAGCAATAAACTCGTGCAGGAAATTGACAAAACTGTCCGTGAAGTCCGTCGGTTCACGATATCTGAGCTTTCTGTTCGCTTTCCCCAAATTTCTCTGACTGTTTTGTACGAGGTGGTGACAGAAAAGTTGGGATACCACAGGTTCTGTGCTCGTTAGGTTCCAAAACTCCTTTCTGAGGAGCACAAAAAACACCAAATGGGTTCTGCTTTGGACTTTCTCTCGCATTATGCCGAGGAAGGAGAGCAATTTCTTAACAGAATTTTGACCGGTGATGAGACCTGGGTGTCGTACGTGAACTCTGAAACCAAACAGCAATCAATGGAGTGGGGTCATACGGACTCACCAAAGAAACCCAAAAAAGCTCGGCAAACATTGTCTGCCAGAAAAGTTATGACAACAGTCTTCTGTGATGCCAGTGGAGTACTGCTAGTGAACTTCATGGAGCGTGGTTCGACCATCAATTCAGAAGTCTACTGTGAAACGTTACAACTCAGATGTGCCATCCAGAACAAGCATCAGGGCATGCTGACTTCCGGTGTGGTGTTGGTTCACGATAATGCTCGCCCGCACACCACTGGACGCACTGAAGAACTATCGGAGCATTTACGTTGGGATGTCTTTGATCATCCCTATAGTCCAGATTTGGCACCAAGGGACTACCACCTCTTCAGGCACATGAAACAGTGGTTTGCATCGCACCACTTCGACAATGACAATGTGCTTCACAATGGTGTTAGATTCTGGCTTCGTTCCCAGGCTGGAGATTTTTTTGCAGAAGGAATTTCAAACCTTGTAAAACGTTATGACAAGTGCCTCGATTTGAATAGTGATTATGTCAAAAAGTAATGTAATGTTGTAATTTTCTAATGTGTATAATAAAAGTTCTGTATCTACGAGTGTCTGTCATTGATAACCAAATGGAGGTTTTTTTCCGAATTGCCCTCGTATTATGTTAGGGATCATACCAAAAAATCTGTTTAGCCTTCATGTATACAAATTGTATGCATTTTTCTAGCTACGTGTTCAAGCCTGTAGAATGAGTGATAAGAATTCAAGTCCAACCAGTGACTGGTTTAATTTTTTTTTAGAAAATCAGTAGTCTTTCTACAACGTGTATTTCAGAGTATTCTATGCAAACAAAACTTGATATGTGTGTGTGTGCTTCCGGGAACATTATTACCTCATAGTAAATGTGGAAGATTTTGAGACTAGTGAGTTGAACATATTTTACCAATTTGAATAATATCTTTATTAGAGCTGAGCCGATACCACCATTTGCTGATATCGATACCGATACTTGTATAATTCCAGTATAAAATAACAAAGGCTACACATCACTAGGCACGTATTTAGAAATATATAATTTGGGGAGTCAGTCCAAGTGTCTCAGAAATATAATAATAGAAGTGTTTCTATTTAATATATTAATTCATAATAATATGTAAATTAATTAATTAGTACTTAATTTCTCCTATGCGTATGAAGTATTGTATGTAACCACAGACTAAGAAAGCCCCCCCCCCCCCAATGCCCTCACGAGTGGAGGGAAGGAGGCCCTGCCAGGTTGCGAAGTGGCACCTAAGAAATTTTTAAATTTTTCATCACTCCTGCTTTTTCCAAAGCGCTGATATGTTTGCAAGAAATCATTTAACACATCAGAGATCAATGTTTTGAAGACATTTGCCCATTACATTATGTGGAATAAAAAGTCATACCAGATAACTAGTGAGAAAGGAATGTAAAGCCACACAACTGGTTTGCAATACACTGAGCAGTGACATAGTAGCCACCCCCGCAATGCGGGAGGGTCCCAAGGTGCAATGTGCTTCTGAAATTTTATGTAATTGCAGAAATTCCACATATAGAGTTGCTTATAAAAAAAATCTATTTACGAAAGACAAATCTGGTTCCCAGTAACATTATACTGTATAAGACGTCTGCGATAATAAGCAGTGGCGGATTGTCTCAGCCGGGGGGGGGGGGGGGGGTCCCAGGTAACTTGTCATATGGGTCCCCTCTGAAATGGAGAATTAACTTACTTGCTCGCAGATGGCCATCAAAAGGAAAATATCCCTCATCTCATACCTTTGTAGCAACGCCTTTTTTTGTAAACTTAGTGTAGCGTGTCAATTGTCTACAGTTATGAATCAAGTAGAAAGATTCATTTGCTAAGTCAAATTCTTGTTGCTGCGCATTAAACATCAAACCTGGTAATTCGAGACCTTTTACGGCTAATATTAGTTTTACACATAATATTTAAAATGTAACTTCACAGTAAATATTTTCAAGGGGGCCTCAAGCATATTCATATTGAAATAAGAGCCGATATCAATTTCCCACATTGTCTACACCTGTTACATTTTACTTCAAAGGGGCTCAAAAACTCAGTAGGAGGTGGAGCCCAGGGGCAATTATCCCTTTACCCTAAGGGCCATTATCCCCTCCTCTGTCATGCAGGATATGCAACGTATGAGTTAAATGTGACCATTATTTTCTGTAATTTTGTAAGTTCATTTTTCTTACATATTGAAGTTTTGTGGTGGTCATAGTTATTCTTTTCCAATGTGTTCAATTATGTGATCTGCAGTGTTCGAAGTGAAAATTCCTAGCTGCAAATTTCCTTTTCCGAGTTTGGGGATAGAACCTTCTTTCTTTCTTTCCTTCCGGAAGGATCCTTCTGTGGAACAACTTGAAGACAATGCATTAACCCCTTAACCACAGCGGAACTATATATAGACGGTGTTTGAAAATTAACGGCTGTTGTATTGCGGCAAGTCATATTTATAGGCCCCTCTTTTTAATGCTTTTACAGGTCTGTGCAAGAAGTTTGCAAGCAAACAGTCCATTTTTATGCATTGTTGGTACCGAAAAAAACAACTTTGTATTGTGTGTTTACCATTGTTACTATATAGACTCTATTGATTATCATATACTGCTTTGTGTTAGGTGGCTTTTCTTTTAGTTCGAGAGCTGCTTCCCAAGAGGAAGTTTTGTTAGCTAGTGGTGTGCATTGTGCAATGGTACATATTTATTTTGTATATTGCACACAGAATTTTTGCAATGGCGGGGAGAAACCTCAGACGTACTGATATTCAGCATCTACTGGAGCATGACTTAGATGATGATTTTCTGGATGAAATCTCTGATGTTGAAAGTGAAGGTACTTGCAGTGAAGATAATGTTTCAAGTGATGAAGATGCTCAAAACAATAGGACAGGAATTGAAGAAGAAGATGGTGAAACTAGCGGCAGTGAGTTGGAAGATGAAACTGCATCTGATACATGGACTGAATCTTCAATGGTAAGCAGAGACCCTTTCCCATTCACATGTGACAGTGGTGTGAAGTTAGTGCTTTCGAATCCACAAAGTCCATTGGATATATTTCAGTCTTTTTTTGATAAAGTTCTGATGGAATATATTGTGAGCGAAACAAATAAATATGCTAGTAAAGTAGGAGATGACAAAAGAAGATCAGGTAAAATGAGACGGAAAAGCAGAGACCTTTTATGGAAGGACACAAGTGTTGGTGAGATGTACGTCTTCCTAGCTATCATTATTCTGCAAGGGATTGTTAGAAAGCCGACAGTCGAATCTTACCACTCTACCAATCCTCTGATATCCACTCCTTTCTTCTCCAAGTGCATTAGTAGGGACAGGTTCAGCTTACTTATGAAATATTTGCACTTGTCTGATAAAGTAGAACAAGATGTGCCAACCATAAAATTTCGAGATGTGCTAGACTGTCTTCTCGGAAAGTTCAAATCCCATTACATTCCAGCTAAAAATATAAGTTTTGATGAATCATTGCTCTTGTGGAAAGCAAGACTCAGGTGGAAAAGATACATCCCTCTCAAGAGAGCCAGGTTTGGCATTGAATGTTACATATTAGCAGAAGCAGAAACTGGCTATGTTTGGAATCTTCTAGTTTACACGGGTAAAAAAAACGACTTATCCCTGTAATATTCCAGGAATATCTGAAGAAATTAGCAAAGGATTCGCCAAGCCAACGAAGATAGTTTTGTGTCTTATTGAACCATTATTGAATAAAGGATACACTCTTGGAATAGACAAGTTCTATGCCTCTCCTGAGCTTTATGAGATTCTTGTCACTAACAAAACAGATGCCATAGGAACAGTGCGTTTCACGAGGAAGAACCTTTGCAAGGAAGTAAATGACAAAGTGTTGAAAAAAGGCGAAACTATTGTTAGGTTCAAGAGTAAGCTCATGCACATGAAATGGAGAGACAAGAAATATGTACATATGCTGAGCACAATTTATGATGACACGAAGGAAGAAGTCCAGGTTGCAGGAAAACCCATTAGCAAACCCACAGTATGTGTACAGTATAAAAGGTGTCACATGGGAGGAATAGATCTAATGGACCAAATTACATCTGCTTCCTCGCCAACAGGAAAAGGAGTTAAGAAATACTACAAGAAGATATTTTTCAGATTGCTTGAGATAACTCTTCTCAACAGCCACATCATTTACAGGCGCAATGGAGGTGGAAAGAAATTTCTTGATTTCAAAATAGATCTCGTTGAGCAGCTCATCAGTGCTTATGGAAAAGATGTGTACTGGATTAGAAAACCAACAGGTCCCCTCAACGTAGGAACATGTCCCACAAGGCTTACAGGAAGACATTTCCCAGTCAAAATTCTTACAGGTGATGCACCTGGTCCCAAGAAGAAGCTTCAAAGAAGATGCGTGTATTACACACTACAAAACAAAGTTAGAAGAAGTATCTATTGCTGTGACGTATGCGAGTTGCCATTGTGCATCATACCATGTTTTAAAGAGTATCATACAGTGGAGAACTTACCAAAGTAAATATGAGCCTGAGAAAAAAAGGACTATTGAAAGTGACATTATATATTGAATGTAGATCACAATTGCAATTATTAGTTTTTCTTATTGTAAGTTAGGTATATACTGACTCTATAGCAACGAAAGTTTTTGTGGCATTATTGTAATCAAAATATAAAAAAAATTCACTAATTAATTTTGTAATTACGTGTATTTTGTTTGTTATTGAAGAAATAAACAAAAATTTCAATAAACAAAAAACAAACTATTACACATTTTACCCTATAAAAAAATTAAAAGTACAAATTAAAAATATGTGCATTTTAAAAATAATTTATGAATCCAAAAATTAATATATAATGGTAAATTGCGGCAGAGTATATATATAGATTGTTTTGATTAACTTCATTTTGCGCAGAGTCTAAATATGGTTATTATTTATGATGAATTTATTTTGCGGTGGCGATCTTTTTTTTGTCGAACTTCTCTTCAAGGCTGACGCGGTAAAGGGGTTAAGTGGAGGAGGATGCTTATGCAAATTCGAGCACTGATGATCTAAAAAGGTTCTTGTTTCATGAAAAAGTCTTTAAAAAATATATGATCAATGGTGTATCGAAAAGAAATGACTACGTTAAAATTATGAATAATGATTATTCAGGTCCACTAACCTGTGGCAACCTTCTTTTTGGGTGGGAGGAGGGGCAGTCCTTCCAAGCTGCATTTCATTGAGTGACAAACTTTCAGTGAACAGAGTTCCTTCGCAGCTTTATTATTTATCTCTCAAGACTAGAGTCCTAGGCTATTTCATCGTAGCAGATTTCAATTGACCTTATGATGTTAGGTTACCACCGACAATCTAGAGGCCTGGTTCAATGCTCATAACTAAAGTTATAAGTTTGCTTGAGTATATTACTCACTATTAGTTTTAGAAGGCTAATATAAGTGAATCCTACATTCAAACTTGGCCTGGAGCAGCCAGGGCTGAAGGTGCATCCACCTCCAAGTCCAAAAGAGGAGTGTGTTTACTATATTTTTACAATTCTTCTAAAGCAGAATTTTTTAATATCTTGGTATTATATGTAATCTCATTAGAAAAATGTTTCAAGCAAGACATACTAAGGAACATGAACAAAATATTTGGCAGGGGGAAGCTTCCCCCTCCTCCAAAAGAGATCCCTGGCTGTACTGTTGTGTATATAAGTCGATAAAAAAATGGAAATAGGGAGTATTTGGGGTAAAAGTTAATTACTTGTACACCAGGGGGTGGGGGAGACTAGACTATTGCACTTCCATTCCACTCTGGCATGATATTTTTTTTGTCACTAAGATCGCCCCAATATTTTACATGCAAGGGGAAGGGGGAGGAACAGAGAATTGTGCTATGCCACTGACAATGAGCCTCATAGGCGACCATGTGGACAGTTTTATGGTCGCCAATTATTTGAAGAAGCGCATCATAGACCTCTCCCACTTGATATCTCAACAGAGTTAAGGCATTGAATCTGCATATATTTTTAACTTCCAAGTTATGTAATATAATATTATAACTTTCAAGTTTTCAATAGACTTATTTTTTCCTTCTCTTCAAATTTTGCTGCTCTGGGCAGTGGCACATTTCCCCCCCCCCTCCCCTCCTTCCAGCTCTGTGTATGTGTTATATATTACCTTATTGCATTTCATAGCCTGTTCCATATTAATCTTTGAACACTCTGATAGAGTCCACCAACCATTTGTCTTCTTCTGTTTACCTCCTCATCCATTCTTCTACTTCTCTCAATTACGCTTCCTAGATATTTGAAACTTTCCACTACCCTCAACTCTTCCATGCTCATCTTTATTCTTGGTACATTTCTGGCTCTGGTTCTTGTTATTATTAGCACTTCACTCTTTTCTACACTCAATTTCATTCCTACTCTTCTAATTTCCTAGTTCCTGGCTTTACCCAGAAATAATTGAGATAAAGTTAGGGTACTACATATTTATTCAACATATTTACCCCTAAGCCTAACACATTTAACACCTGTTCTGCAACTTCTGTAGCCCCTGCAAATCTTTGATTGCTCCAGAAACAAGTGCTCTGTGACTTCAATCGCGTCAGAAATGTCACTAAATCGATGTCCTTTCAGATTTTTTTTTTTTCAGATGTGGGAACAGATGATAATCAGAGGGGGCTAAATCAGGTGAATAGGATGGGTGTTCGACCAATTCAAAAACCGGGGAATGGAATTTGTCCATCACAATGTTGGCCTTTCTTCATTTTCCCTCGGCGTTTCTTCTTGATAACCTCCATTAATTGACCCAGAAGGGTTGCGTAGTATTCACCAGTTATCGTAGAACTAACATGGAGGTAGTCCACCATCAAAATCCCATCCCTGTCTCAAAACATTGACGCCAACACCTTCTTGGATGACTTTTGTGCACGAGACTTCTTCGGACGGGGTGACCCCTTGTGGCGCCATTCCATGGACTGATCCTTGGTATCGGGATCATAGATATGTAGCCACATTTCATCCTCAGTCACTAATCTGCCAAAAAAATCCTCTTCACCAGCACGAAACCGAGCCAAAATGGCCTCCGATGACTTCACCCTCTGCCGTTTCTGATCACTGTTCAAGCATTTGGTAGAAAGTTTCCTCATGTCCAGTACATCATGTATGATGAATCCTACACGTTCCCGGGAGATGTTCATTATCTCTGCAATCTTCTTGGCTGATGTTTGCCTATCCATAAGAATCATGTCATGCACAGCATCACATGTTGCCGGATCTGTCACTGATGAAGGATGCCCATTGCGGACCTCGTCTTCGATGCTGAAATGTTCAGTCGTGAATCAAACTCTCCAGGTTTTTATGGTGCTGTATGAAGGACACTTATCTCCCAGTGTTTGTGACATCTCACCGTTAATGTCCTTCACAGAGTTTCCTTGGAGGAACAGAAACTTGATCACACCCCGAACCTCTGGCATCGTGATTCTGACTTGTGCCTCTGTCGTGACTACTTCAAACCTGAAAATAGAAAGAAGCTATTATGGGAGGAATATTATTTTTGCACCATAACATGCTCATATTACACACTTTCAAATGAGATATGAATCGCAAATGAGAAACGATGGGAAGAAAGCAAAGCCAGAAACTTATCAGCACCCCCTCGTAAATATGTTACTCCCTGGGAAAGTCACTTTTTTTATGTTCCTCCTACAGAGTTAATGTGCAAACATTAATTATATGTTACTGCTCCCAATGTCATTTTATAAAACAAGTACCACAAATTTTGCAGTCCAACATGAAATATACACAGTAATTCAAAAAGAGTATACATAGTACAAACCAGTATGCTGCTGAAACTACTCATTGGGTTACAGTCCAACGCTTCTGATCGGATGGTAATATCACATAGTTTCATTCAATTGCCACTAGATCGCGAGTGCAGCACTTGTGCTCTCATAATCCTGCTATTTCAGTTCGAGTCAAAATGGCGACGCAGCAGCAAAAGGTATTCTGTTTTGTCGAGTTCGGTAAGTGTAACTCTGAGATTGCAGTGCAAAGACGTTTCTGCTTGCATTACCAAGTGAATCCTCCAAGTGAGTGGAACATTCGCAGATGGTATAGACAGTTCATAAACACTGGTTGCATATGTAAAGAAAAAAGCACGGGGAGGCTGTGTGTGTGTGTGAAGAAAATGTGAGAATCCAAGCGTCTTTTCAACGTAGCCCTTCCAAATCAACACATTTTGCAAGGCAGGAGTTGCAACTGCCTCAGACAACTGTGTGGAGAATTTTGCAACATCGTTTGGTGATGAAGCCATACAAGTTATACACTATCTACCAAAAAGTAATTGGGCACTTGTACAAAATGGTTGTCTGGTGGTGCGAACCCTGTAAGAACCTCGTGGAGACACCTCTTGCTGCTATAACAGCAGCCACCTTGTCAGGCATGCTCTCGACTAGTTTGTGGAGGACGTCCATTGGAATGTGTCGCCATTCCTCTTGCAAGATCTCACTAAGTTGGACAATGGAATTTGGCCGCATCTCCCGAGACCTCACCAGCCAGTCCAATGCCTTCCAAAGGTGTTCTATGGGATTGAGATGAGGACTGTGCAAGCCAGACCAATCGGTGAACATTGTTGTCGGCATACCACTGCATAGTAGCCTCCGAAACATGCTAACTAACATTGTCATCCTGGAAGTAACAGGGGTCCATTCCGTAAAAACTCCACAAGGTTGGGAGCATTTCATTGTCTAGTATTGTACAGTATGCCTGTGAGTTCATTGTGCCACGAACAACCACCAGTGGTCCCACTAAATGATACTAAATGATTCAAATTAGATACTAAATTAACCACCATCATAGGTGCCCAATTACTTTTTGGTAGATAGTGTAGTTTTTACAGGCGCTGAAGCATGAGGACAAGGGAAAAAGAGTGGAATTTGCTGGCAAGATACTGGAAGCTGTTGAAGAGGATAACAGTTTCACGGGAAGACTTGCGTTTAGTGACGAGGCTACTTTCCACTTAGTGGTAAGGTTAATAAACAGAATGTAAGAATCTGGGGCGTACAAAATCCACATGCGTACACTGAACATGAAAGAGATTCACCAAAAATCCATTTCTTTTGTGCAATATCCTGTTCATCTGTGTACGGTCCGTACTTCTTCAATGAACAAACAGTTAATGGTGAGAACTATCTTGCTATGTTACAAAATTGGTTGTTTCCAAGGTTGCATGAAGAAGGTTTTGAAAACATAGTTTTCCAACAAGATTCCTCCCCCCCCTTCCCTTACTGACATCGTCAAGTACACACTTTTCTCAATGAAACTCTTCCAAGACGTTGGATTGGTCGTCAGGCAGTTAACAACTTGGCACTTTTCAGCTGGCCTCCAAGATCACCGGAGTTGTCTCTGTGTGACTTCTTCCTCTGGGGGTACATTAAGGAAACCGTTTATGTACCACCACTACCAAATGGCCTTGACGAGCTGAAAAATCGAATCAGTGCTGCGGTTGCTTCAGTCATGAAAGACATGCTTGCCCGAGTTTGGGGTGAATTTGATTACCGCTGTGCACTGGTGGAGGACGAACATCTGTAGATAAAACTTGTAGTGTTTGTGAGTCTATATACAAAGTTCACACATTTACTATTTATTTGTTTCTAATATATACCTCTTTAAAATACGTATATTCTTTTTGAATCACCCTGTATATATGACAAAGTATTATGTTTGTGAATGTTTTGTTCAAGTTGTTTAAAGTGAAGTTTGCGTACTCCTAATTTCCATGCAGAATACATGTGCCCAAGTAGGAAGATTTTATAAGTCCAATATTTCTATAAGTAACCTGAAATTCAGTGCAAATTTCTGCCAATTTGGTATATATAATTATAAAGTAAATATACAGGATTCACAAAACTTGGTTTTGTAGTGTGAATATGTAAATATACATTCCTTCCGCAACATAAAAATTAAAATTACTTTAGTCACTTGGTTACATACATTAATTATAGAGGTGAATGTGCCATTCACGTTCTTCATGAAACCAGTGATTTTGTATCAGATCAGTAGAATATTTGTTTAGCCATGTCAGTAAATTATATATCAGTACTTTGACAAAATTGTCATATCATTCCAGTGGTGGTTCGTGGTTCAGAATGTTGGTGGTTGCAGCGAATATATATTGTTTATTCCTTCACCAATATATAATATATTTATATAACTTTAATTTGTATATATTTATAATGTGATTATATGTATTTATAATTTTATATGTGAGTGACACATGACACTTTCGAGGAGTACAATTAATAAACATCATACATAATTTGAAGTTTCCATTTATTCGGCAGCAGTATTATGCAGAATAGTGTTTTTTTGTGATTATGTAAGAAGTCCTTTAATGTTTTGATTCAATTGTTAAATATTTTGACAGAAAAAACTGATGAATCGATGCTTGTAAATGGACTGGAATACTCATTCAATAATATTAATCAGTACATATATTGAACAGTTTTTAATTGTTAGAAATGGAGGTACTTGACACAGTGGTTCGGATCCCACTTTAAACTGTAGGTCTAGTCCCGATTAGTCTTTCTGTGCATAAAGTGGATTTAAAAAACAACGAATCAAATCAAATTGTTACAAGTTTCAAGCATTGGTATCGGTATCACACACAATTTAAATTAGGTTAAAATTCTCCCCAAAAGAAAATATTTATCTTTGCCTAACTTAAACATTTTGTTGTTGATCTATGACACAGGACAGTGAGAATTGAATCCCAACATTTGTTGCTATTCCATCCTTTTCTTCCCACACCCGCCGAGGTATCCGAAACGGGTTGCCTGACCTTGGTGTGTTGTAAATCCATTGCAACGACCAAGCCAACTCAAGCAAGGGATAGGTAGAACAGCGTTGAACATCGCTTCAATACTCCTCGCTGTAGAGATCAGGCTGTTGCTCCAGCTTTGCAATGCGTATCTGTGTGTCTACTCATACACTGTGAAATATCGTAGATTGCCTCCTTTTTATAACGGATCGTAATGGAATTTGCTTTATGAAGCAATGAAGGGCAAAATTGTTTGTTTATGTTCAATATATTTAATAGGAAAACAAATTAAAAATATACTGCAACAATATCTGTAACCGCCTTTGTATCATTCCATCCCCAACAATATCTGTAACCGCCTTTGTATCATTCCATCCCCAATGAAAGTGAACTTGAATTTTGATTATCTCTATACTAGCCAACCTGCCAGGTGATCTAATTTTGCAATTTGTCTTCTTTTGCAGTTATGCAGGCAAGGGAAAGGGAACAGAGAAAGTTGTCTCAACTGCAGACCAGGGAAAGGTCATTCTGCTCCCTATCCAGCAAGCACAGACCTCGTCCACTGTTGCAGTTGCAACAGTGGGGAGCCAGTTTGCTCCTTCCACCACAAGGTAAGTTTCAGTAGAATTCATAAAAATATTATGTACTGGGGCAGAGCTGATACCACTTTTGAACATTTACCAATTTCTCACATTTCTTTTTATTCCACTTCTGTCAGATAACAGTTAACCTCTCTAGGGTGTGCACTTAATGCACTGTTATTAGCATGTTAAAGCACTACAAAATGACTTGAAAATTAATTTTGAAATTCCAAGGAAAACTTAGAAAAGTCTGGGAATTTGTTTTGCAAAAATGAGTAGGAACCCTTAGCAGTCTTACGTTATGGATGACCCAATTAATAAAGATAAATTTTCAGTAAACTTTTAATAAAATTTTGATTGGAATCACATACCTTGCATTCCATAGATATCCCATTTATTAGTGTTATTGTTAGTGTTGTCTGTATTTTTTCTTTTTGAATTTGTATGTGATTGTATTGTCCACATCATTCTTGTCCATCATGACAGTGATGTGCAGTGAAAATCAATGGGGGGAGAGGGAGAGAGAAGACCTTTTTAACCTGTGCACGTTAAGCAATGTTGAAGTGGCAAACATGGTCTGTAACGTAACTGAATTGAGCAAGGTAATATTATTGCAAGTGTAAATGGGTCATGTAACAACAAGCTGCAATGAACTCAGATAGATAGACTGGTCAAAGGCCAATCTTTTCAGAGACAGTCTCAACTCGAGAGATCAAAGGAATGCTCATGACTAGCTAGTGGAGTCAAGATTGATAAACAGTATTTTCTACATGTAAATATAGAATATTTGGAATTGCAAATAGTGCCTTGCTCCCCTAAAGTCGATACCTATACAGGGTGACTACTCGCTGGAAATTCCTTTAATTCTGGAATTATGCATGAATTATTGGCTCTGGAAATTCTGCTTGAATTTTTCTCTGTAGACATGATAAATTGCAAATTTTGTTAATCCATATCCCATTGAATTTATACATATATATTAATGCCCTGAGGCAATCTTTTAACAGCTTAGATTTTATTTTTATCGAGGAAGGAAAAGAAAAAAGAGCTGCATGGAAAATAATACAATCCGTCTGCTTTGTTAGTCCTTTTCAGAACAATCTGCCTGACATACGGAAGATTATTGCAAGATAAGATATCTTAAAGTTGATTTCTTGACGTTGATTATGTAAATTGGAAATTCTTATACAATTAACAATTTTTCATAGATTACTATGTCCCATAACATTTGTGATTTGTGTTTGTAGATGTATTTGTAGTCCTTAAGGCGATCTCCTACTCTGACGAAAAGTTTGAGCATTTTCCATATAAGCTTTCGGGGGTAACTCTGGTCACGATTATATCAAACCAGTCGACAAAAAAATTTCAAATTTTAACTGAACACTGATAAAGGATGTTTCTAGAAAACCACTGATTAATATTTTCATTTTCTGCATCAACGTCCCAAAAATTCATTCATTCATTTTTATTCACATTTTTTCACTTTTCTTGACATTGCAACACTGCTGCCAACCTGCAAGCTCACTGCAGGTGCTCGCAGTCGCCTATCGATCTTGTGGAAAGAAGGTTGGAACATGGCGGGTGGTTTCAACCCAACACACAACAGGTTTAGAAGATGAACAGAAAGCAACATGTCTTTTGAACTTCTAACTGTGTAGCTTTCAAATTGTAGACTGGAAATGGTGGAATGAAATTGGTGAAGTGTTTTCCGAACCCACGAGAATATGAAGTTGGGACGTGGTGCGAGAATATGCATCAACTTAGTGCGAGGTTAAATTATTTTTCTAAAGCAGTGGCGTTTCCGTAGCGGGCCTGGTTGTGCCATTATTATTGTTAATGTAAAATGCACTACTGCATATTCTTCAAACATACAGATACAGATACAGATCATACTTTATAGGTATAAATAACATATTTTTTAAAATTTGTTTTATGCGCAGAAAGGAGAGCCAGCCTACAGTTTAAAGTGGGGTCTGAACCACAATGTGCCTCCATCGGGTATTGACCTCAGGACTCCTTGATTACAAGGCGATGACGTTATACTACTACACCAACTGGAAGGTTTGCGTATAAATAATACTATCGGTGGCCAGCAATGTAAAGTTCGGGGTAACCAGAACTGGGTACCTGGATCTGGATCCTAGAACAGAGTGTCCGTTGATTGACTGATTAATTTGGTTATTATTCGTCTGTTTCTGCTTTGTTTGGATAATTGCGACAATGATGAAGAATGGGGATTAGATGAAAGTTGAACAGCCACTCACAAAGAACTCCTAAGTCCTAGACTGGTTTCGAACCCATGGCACCCATGGTGCATTTTTTTATCATGCTATGCTAACCACTTCACACACAGTTCGGCCCAAGTATCTGTATTTCGAGTTGTGGATGTATGAATTTTACATAATGGGTACATTAAGATCAATTAAATATTAAATCAATCATTTCGACAGCTCATATCACTAATGCAATGAAACAAAATACAAGTATTTATGCCAATATAATATTTCAATTCCATTGCAAACGCTACAAAAGGTTAAAGTTCCCGTTCATGTAGCACCGTGCCAAGAAGGCACAGTTGGAGGATTTGAGGGTAGGGTCCCACACATTCTCGATCTCGGTCCGGCTTCCTTTACCAACCCCCCCCCCCCCCCCCCAAGCTGCCAATTGATTTGAGGCTGGGTGAGCCACTTTATGCGGAGACAAGGGCGGTGAAATTTCGACCTTAGATCACCTGCCATGGGAATCGAACCTGGGTCTCTCGTGTGGCAGTCACATGCCATACAGACACTTTTTTTTATTTTTATGATTCAGATATTTATATCATACAAGCAAAATGCATAATATTCAATAAGAGTGCAATGTGGAAATGTGAATGATGATTTCAAAGTCACAGATGTTTGTCTAAATAGGAGGCCACACCAGGGTCAGCGAAGGTATGGATAAAGAAGCTTCCCTATGGAAGAACTTTCTAAAGTCTAGAGAATCTTCTTAATACTTGCAGCTACTTAGATTTCTGCTCATAAACAAGGTGAACGAATGTAACAGTTGCTGTTCATGTTATGTGAATTTATCCTTCACTAAGTTGTGAATATCAAGAGGGCTGACGGCAGTGCCAAGGGGAGCTTAGCCCCCTGACCCCTGCATGGCTATGGACCTAGTTCAAAGTAAAGGATACCAAAATGCAAATAATCAAATAATGTTCATCATCATCATTATTATTGTTGTTATTGCATGCAAACATATAAAATGCATTATTTTTAGCTTCAAATACAACATTGAATTATATTTGTACACACTCAGAACAGATGGTAGAGATTTCTACGAGGAAATGAACTTGACAGCAAAATCCTTTCTATTATATTGAAAACCAACAATAATTTAATTGGGCAACTATACCTATCAAATGAAAACTTGACGTAAATTGTGCAGGAACTTTAGATTTGCGAGCAAGAAAATTTTTCATAATTTCCTTGCAAACCACAAATTTAATTCAAATTTGAGTGTAAAACCTGACAATTAGCACCAATTTACTAGTGTGAATTTAACTATGAACATTCATTAATAAGGACAAATATTACAGGAAACATGGAAGGGGAAAATTCCTTCCCTGGTTGGGAATTAAGATGTAGAGGTGGACGAAGAAAATGTACAGAGCAGGAGATTCCCTAGCCCCCCTTCAAATCTATCACTGCTACCAGCCACAATATAAAATAAAAGTAAAAAATGTTACTTGACATGTCAGAAGAGTAGGGAACAAGACCCCATGATATAGCTACACAAAATGCACACACCGGGCACATGCAACGGACATAAAGGGATCACTCAAAATGGTTGTTCATTTCACTTCACTCTGTAAGCCGCTACATTTGAGAGCCAGGATGTATGGATTTTTGCATTTTATGGAGCATCAGTCTGGACCAGGGTTGCCAACAGGAAGGGGGAGGGGATCAGTGCAAGCTACTTCAGGTGCTTCACTGACATTGCATGGTTACATGCTACCATTTTCCTCGCTATAGTTCAGCACCCCATGGCGAATGAAGTTTGAAACCTTGAATGGAAAAGCTGGAAAGTCTTATAAGTGCAATGTATGGTTGCTCAAAATCCAAAATGCGTTTACAAGCTAACAAAACCATAGGAAGCTTTACTTTTCAGCATGCCTTCGTATATATACTTTATTGCAGATCCATTTCAGTATTGTAATGTTGTTGATTGACATTCCAAATTACAGTTTTGCAGAATTTTAACACAAAATGTTAATAAGAAATGAAATTAGGCATACCATATTTAATGCAAAATATTGAATTTTTCACGAGTTTTGGATCTCTTAAACCAATTGAATCTCAAAATCAAAATTTTTCTGAAGTTTCTTATCATGGAGTACTGTATTGTGTACAAATTTCAGATTTTTAAACAACTGCCCACCAGAGATATTTAACACTGAACTTGGAATTTTTTAACAAAAAATAAATTTATGACCCTGTAGAAAAAAAGGATTAAAGTCTCAGCTTCAAATAATTTTGACACACACTATTGATACACAGGTACTTGCACAAAAAAATTCAAGTGTTAAACAAACTGCCTTTCCCCTAAGAAAAATGTTCAAAACTGACATTTTGAGCGATTAGGATGCACAATTTTGACCTTAAAATTTATTATGAAGGAATAATATTGAGGATATTATACGCAAATATAATTGAAGCCTGTAATATGCTTAATATCACAGATTTTGTCTCATTGTCCTAGGACTTACCACACTGAGAAAAAAAGTTGCCCCTGATGCTTACAAATGGAGAAAATTATGCGTGCCATGATAAAAAATGCCTGCCATCTTCAAATTGATGATAGTAAAAATAAAATAACAGTGGTTCTGAACTGTCAACACATGAGGCTCACACCACACAAAAAATATACTTTTTTGAAAATGGTCAAGGAACCATGTTGTACCACTCCATATGGGACCCCACTGTGATGATAATGAACTGAAATAAAAACGTCAATAAATAGAGGTCAACATGTGCTGCGAATCAACAGAATTCATTTTTTTAAGCAACACAGAATGCGGAATAAATATATAATGAAATTAGCAATAGACAATTTTCCTACTATTATCTTTGCCATTGGCTGTGCAATAAACAGAATTTCCAGGCAGGATCGAGAATCAAGAACGTATTAAATTTTATATAACATTATAAAATACATAATATTGAAAAAAATAAAATTCAATATTTACCATTCTGCATAATATACCTTTATTTTTTAAATATCAAATGGAAAAAGGGCAATGTGGATAATGTATGGAAATATGACTTTGTTTTGTTCGATTCCATTGCTTCACTTTCAGAATGTTTAGTTCCAAGCAAGCAGGCCTTCCCCATGGTGCAGTGGTTGTGTCATTGCCTTGTAATCAAGGGGTCCTGGGTTCAATACCCGGTGGAGGTACAAGTGGTTCGGATCCCACTTTAAACTATAAGTCCAATCCCGAGTAGCCTTACTGTGCATAAAGTGGATTTTAAACAGCAACTCAAACCAAACAAAAACCCAAGCAAGCAGATGCCATGTGTGTGTATCAAATAAGCCCCAAATTCACCATATCAATATCTCGCTCAATGTGTGTAAGGGTAAATTGTTTGTTTACTTTATATGAAGAGGAAAAAAGAAGAGAAACAGAGAGAAGTAGGATACAAGCATTAATGCATCTAGTTAATGAGTCTGCAGTCATGGTTCTTGCAAGCGGAGTTTTAGAATAAGGGAAATCTCTAAATCAGGCAAAATGGCAACATACAATAGCGAGAAAAGTTAAGAAGAATAAGAAATTACAAAATTTCGTCCTTTAAAAAGCTAATTCACTCTAATCTCATTTAGTCGTAACTTTAAAAATCATCACACATTTCTTAAACCTACATGGAAATGAAAAAATCTCTGTAAAAATCCCTCCCTAGCTTGTGAATTGTAGAATTGTCCTATTCTCTGAAAATGTATAAATATAAACCAAAAGTAATCCCATTCAGAGATTTCAAACAGCTTTATATTCAAGCACTGAATATTGAGGCAGGAAATATGCCATGGTACCTCGTGTCCTCTTTTGTTGACGAAAAAGTGAATCTCTTAAACTCCCTCATCCTTCATATTTACAAGAAGCACATGCCCGTGAAAAGAGAGTTTCGAGACCTCCCAACCTGTGGATCACCCCCGAGATCCTGCAGCTGATGGCCCACAGGGATGCAGCTTACAGGTAGTAGAAGTCTGCACTCAAAGCAAACTTGCAATCAGTGCATGATTATTTTGAATACCACCTCATTATTTGGAATCTGTGCACGAAGGAAATACGAAAGAGAAAGTTTTCCTTTGCCGGACAACTATTAAACTACAGATCGCAGCCGAATTCACTGTGGAACAAACTTAAAATGTTCGACGTTCGGAAAAAATATGATGGTAATGAAATTGTGGCATCTCCACAGATGAACTCAGTGGTATTCAATCTTTTTTCTCCGCGTACCCCTAAAAAAACTTTTCCTTTCAAGCGTGTACCCCCCCTTCCCCACGTTATCCTTAATTCAGATTATACATAACTACATCTAAAATAAATAATGCAAATCATTATCTATTAAATAATACAGTTTTACTATAAAAAGGAGAATTATAAAATAAATATAGGAAAATTACAGGTATAGCAAAAATATATTATGAACGTTAATATTTCTTACCTGTTAATGAGATGGCTGAGCTTGTTTTCTGCACACCAGCTCCTCGATTTGTGGCTGAATCTTCGTTAATGCGAGTATCAGTGGTGATTCTGGATTCAGGCGATTTCTGTGTTCCGTTTTGATGGCTGTCAATGCAGAAGAACCCTGCTCCCACAAATAAGTGGAGGGGAAGGGAAGAAGGCATGTGATGGCAGTGTCACTGAGTTCACTATACTCTTTGCGTGCGTGCGCAAATAGACACGTTTTCGAATTTTATTTCAAGTGATCTATCAGTGGACATTTCCAGCAGACTTTCTTTTAATTTTACAGGAAGATCAGAGGAATTGATGGTGGTGGTGGAAAACGGATTTGTAATCCAATCTTATGTGTTATCGTCTTTTTCAATTTCTGGAAAGTATTTCAAAAACTGTAACCTGAGATTTTCTGGGTGGTATTTCACCAGCAATACTAACATCATTTTGTCCACAATATTCCAACACAGTTGGAAAAACTGCAATATTTTCCTTCATTAACGCAATCAATCCAAAGTAATACTTTCTTATAAAATCCCTGTCACTTTCTCACGGGCTTTAAAAATATTTTTGTCGAAGCCTTGGAGTTGAAGATTGAGATCGTTAAATTTGTTGAATATATCCGTCAAGTAAGCTAGTTGGCAAAGCCAATGTTCATTCTCAAAATACATCACCAGATCAGATTTTAATTTTGAAAGGAAACATTTTACCTCATTTTTCAGTTCAAAAGGGCGAGTCAGTATGCGTCCTCGCGATAACCACCGCACCTCGGTGTGCATAAACAGTTGTGTGTGTGTGGATCCCATCTCCTCGCACATTTTTTTAAAAATACGGGAGTTCAGTGCACGTGACTTGATTAAGTTGACTACTTTTATATCAATGTTCAGCGTTTCGTGTAAATCAGAAGTTAATTTTTTCGCGACCAAATTTTCTCTTGTGTATAATGCAATGTTCCCAAATTATTTGAGGGTTCATTTGGCGAATTCGAGCAACAAGACCGGTTTTCTGACCTGTCGGTGAAGCAGCACCATCTGTGGACAAACTTACACACTAATCCCACGACAAATCTAATTCTAATGTTTTGAAATTATTAAGAATTTTAAAAATATCCTCTTCCTTTGTATGTTCTGGTAAATGTTTACATTCCAGAATTTCATCACTAGAGTGCGGATCAATATGCACTAAAAAAGTGGAAAATATGCATGCATCTATGCACTAAAAACAAGTAAAATATGCACTCAAATATGCAAATTATGCACTAAAGGAAAAATATAGGCACAAAAAAAATCCTTGAAATACATTTATTTTCTAAATTACTACACACACATAGTGACCATTGAAGGTAATGACGAAGTAACAACAGATTCCATGTCAAATAAGGTTGCAAAATCTTGTATTAAATTGAATTTACTATTTCCAGTTGTTAAACACAAGATAACGAAAATCGTTACCCAAGTAGTTTTGAATTTATGTAAATTGCAGTGCACTACAACATATCTCTCTAAATTGGTTAGAGTGAAATTTTTCCGTTTATCAGTTAGTATATCCTTGTATGAAGAAAAGGTCCGCTCCACACTACAACTTGTCACTGGACAATATTTCAATGTAGCTATGTCCTCTGGCGTGAGATCTTGTAATAGTTCTGTTGATTCACCTTGTAGCACAGCTTTCACTTTGCACAAAAAATTCAAACCTGGGTTCTTGGAAGTCACTAATAAATACATAAAATACGTATGTATTAACACCGACAGTGTTCTACCTTTGTTACAAAAGTATACACAGTTAGCATCGTCCTTAAAAGAAATTATTGGAAAAAATTACTTGCCTGTTGGGCGTCCTGGAGATGTCTACTATAATACAGTGACGCCTGAATCCATGTGCCCCACGTTGTTAATATCGGTTCAGGGGCAGGGGTGTGTCGGGTAACATTTCTTTGAAGATCCTCACTCTAGAAGGTGCTTTCAAAAATACTTTTTTCACAGCAGAAATCACATTATTTATATCTGGAAACTGTCAATTTAATGATTTTTTCACGTAATATTCATTTATATGCGCTTACGCAGTAAGTATGCACGAACACCTTAAATATGCATTTATATGCACTTTAAAACCCCCCCTACTTCGGTTCGGAATGCTCTGAAACAACTTTAGAACCTCGTTGCATATTAATTAGAGGACCGGAATGAAATATGCAAAATCCGATCTCTATTCATCAATAATAGCACATTTCTTAACGTCAAAATACCGAACATATATAAGAGATTCAACCGTGGTGTAGGGTGATTTATTTTTGGCAACTAACAACGCTAACTCATACAATGTTTGCAGTGCCACCTTTGTTAATTTTGTAAATTTCTGTATTACATTTGAACTTTTACCTAAATTTTCCGCTTTGCGCCTGAAAAATTCAACTGGCTTGTCTTTATACTCATTATGATTGGTTACTAACTGTCTTTGAAGGAGGGATAGTTTCATACAGTTATTCGATAAAGTTTGATTACAAATAATGCAGAGGGGAAGAGGTGGATCACATGTATTTGATACAAATCCATTTTTAATGTAAGATTCATTGTAATACCTGTATTTCACATTTTTCGAGATTTTCGACTTGCTCGTAGATGGTTCAACACTATTTTCACTGATATCCAGTGGATGAGGAACTGATTCTGTAGCACTTTTCACTGTCAGTGGTTCAACACTAGCGCCACTTTCACTTGCCTCTGATTTTACGTTTTCCTCTTATAATGAATTATCCATGATGCAACAGAAGCTAAAAATCACCACACTAATAATGAGAAACTGAACGTAACTATAAAGAGAGAGAGACGAGAAGAAACCGCACCTTCACACAATAGTCACAAAATAACACTGAACTCCCCTTTCTCTCCCCTCTTCCCTCCCTCTCTTTCTTTCTTTCTCCAGTCCGTAACGTACATTCACAAACACTCCCATTATTGTCAATTTGAAACAAACAATTCAAATACCTATCGGAGCATGATTAGCAATGAGCGCAGCTGCAAGATTTCATTGTTGCAAAGAGTAAACAAAAGCGATTCTTGGAAATAGGGTATAATACAAGTTCTGAGCATCATAATAAATCAGAGTTAGAATCCTTTAGTCAGGTGGTCAGTGGGGGGGGGGGGGTAACATGAAATCCTCAATCGATCCCTTTTTATATTTACTTTCAGGAAAATGTTGACAAAGAAATGTCTATTTTCTTTGCTTCCCTTTATTACATTTTCAAGTTATCTCTGTCAGAAACAGTTTTCATTATTTATAATTATTTTAAATTGTGCATACCCCCTAAAAAGTCTCCGCGTACCCCCAAGGGTACGAGTACCCCAGGTTGAATACCACTGAATGGCCACTTCCAAAACTTATCAGGTATAAATCCTGAAATTAAGGAATATACAATTTGTCATCTTATTTCAACTTTTCCCAACCTGCTGTTGACTGGACTCGATCATATTTAGCAGCCAGACAGGAATGCACATTCGTTTCTGGCAATAAGTCATCGTGGCTGGCGACGAATTGCGGTGTACCCCAACGTAGCGTTCTGTCACCGCTGCTGTTCTCCATGTATGTAAATGATATATCTGTAATCTTTCAATCAACAAATTACCATCTAAATGCTGATGACGTCCAATGTTATTTGTCGTTCCCTAAAACAAGATTTAATGTGGCCATAAAAGACCTAAAAGCTGATATTATGAACGTCTGCAGGTGGTCTCAGGCAAACGGTCTGCGAGTAAATGCTGAGAAAACTAAATGTATTTTAGTTGGCTCACGGCAGCTCATTTCCACAACAGAGAAGTCCTGCATCCCTGACATTCTTGTGGACGAAAATCTCACTTGGAGTGACCACGTGAAGGCCATATGCAAAAAATCCTACACAGCATTACACTTGCTGTGCCACCTTAAAAAAATTTTACCACACGAGGTAAAGAAAACACTCGTGGAGTCGTTAGTTCTGTCCCAAATAGACTGCTGTGACTTGATGTATATCAACCTCAATGGTGAACTAGTAAGACGTCTACAGCGAATACAAAATGCATGTGTGCGCTATATTTGTAATATCAAATATTTTGACCACCTTACCCCAGCTTTTAAAGACCTAGGCTGGTTCGACCTTTCCACTCGCTGCTGCTTCCGTGCTCTTACAGCCCTCGACAAAATAGTAAACTCACGAGAGCCCTCCTACCTACTTTCTCGATTTCAACCCCTAAGCGCAACACACACCTTTGCCACCCGTTCGCGAGACAACTTTCTGCTGACCATCCCCTCCCACAAGACAACGTTTTATGGAAATTCCTTCATGGTTACTGCTACCAGAGCATGGAACAACCTCCCCAATGACATAAGAAACTCTTCTTCTCTCGCCCAATTCAAATCAAAATTAAGAAATCATCTTCTGTAGTCCACTTCCCAGTACTGAAATTAAAACCGGGAAATAAAATGAAACTGTGTAAACTTGCAGGACCAACACCCACAGACTTTATCTGTAATTTGAGTGTGTTTATGTTTTACGTGTATTTTTTTTACTTTTCTTAGTGTGTATGTATTTTTTTTATTTTTTTATTTTTTTGTGTTTTTTCTTTTATTTTTTCTTGTTTTTATTTTATTTTTGGTATCTTAATGTTCTTAGTTTTTATATATTTCACAAACAGCTATAAAAATCAATTTATAAAATGTAAAGTAGAAATGGTTAAGTGGATGAAAAGGCTTGTGCTTTAACTTCGCCATCCCAAACAAGCAATAAATACAACCTTAGTGACAATGAAGTTCGACCAGTCACAAATATAGGAGTGCGTTGTGAAAGAAGGAGAACACATGCATATGCTGAACATATTTTATTCAGCAGGCTACATGGAACAAAGGAAAACATAAATTTCCGCTGCAATGCAGCAATGTATGGTGTCCACACAAAATAAAACATTTTCGTCCATCTACACGTGACATTGAAGTTTGACCACTATTAGAGGGGATCCTGTTTACCATGGTGTGACGCCGCCCCATCGGCGAATAACTGTGGCAATGCGTCGGGGGCATGCTGCGGACGAATCGTTCAAGGTATTCCACATCGATGCGGTGCCATTCCTCCTGCAGGCAGGCGATAAGAGCAGCCACTGTCGTGGGTCCCCTCTGTTGCACACATCGCTTAAGAACACGCCACACATTCTCAATGGGCGAGAGGTCGGGACTCGATGGTGGCCATGGCAGAGTTCGCACATGATGGCGAGTCAACCATTCTCTTGTCAGCCGCGCTGTATGAGGCCTGGCATTGTCGTGTTGAAAGATGAGACGCCGCCTGTGAAACAGGTGCCTTCGCACTGTGGGAAAATGCCGCTCCAGTATGCGTGTATAGGCGTGTGCATTCACAATGCCCTCACAGACGTGTAGTGGGCCAACCCCAGATGCCGTCATGCATCCCCATACCATCACTGACGCAGGTTTCTGTACCCGACGTGCATAACATTTTGCTTCATTCTGTTCCTCCTTCTGACAAATGACTGTTTGCTTCATTCTGTTCCTCCTTCTGACAAATGACTGTTTTCCGTATTTTCCCGTACACAACATTGAAAATGGATTCGTCCGTCCACAAAACCCTGTTCCACTGCCGAAATGTCCATCCCCGGTACATTCGTGCCCACCGTAGTCGATTGCCTTTGTTCAACATGGAAAGGAAGGGTTTATGTTTCGCCTTGTACACTCGGTAACCGCATCGCTATAGGCAACGGCGAATGGTTCTGGTTGACACTTCAATGTGAAAGCATTCTCGAGTCCACAGTCGTAATTCGGCCACAGAAACATGATTGTTGGTCTGGATATAGCACCTAAATATCCGTAGGTCACGCACGCTCAGCAGGCGTTTTCGACCGGGGGCCTTACCTGGCTCTGTAGTACCCGTATTTTGGTGGTGTTTGATGATGCAGTGGACGGTTGACTTGGGTAAGTTCAGTTGGCACCCTATTTCCCATTCACTGAGTCCATCCCGTTGCAACTCCACCACTCTTCTCCTCACGGTGTTGTCAATAGGTTTGCCCCTGGCCATGGTGATGATGCACTGCGGTTCCTCGGTGCACAGCACGCGCTTACCATCGAATGCGCCACTATCTGGAATTTTCCGTATGGGTCTGGTGCCTGGTCGAAGTTCAATGTCACACGTATAGTTCCCCGTTTTCGTTCTTTACGTGACCTTGGGTGCAACATGCTGGGATGACGATTCTTGCCTGCTCACACGCCTCCTCTTACACACATGCGTCACTTCTGCGGGTCACCCATTCCACCACCTATGCCTCTGTGCATTTAATCACGTATTCCTTTCTGGCCGAACTTCATTGTCACCAAGGTTGTAAATAAATTATATAAATAAATAATTTTCCAAATTCAGTATGTTTCAGTTTGAATATAAATGATAGAGAAATGAAGTCAATTTCTTGTAATCTAATATGGACACTTAATACAATCCATACCTCGAATCTGTGCAAGTTTATTATTTCCATTATACAAATACGTGGATTACGTTTAAGATTGTCAGGGAAAATATGGAAAATTTGTTCAGGAAAACCTGGAAATGTCAGAGAATTTCATTTCTGCTTGTCTGTAGCAACCCTGATAAAATAGGAAAAGGGATTTATGTGCAACATAAAATCTAGGTAATTGTCCTATCATTTAACATGACATTTTGCATAGGCATCTTTTGCTGGCTGAACATACAATGCGGGAACATAAAAATCAGGTTTGCACTGTACATGTATTCACCAATATCATCATGGAATTACATATAATGTCCAGTAATTCTGTATGAAGAGTGAAGTTCGTGATTTAATATTTTGATTAAATCTGATATATTAACCTTTGAATTTTTTCAGCAAAATACTAATAAACTGATACTATAGAGTTCCACTGCAGTACTTTTATTTTAACATTTTTAACTTTGTGTTTTCAGCAGTTCAAAATAGATTCATTGTTCATTGTAATCCATACAAGTTGAAACTGGTATCAGCTCATCCCCAATTATAACAATAAAGTTCATTCAATATATAATTGAATTTGTCAAGTGTTGTGCGGGATAGGAATGTAATGATTAGTTAGAGTTTTGTCTTATTTTATTGATTGATGTCTTGATATTGATGAATGTGGAATTGTTAAAAGCTGGTATGTGAGAATTAATAACATGGTTGATGCACCATCATTGCATCCAAGCAAATACCCAAGTGTGAGCCTCTGATGTCATATGCTCCGAAGCAAGAAAAAAGGAACATTAACAGTGGATTATCTACACGTACTTTATTAGTGCCATATATGGAACCCAATTTTCAAGCATCCACGTTGTCTCTGATTATTTTATGTAATTTGATGTAACATGGTGATAAATCATGGCCAACTTCGTTGCAAAGTTCACATTTCTTTCTGAATCTTGCATTTGTGAATGTATCAATCTTTATGTTCATCATAACTACTTTGTTGTGTTCATCCCTTGAACCTAAATTATGTGCTTGTACTATGAGCATGACCAGAGAAGTTTTATTTTGCCTATTAGCATTTTGGTAACTGAATTTGAAGAAAACATATCTAATGCCATATGCTGGGATAGTCATATGTGATCTATCTTGCAACAGAAACCACAGAGCCCACAGAGACAAGTAAGAAGTCAACACGTAACTCTAAGTATACAGGAGAGGAAGGAATATCTTTTAACTACCTGTGAGAGACTGTTAGAAGCTGTCCTGAGTTATACTGTATACATTGTTGTGCTATAGATGTCTGTGCATTCACCCAATGTGTTCAAAGTTGATTTTTTTTATCTTTTGTAGTATACCATGCTAAATAAATGTTGCCAGTCTTTTTTTTTATGTATGCATGAGAAACACCTTTGCATTTAGAATAATCTCATGTACATTTGCTTTTTTTAAAAAAAAATACCTGTGATACAAAATTTTCCCCTTATTTGCCCTTTTACTTAGACCAAAATGCTGTAGTGGCGGCTTTGCTCTCCTTTGTGACAATGGTCTTTGTTCGCCCAGAGCCGCTTCACATCTAGTGAGGATGTAGTACCTAATTGTTATGATATCCAACATCACATCTCTTCCCTTCACCATCTCTGCACCAGAATTGGGGACTCTTCACCTCCATGCATGCCGAAATTCAATAACAGTCAGTCACCAACAGTGTAAATACCATTTTCAGTCGACTAAAACAGAAAATGAAATTAACAATTGGCAAGAAACATAAACATTTCAGCAATGGAACTAGTCTTCCAAACCACCTTCCTAGACCATCACGATGAAACAATAAATAAAGACATAAATTTGGATCACCTTGTTTATCCAAAATTGTTGAGTTTGGTGTTAAATCCACATTATGCATAGATATCATAGGCATGCGCAGATCCTCTGATTTGGGGGGGGGGGGGCAAGAGCCTTGATAAAAGTTAGAGTGAGATTAAATGAGATTTTTTTTTCCTATTATTAAATACATTACATAATCAATTCATCCGCCCCATAACAAACCAACATCAAAAAATTATATAAATTGTCTTTGAAATGTACGCACTCCTTTTCCTCCAAACCAAACTGTTACAGCAGCAACTGTCTGAAGTACTTAGTTGTTCTCACTCCTGTTCCTGGTAATTTACAATACATTACAGAAAATAAAGATTATTGCGAGCGAGATAATTTTTCAATCCAAATTTATGCAAATTCAAAACAGTATTGATTTAATAGGGTGCAAAAAAATTCATGAGACAACATGGCATTCTCTTTTACAATTTTTCTCATTCGGCACTCCGGGACTACTCTCGCCGCATCCTAGCTACGTCTCTGAACTTTGCAAGACTGTAAGAAAAGCAGACACTGCGAGCAAGAAAATTTTACAAATTATTTTTATTTGTATAAAATTTGAAGTCAAGGGGGCAATTGCCCCTCTGTGCACCCCTACAGATGCCATCTGGAAGAAATAATGCAAGAAAGACGTGAAAACTAATTCCATCTTGAGCATCCTCTTGTCCTGGTTCCTTAGATTCTGCTAGTCTTGCCTTCTTTTACTTCAATGTTTGCCCCCCTACATTGATTTTCTTCCAAGGTTGGGAGAGCAAATGCCCCTCTGCCCCCTTGTGGTTTCTTCCAACTTTCATCGGCTTCAGAATACTTCATTTTTATTTAAGAGTATAATATCGTTTAATAACAGCGATAAGATTCCTCTATACTAAATTTCTTGGTGAAAGTATAATAATGTAGGGTCATACCTGCCCTTAAACAAATGTCATCCTAAAAGTATATATTTCTCATGTAAAATTAGATTTCAGTAATAGTAATTTATTACTATGTAATGGGGATGCAGGAATGCGATAATTTCAAATTCATGGTGTTTTTTGAGGGGACGACAACACTATTATATTGGGGTAATATGCCCCATGGAAAAATACCTTTCTTGTCCCTTTGTGGGAAAAATCTGCCCCTCCATGTGCACGCCTATGATAGATATGCTAAACAGTAGTGAACCTACAGTTTAATGTTGGATCTAAACCCTTGTACAATGTGCCTCCACCAGATAAAATAGTGAATATATATATATATATATATGTGTGTGTGGGTGTGGGTGTGTGTGTGAGGTTGTTATAAATTCATATTATAAATAATTCATACAAACGGAACATTCGCTACCATAAAAGAACTGTTCTTATTACGCATTCAAAAACCAGGACATAAAGAACTACATGAAAATGAGGGTGGTGTAAGGGATGTTTCTTGCAGTAATTAGTGGCAATATTTATTTACCATGACTGTACAATAAAATCGAAAAATAAATACATTGAATTTTACATTTTTCAGGTGACGAAGCTTAAAGAAGTTAAAATATGGGAATAGGTAAAATTGAGAACAACTTATTAACATTTTACTATGTTGGGACCATCAAGATTGAATGTCTAATGTGGAAAAATGTAAAATCTGTGTTGCACTGTAGTTTCCAACTTTGACACAAGAGACCTACGCTTGCTGGACAAGTGCGGACATCTTGCAGTAGAATACACAAAGCAGAAAATTTGAGTAGTATCCAACATTCTCCAACAGAGAGTAAAGTGAAATTCTTTTGCCTCCCAACAGACTTCAATTTTCCTCCCTGTGCGGTGTTGACTTTTACTTGTCTTCCTCTTTTGGGATTTTTGTTGCAAGGTAGATCATTTAGGTATAACTTAGTTTAGATTTCAACTTTGCTCTTGTAAGGAAAGGAGACCTAAGGAGACCTAAAATTATGGAATTTTATTCCTTTTTCGCAGACAAAGCAAGTAATGGTAAAATTCAAGACTTCATACACAATTCAATGTACAGGATAAAGTATAAGTTGTGGGAATTTCAGCATTTTTTCAATAAGATATAACTACTGCCTTTATTTCCTGACTGAGCCTATTATCAGTGGATTAATTACATACATTTATGTGTGAAATATATTGCTGCATATCCTGTTAATTTTTTCAATTTGATTAAAGAGTCCAAAGATTTTTTTTAATTCCAGTATTTTATATGTTTGCTAATAGTTTCTGACCTAATTCCACTCATATATAAGGTAATTTGTAAGAACTCTCCATATCCATGTATTTCATCAATCTTCCTTAGTCAACGTCCAAAATGGTTTATTCTTTTGTTGTACATATGCATACATCTTCCAATTTCATGCTTTGTACTACATAACTACTGTAGTACTGTTCTGGTAAAAATCATTCATGACATGCTTTGTACTACATAACTACTGTAGTACTGTTCTGGTAAAAATTATTCATGACATGCTGTGTACTACATAACTACTGTAGTACTGTTCTGGTGAGAATGCTTCATGAGATTTTTCATCCTGCTGAACACCAGTAACCAAAATTAATCATGAACTTTCATCTGTGTCGCTAACTGCTGTAGTGTAATATTCCAAACATGATGTCATTGGGACCATTCTTCATTCTTCTTCTTTTGGGGTTTTGAAACACCAACATTGAGAAGGAAATGATGTTTTCGAAGCAATTTTTTGGACATGCCCCCCCCCCCCCAATAGAAACAATGCAATTAAGCTTTACTGATTGTTAATTACATACCTCTAGACTCGTGCAGAACTGAAAACGTGTATCTCCGATCCTTATCCAAGTTACAGTTTGTTAAAAAAAGTAACATACGAGAAAAAGCTGCTTGTGACATTGGTGTCACAAGCCGTCCTTAAGAGAAGTGCCTGCCTGCTGTGACACCCATGTCACGGCTTGTCCTTTAAGGGTTAATATATTAATACCAATGAAATTTTATTACAAGAAATTGTATTTTTTAGACTAGATTTTTTGGAAATTTTGCTTCAAAAATTCTAATTGAATGTCATGTAGGTTAGTGTAGGTTCACTCTTTCTTGCACCCTTCAGTGGATGATCACAACACAGATGTGCTGTCCTTGAAACTACAAAAATAATTCAAAATTGTTGACAGAGTTCCATAGGTAATGATTTTCAAATGAAAATGAACATGTAAAATGGCCTGCAGAATATGAAATGGATATGATGTACCTGGCATGTATAGTTTTGAGCCCTGACTGGAGTAGCTTGCCAGTGCACTAAATGTTTAAACACGGGTCCATTGTGGGTTGGGTTCAATCCCTACCACCAGCACAAAGAAATCCTTACTTGAATAGGAAAGGGGTGCTCTCTTGAAATACAGTGTTAGAATAGATAAAATAAAAAAGCACTAGAGGGTAAATAAGGTCATTAACATTCTAATGCAGAACCCTGTCAATAGTTGTAAGCCACCATGTAGTACATGTTGTGTATTACTTGTGAGCCAAAATAGGACATTCTCGTGCAAAGGAAACTTGGCAAATGTCACTTGTAATTTATAGTGAAATGTGCTCCTATCCTCATAAATAATAGACAAATTATAATGCATATTCTTCATAGTTTTTACTTAATATGTGTGAGTTAGTGAGTAATACTGTACTGTGACGTCTTGTTCCAATTCGTTCTTGTTCTTGGCAATCCGTCACACCCTTTTCTCTTTTTTATTATTTTGGAAGTACGTGCGTTCCCTTGGATATCTCCCTATAATAGAAAATAAAAAGACATACCCCCCCAAAATACATATGTATATATATATATATATATATATATATATATATATATATATATATATATATATATATATATATATCTCTTTAGTTGTTCTGTCATGGGTACTTCGCGTGCTGTTAGGAAGAAAACCAAGGATCAGACAAAATCAAAATGGGCAAGGTCAAACTACTGAAACCCAGTCTTTCAAAGTATTAAATAGTGTATCGCTCCAATTCCTTCTCGCATATACCGCCAGCTGGTTGGGTGTTTTGTTGCAGGCTCGTCAAGTCCCACTCCCGACGAACTAACGTGTATAGGACTCTGAAAATATACAACTGTTTTTTTTTTTGTCCCCCAAAAAATACCTGCTAGCCAAGAAATTATACAGGGGAAAATGTGAACGTATCCTAAACGGCGTCCTGCACCCTCCTTCATTCCCTGAACAAGTAAGGTTGTATATTTTCTCAATATAGTTTTTATTTTCTTAACAAGTGCAATTTTTGATTTTACAATATCAATACGTAACAGCGTGTTCTGTATAAATATGCCCCTTCAAACAAGAATCTATTAACAATTACCCCCTTGACAGATTTCACAAAAATATTTACTACGACGATCAACGTCGATTATTCTTTAGGTTCCACTATCTCTTACAAACACTTATATCCTTACAAAAAAAACTATGTCCTACATATACATTCCTCCTCTTAACTACTCTCGTATTTGCAGGAATTAACCCCGGCGATAAAAAAAAATTATTTGCAACTTAGCTCGCGATGTTTTCTAGAGTTTGACAAAGGGCGGGGGGGGGGGGGGGGATGAGGGGAGTGATTCAAGATTTATCAATTAAAGTAATAAGGTAAATTAAACCCTTTTGGTAAAATACTTAACTCCATATTACGTAAAGGCTTCCTCGTTCTTGTCAACGTCCCAGGTGTACGGGAAAAGATAAGGCTGAGTCACGCCCACCTTGCCTCGGGCGGCTATCACGTCGTGGAACACCATTGCTGGAGTTGATGTTGTTGCGATCTCAGCTGGGAGAGAACTCTAACTCGCCTAACAACCTCTGCCCCGAGAAGCTCGCCAGGTGGCAATGCTGTCAATCCCATCCGGGCTTCTGGGAGGCAGATGAAATTTCTCAGCGAACTAACAATTCTAAGCATCGGGTCTAATTCCTCTTATACGAGGTGGGCCAAAGAATGTGGCCAAACAAGTCAACAACAGATATAATTATTTTACATACTAAGGAAATATAATCCATCCATGTTCTGTTTTCTGAAACACTTGCTATTATCAAAGTTATTAGATGCAAAGAACGAGGAGGTAACAAACTTGATCTCGGGTAGTAAGGTATGAATTGTAATGATCAGAATGGCTAGTGTGTTGCTATATGATGTCTAGTTTGTATCGCACTTTCTGCAAATCAACTTGAATTCTAAAGAAAGTTTACAAGATGTGGTAAAATCAGTTTGAACAGGCGGGATTCTGACACATGATCAGTCTTTTAAAATACTTCCACAAGAAATATTTTCAAAAGTAATAGAAACTTGATCCTGAAAATCTGTACTCAATGTTGAATTCTGTCTTGTTGCTGGATTAATCATCCTGTAAATTTAATGTCTTAAAATAGTCTGTAATTTAGAATTGTACAGTGTGTTTCAGAAGTTGCCTATATAATATATACAGGGTGTACCATGTAACTTGACAAATTGAAATAGCGGGAGAAATATGCATCAAACGAAAAAAATGTTCCATGTGAAAGTATTATTGTATTGTGTGCCAAGTCGCCTATGCTACAGTGAACCCACTCTGCCACCCCCAGGTGGAGGGGGGGGCAGGAGGCAACCTTGAAATGTTAAAAGGGACCCTAATTTTTTATTGCAGATTCGAATTCGACTTCCGCAAAATACATAAGATTGTCTGACACAGTTTGTTCCATTTGTGATAGATAGATTGTGCCGTCTGTTTGTCTCTCACCATCAAGGTGCTTGTTTTGGGTGAGTCCCCTTGCCTCTCACCACCAGGGTGCTAGATGCAATTATTCCATACAATGCTCAAAATGATGTCTTCGAACTTCAATGCTTTTGTTGATCCGTTGTTTAAATGATTGAACACAATGCAGAAGTGTATCTGCATCAATGTGTGCGCAAGCATTTCTTATTCGTTTGATCATGTTTGCATGGGTTGTTGGTACATCTTGATAAACACGTTCTTTCAGATATCCCCACAAAAGGAAATCCGGCAACGTAAGGTCTGGAAATCTGGTAGGCCATTGCACCGGACCACCTCTACTGATCCAACAACCATTGTACATGCAGTTTAATTCCTCCCGTGCTACTATTGCATTATGTGCTGGACAACCGTCATGTTGGAACCACATGTACTGTCGCAGTGCAAGGTTTATGCAGTGATTTATCCACACACCCCAAACACCCCCCCCCCAACACCCTCCTGAATTTTGACGAACACCCCCAAGCAGGGGGGTGAATATATGGATTTTTATATCGACAATAGAATGACAATACTTCAGCATTAACAGAGAGGAACCATTTGTAGCTCTACAAGAAGCGTAGTCCAATGGACCTTTCGATCAACTAAAACCAAAGTATCAAGGATGGAGGGTGGAATGTGCAGCATGGTCATTTCCTGGAAACACCAGCTTCCTTTACAAGGCTTTGGTCAGCTCTACGGAAGGAACACTGCCATCTGGAAAATGTCAAACTGACCTCTCACACTCCTTACGGTGAGCACATACAGCACACAGTATTGGCAGTTCACCGTTTGAATACCTAAATAAATATTTCTTACATACGTTACAGATTTGTAAATTCAACCCCTGAGTTCAATTACATTTACATTTTGTTGCATTTTCCTTCCGATTCTTTCATGTGAAAAATGTACGATAAAAGTAAGGGAAGAAATTGAAAGATAAAGGTTTAACTGCTTGTAGTGAATTCTGTTACTATGGTTAGCAACACTATTTTTCTGTAACTTGGGTGAGATGGATGATTTTGGAGTGGTATAGAAGAGAGCAGTCAAATGCCTCAGTGTATCATCTCAGTTCATGTGTTGTCATTCTGCTTAGTGTAACAATGTCTGAAGCTTTACTGGAAAACTAGCTGAAGAAAGTAGAGAAAATGAAACCAGGTAGAAAGAAACTGAAAGTGGTGAGTAGAAAAGCAGTGACACTATATGTAGGTATAATTTCTTACAACGGATATTCATAAAGTATTTACTGACTGAGTATTCTATATAAAACGGCAAGTATTTTATAAGGAACCTAAGTGATTCATTCATGTCTGTAGTTGATGTCTCTGACAATTTTTGTGGCTCTAAGAGTTCTTACCTTTGTAAAAGAAATTATATATTATAAAGAGAGTTGTAAAAGGGTTGGGGGAGGGGTCCGCGTGGGGTGGTTACCTGGGTGCTAAGGACAAATGGGGTCCCGAACAAGCAAAACATAAAAATAAAAAAGCGTTGACGTCGTAGTGCCCTGTGAAATTACTGGCACTTTATTAAAGTTATTGTCAGTTTACAAAGATATAGATTTAGAAAAAAATGCCTTCCTCTTTGTGTCTAGTCGGTTCCCTGACATAATGACATATTTAATATTTTCCAACTTTTCAGAAGAAGCAAGGGAAATATAAGGAATTAAACATAAAAAGAAATTTAATTTACATTCAGTCCCAAATTTATATCTGACCATAGGTGCACCAGTGGGGACATGATGGCACTTGCCACTGCCTGCTGGAAAACCTGGAGAGTAAAATTTTGTTTGGTTCATTGCGGTCTTTGTGTTGGAAATGCTATTCAATTTTTAAATAATTTAAAATAAAGCATTATCTCAATTTAGAAGGGAAAATTCCTTGCCTTCCGTTTGCAGCTAACATGCCATGCATTTTTTTCCACATGTTATTTCGTTTTCTTTTAAGGCAAAGAGGTACATTACTCCTAATTCCCTAATTCAGTATTTGAAAGATAAACTCTCAACAGTGCCAAGCATATTTTCCAAAATTTTTGTAAGGGTATAAGACTTCAATATGAAATTCCTTGACCGATTTTGTTCAAAAGCAATACCAGGTATCTATCAAATGTACATCCCAACTTCCTACTGTATCTATTTTAAAGTCTTCATGGCCATGCTCTAAATATAGAGTGTGTTTCATTACTTTATTTCAGTTTGTTAACCATTGTTTAAACAGATTTGAGAACACCAGCAGAATTTGGAACTCACTCGCTACATAGAACTATTAAAATTATATATATGCATATTTTCTAACTGAAGCTAGAACAGGAGGAAGCATGGTGCATGTGCTTAGGTAAAGAAGACGCCGAACGAGTAAAGCAAGATTGTAAAGAGTAAACATCATGGGATACTGTCGCTATGTTTAATTAATAATCAGTTTGCAAAGAAATAGTTCCAAGAATTTTCTTGCTCGCTTTGCTCGCAGTGTGATAATTTATTCAAGAGTCATATTATATCTGTACTTATTACTACTACTTCTGGAAGGCAAGCAAGCACACACCCATGCACTGATATTTCTTCAATGAATTTGGCACCCCCAAGATGACAAGAACCATACAAATACAGTTAAGAAATATTGCGTAAATGTTTCTAATTTCTTTAAAACTAGCTTAAGAATTGCGTGAAATGATTCCTGATAATAATATGTTTAAATTTTGTGTTTTTCAATGTCATCTCTTGTATTTTATCTACCAATTGATTAAATCAAGTAGTGAACATTATCGGAAAGTAATATTTGAAACATTAGACTGAAATATTAGCATTATCACAAACATCTATTAGGTCAGTCAAAAAGTAAATGCAATCATTTTTATTATATTTTCCACAGCAACAATAGAAAACTTACAATGATATCATTTTCCAACATAGTCCTCCTGCACTTCAATACACTTTGTCCAACGTTCCACAAGCTTTCTGATACCCTGAGAAAGAAAGGTTTTCAGTTGAGCAGCAAGCCACGTATGCACCGCTTCCTTCACCTGTTGATCTGTGTCAAATCGACGGCCTCTTAGAGCATCTTTAAGTGGACTGAATAGATGGTAATCCGACTGGGCAAGATCAGGACTGTATGCAGGATGTTCTAACACCTCGAAGCCCAGATTCTGAATAGTTTGAGCAGTGTTGGCGGCTGTATGGGGACGCTCGTTGTCATGCAACAAAAGAATGCCTTCCGATAATTGACCTCGTCGTTTGCTTCAAATTGCAGGCTTCAACTTGTATCACTGTATCATTCACTGTTTATTGTCGTCCCCTTTTCCACATAATGTTCCATAATTACCCCTTCTGAGTCCCAAAAAAGTGAGAGCATTACTTTTCCTGCAGAGTGTTGACGCTTGACTTCTTTTTTCACTGGAGATTCAGGCTGTTTCCATTCCGTGCTGCGCCTCCCCGATGGCGCAGTGGTATCGTCGTCGCCTTGTAATAAAGGGGTCCCGGGGATCCCACTTTAAACTGTAGGTCCAGTCCCGATTAGCCTTACTGTGCATAAAGTGGACTTAAAGCACTAAATCAATCAATCAATCCATTCCGTGCTCTGGCATTTGCTCTCAGGTTCGAAGTGATGGATCCATGTTTCATCTCCAGTGATGATTCGTTTCAAAAAGGCTCCACCTTCGTTAGCATGTCTGTCCAATAATTGCTGACAGATTCTCACACGATTTCGCTTGTTCTCGTCAGTGAGTTCTTAAGGGACCCATCTCGCACAGACTTTATGAAAGTTGAGCCTGTTATGGATAGTTTCATATGCAGAACCATGACTAACGGGCATATGGTTTGCCACTTCATCAACAGTCACTCGTCGGTTATTCAGAACCAGCTCACGGACTTGCTCAATGTTGTCATCAGTAGTGGATGTGGCTGGACGACCTGCTCTTTCCTCATCTTTCACACTTGTTCAACCGCTTTTTAACTTTTCAATCCACTGGTAAACACTTCGCAGCAGTAAAACATTGTCACCGTATTGTACTGAAAGTCTTCTATGGATTTTAGCTCCTGGTACACCTTCAGACCACAAAAAACGGATTACAGAACGCTGTTCTTCTGTGGTGCACACGGACAGTGGTGCAGCCATGTTTACTTGGCAACACTGCAGAGCGAACTGAAGTGATGACGCTGTAACCTGCCACAGGCGATGACAATGATACTATCTATCGGCTTGCGAGTACAGAAATCTGTACAGCTAACTTACAGAAGAAAATAAAAACATTGCATTTACTTTTTGACTAACCTAATATAATAAAAGACAATTACAATGAAATATTGAAAGGAAGATTTTATGAGGAGGAACTTAACAAAACTGAATACACAGATACATATCTTATTGAGAAAGTATTGCGTAGAAATAGAAGTTATTAGTGAAATAGCTGGGACTTCCAGAAAAAAGTTGGATTACCACAGACCAAGTAATTCTATGACAACAACATTGGAATGTGGTAAGACGTTTGCCTGATTTACTAGAAACTAGAAAGAAAAATGGTGAGCTGCTCCCTGACAATATTAGATGCCTTATTGTAGGCCCATCTGGTTGTGGAAAAACTACACTTCTTGTAGACAATTTTCTGCTTGCTCCCAATTGTTTAGACTGGAAGAACAGACACTTGTATGTTTTCTCAAAAAGTTTGGAGCAACCAAAATACCAGCAGCTGATGAAACTGTATGAGGGTCTGGGCATAGCTACTTTTGGATCAAAAATAAAGCCACTTGACAAGTGTTATGAAAACTCAGTTGTAGTATTTGATGATGTAATTTTAGAAAATCAAAATGAAATTCTTAATTTTTTTTACTCAGGGTCGTCACAGGGGAATATACTGTTTTTATCTGGCTCAGACTTATCAGACTTATTCTAAGATTCCCAAACAGGTACTTCGTGATACTACAAATCTAGTTTGTCTGTTTCGTCAGGACCACACTAATCTTAAGCATGTATATAATGACTATGTAGGAGTAGATTTAAACTACGGTCAATTTTCAAAATTCTGCTTTTTCTGTTGGAACAAAGATGATTTTGGATTTGCTACAATTGATGAGACTCAAAAACCAAACATTGGAAAATATAGAAACAAAATGAACAATTTTATAAATGTTGAGTTATTATAAGATACGTTGTGTCATTATAAATAACCCTTAAACAAAACATAAAATACATAAAAAACATCAAAACAATGACAAAACATAAAATTGAAGACAATTTGAATTTATCTGACTATGTGGCCAAAAGATTTAAAGGCTGGAAATCTGAAAATAGAGGATACTATGAACAACACAAGCGTCAGGATCAACCAATTATTGATGCTATCAGTGGTCTTGGTAGAGAAATTAAGGGTGTTACAGAACAAAATAAGAATCTCGTGAATGAGCTAGTGCCTCTTGCTGCTAGAAATTATGCAGCTTTTCCTCCTACACCACTATCCAGTATTCATACTCCTCTAGTACTCCCAACAACCACCTACTAAGGCCATAGGAGAATCAAAAAAAATTGAGTTAGGTCCTTTGGCAAGAGATTACCTGAGTACTGGGAAATTTGACAAAGATGAAGTGTTTGGATTGTATCCAACCATGGAGCCTAATGAGGGAGTAGTCTGTAAAATTGGAAAATCTAGAGTTACATTTCAAGGGGATGATGTGAAAGTCAATTTGGGTGGGGCAAATAGCTGGTCTAGATATCCTGGCACTGTGGGAACTCATCACTAAGAAACACCTCAAAGATTATACAGCTGAAGATTACCAGAGTTACTCAGAAATTTTGATATTGTCTGATACTCTCTACCAAAGCAATGATGCTAGTCAGAACAGAGTTAAATCTAGCAGTGGGGATAAATACAAGAATTTGATTAAACCTATATGGAACAAACTCAAAACTGGTAGTGGCATTTAACACTACAATACTCTACCCAAAGAGTTTGTGTGGGTGGATGATGTGAGAAAACTCATAGATAGATTGTTGGTCATAGCAGGAGAAGAAAATGCTGGCAACAATAATTTCTATAATTAAAAAATAGGCATTGTAGATATGATTAGTGCTAAACTAGCCAATTTTATTGTAAATGACATTAAAGGCATAGGATACTTAATTAAAATGATTAATACTCTACCTCCTAAATTCTGGAAGGGTCAGGCTTTAGTTAATGACATTAACAAACTTCCTTTCAAAATGCACTTACCTGGTTACCAATACTGTGGTCCAGGGACTAAACTAGAACAACGACTGGAGAAAGGAGACAGAGGAATTAATCCTTTGGATACAGCTTGTAAAGACCATGACATTGCCTACAATACTCATACTAATCTTAGTGCTCGTCAAGAGCCTGATCAAAAATTGGAGCAAGCAGCATTTGGGAGACTAATCAGCAAAGATGCTTCATTAGGTGAAAAAATAGCGGCATTAGGTACAACCATTGTCATGAATACAAAACAAAAATTAGGGTGGGGACTATAATCCTAAATATATATATATATATATATATATATATATAAATACCTATCATTATGAAACCTAAAGGTATTGAATACCAAGTATCTTACTCAGATCTGAAATATCTGGGATCCTTAGACAGTCTCCTCACCAAAAAACAACAGGAGACGAAAAAGTCTTGCTTGAGTAAGGGTCATGGAATGAAATTAACTCTTAGTACACCTCAGCTGAAAAGATTACAGAGTTCCAGAAAAAGGACACACACTGGTGGTTTCATATTTAGTATTACAGCCATCCTAGCAGCTCTAGGTGCTGTGGGGAGTCTAGCAGGGGGTAGTCCTGCTATAGCAAAAACAGTTTTGACGCAAAGAAGAACAAAGCTGAACTAGAAGAGCAAAAACGTCAGAATTTGGCAATGGAGAAGAAAGGCAAGGGTATTAATGCTTTGAGAAAATATAAAAAAAATAGAAACACACACCAACTTTCATATTGAAAATTTAATTGAATTACTGGGAATCAAACACTTCATAGGTGTTTTCATATCAGATTCTCTACCTATTAAGGGACCATATAAAAAAGAGTGTGGAGTAGTCAATTTGGATAGTTTCAAAAATCAAGGCACCCACTGGATCTGTTATTACCAGGGCCCGGGACTTTTATGTCCTATAAAAGTGTACAATATGTATGTAAGTATGTCAGAAAAAAAATAAAAATATGTCGGAAAAATGCAATATCAACAAAGTTCAGATGATGCATTAAATGAAATTAGAATCTCTTTCATGTAGAATGCGTGGAGAAACATTGAAAAACGCAATTATCCTCAGTTGCATTTACTAACTAACTAACTAACTCTCTAGCCTTCTTAAACCCGAAGGTTCATGGCTGCAGCAACACAGGCCTTCCATCTTTCCCTATCTTGAGCAAGATCTATATACTCTTTTCCATCACTACCGATTTCCATTAGGTCCATCTCAACGTTGTCCTTCCATCTTCGTCTTGGCCTTCCTACAGGTCTCTTACAATCAGGTTTCCCAACAAGAATCCTGTAAACTCCTCTTTCCTCTCCCATTCGTGCCACATGGCCTGCCCACCTAAGCCTTCTTGATTTAATTATTCTAATAATATCAGGACATGAATACAAATTATGTAGTTCTAAATTATGTAACCTTCTCCACTCACCTGTCTCCTCATCCCTTTTAGGTCCAAAGATTTTCCTAAGGATCTTATTTTCAAATACTCTCAATACAAAAGTTTATGAAGAGAGAAGTAACATGCATTTCCTGAATTAAGCCTACTTTTTATTTCCTCTTTAATATAATTTTCATTTGTTAATATTACTCCTAAGTATTTGAATTTGGAAACTGGTTCAAACGAGTTGTTATCAATAATTAGATTTTGATTATTACCTAACACTTGGTTTCGACCTGTAAGCATATATTTAGTTTTCTCTTTGTTAACTTCCAAACCTATCTCTTTAGCAGTTTTGAAAAATATTTTAGCATTATTCTTAATTGTATTCACATCATCCCCCAGTAAGTCTACATCATCTGCATATGCTAACAACTGAGTCACACCATTTAATTTTAGTCCTTTTTTAGTTTCTTTTACCTTCCTAACAGCATATTCTAAGGCAAAATTAAAGAGCAATGGAGATAATGCATCTCCTTGTTTTAACCCATCATGAATTGTAAATTTGGACATATTAATACCCACACGAATTTTACTTTCTGTTTCACTGGTGCATATTTTTATCATACTAACAAGCTTCTTAGGTATTTCAAACTCTACCAATATATTATATAATTTCTCTCTTTTGACCGAATCATATGCTTTTTTGAAGTCAATGAATAGCTGATGGACATTTTGATTATATTCCCACTTTTTTTCAAGTGTCTGTCTGATGTGAAAAATTTGATCTGTAGTTGATCTGTTGCGTTTAAATCCACATTGATAATCACCTATAATTTCATTAGCATATGGGGTTAGTCTTGTTAAAAGAATGTTAGATAATATTTTAACAGTTGGGCTGAAAAGTTCGTAGGCTAACATAGTAAAAAATATTTTTTTGACAAAATTCGATTTTATTATTCAATATAGTTGCCTTTAAGGGCGATACAACGATTATAGCGGTCATACAATTTTTCGATGCCATTTTTATAGTACGATTTCTCTTTAGCCTCAAAATAGGCCTCAGTTTCGGCGATTACCTCTTCATCAGTGCTAAATTTCTTTCCAGCGAGCATTCTTTTAAGGTCTGCAAACAGGAAAAAGTCACTGGGGGCCAGATCTGGAGAATATGGTGGATGGGGAAGCAATTCGTAGTCTAATTCATATAATTTTGCCATCGTTTTCATTGATTTGTGACACGGTGCATTGTCTTGATGAAACAGCACTTTTTTCTTCTTCAAATGGGGCCGTTTTTTCGTGATTTCATCCTTTAAACGCTCCAACAACGCTATGTAATAATCTCAGCTATCTCGATCAACTTCACTTTACGATCATTTAAAATTATTTTGTGGACTTTTTTGATGTTTTCGTCGGTAACAGCCTCTTTGGGGCGTCCACTGCGTGCATCGTCTTCGATGCTCATTTCGCCTCGTTTAAATTTAGCAAATCACTTCTCAACGGTTGATTTTCCTGGTGCAGAGTCCGAATAATGTTTATCAAGCCAAGCCTTGGCTTCAACAGTATTTTTTTTCGCCAAAAAGCAATGCTTTATTAACACACGAAATTCTTTTTTTTATCCATTTTTTCACAATAACAAAAGCTGCTTCACTCACAATGCTATATTTCACGAATTAATTATCCGGCAGCTGTGAAATTTATACACGTATCTTTTGAAGGTTAGTACTAAGTAAAAATCACATGGATTTAATTCTAGTAACGCCATCTATGAGTCAGCCTACGAACTTTTCAGCCCAACTGTTATATGTTGTTGAGAGTAGAGAAATTCCACAGTAATTATTGCAGTTCATTTTATCACCTTTTTTAAACACAGGAACAATTATGGATTCTTTCCACTGTTGAGGGATTTCTTCTTTATTCCATATTAAACAAATTAATTTATGAATTTGACATATTAACGAATTTCCACCATATTTAATTAACTCAACTGGTATTAATCAATGCCAGGTGCTTTGTTATTCTTTAGCCTTTTAATAGCATCTTTAACTTCAGTCAAGTTAGGTTCTGGAACTAAAGGTTCTGCTGTGTGGACTTCATTCACTTCTGATTTATCTCCTACATGAACATTTAAAAGGTCATTAAAGTAGTTCTTCCATCTATTTAGAATATCGCTTGGGTCAGCTAGAAAATCACCGTCTTTATCTTTTATCAAGTTTACTTTAGGTTGCCACCACTTTCTAAACTCATTTACACCTTTATATAAATCTCTGATATTTTTATTTTTGCTGTTTGTTTCAATTTCGTTAATTTTGCTTTTCAAGTAATCTCTTTTTTTTTACTTCTAAACGTGCGGTTAACTTCTCGCTTTATTCTATTATAATTGTTTAGATTTGTATCATCAGAGTTATTTAACCACCTAAGTCTAGCCTGATTTCTTATTTCTATTAGATTATGACATTCATTATCAAACCATGGCTTACTTTTTCTCGGTTTATGGTATCCTATACTTTCTTTAGCTGCTGACACTATTGCATTACGTATGTGCTCCCAATGCTTATTTACGTCTGTTTCATTTATATTTTCATCATCATTTAAATCCTGCAAGACATCAAATCTATTTGACAGTTTAATTTGGTAATCTTTCTTAATTCTTTCATCAGTAAACTTTCCTGTATCAAATTTTATAACTTTTAGATTTTGTTGCTTATGATTTATCACTGAGAGTCTTTCTCTTAATTTAGCAATTACTAAATAATGGTCACTGACACAGTCAGCACCTCTATGTGTACGAACGTCAATTATACTAGTGTGCCTTCTCTTATCAATGAGAATATGATCTATCTGATTATGAGTTTTACCATCTGGAGAAGACCAGGTATATTTATGGATATCTTTATGTTTAAAAGTGGTACTTTTCACAATTAAATTCTTTGAGGTTGCAAAAGTAATCAATCTTATACCATTATCATTACTTAATTCATGAAGACTTTCTTTACCAATCCTGGGTTTAAATGTCTCTTCTTTGCCAATCTGTGCATTACAGTCACCTAACAGAATTTTCATATCATACTGAGAAAATTTATCAAAGACCTGTTCTAACTCTGTATAAAAATTATCTTTAGTATTATCATCTTTATCTTCTGTTAGTGCATGTATGTTTATTAAAATAATTTTACACCATCTACCCTGTAAAACTGCATATGATACCCTATCATTAATAAATTCTACTGTTTTAAGAGCCGAGATAATTCTATTATTTATGAAAAAGCCTGTTCCAAAATTATGATTTTCAGTACCACCATAGAAAAAAGTATAATTTTTAGTTTTACAATTCCCTTCTCCTGGCCACCTAACTTCCTGGACAGCTACTACATCGAATTTATACTTAACTATCTCATTAACTGTACACTGAAATGCCCCAGGCCGGTAAAGGCTCAGAACATTCCAGGTGCCTAATTTAATATCCTTATTCCTAACGTAGATCTTATCCTTAGTCCAGGGACCTCCCAAAGTAGTCCCCACCCGGAGATCTGAACGGGGGACTATTTTACCTCCGGAATATTTTTTTATTTACCTTGGGAACATCCATGGCCTTATATTGCTGATTCTTGACATGGCTTTTTTTACAGTGCAGAGTTGTCAGCTCTACGCCTAACCCCCAATATGAATGGAGGAACTACTACAGAAGACAAACACATTAGACAGCACAATTACTACACAAGACGAACACAAACACATTAGACAGCACAACTACTACACAAGACACACACAAACACATCACAATGAAGTACATATGACAATTGCAGAGCAAACGCAAAGGGAGGCCCATATTCAAGCTGGGACTCAAACCGGCAACCTTCGGAATTCAGACCGTGGTGATTCGAAAATGTTCAAATAAACAACAATGAAAAATATAAAGTGCCTTGTAACGATTGGAAATATTCGCCGTGCATTTGAAAGAAGAAAATATTATGTACTAGAAACATAAGTAAAACACGGAAGTCTTCATGATCATTGATATTGTGTAACACAGTTGCATTTACTCTGCCACATTTTACCTATTTGTTGAAAGTGTAATTTTCGAATTTATATACAAGAAAAGGCAGAGTTTTCAGAAAAAAATTACTGTATTCAATCTGCATACAAAATCTTTGTTAAAACATGCCTCACACACAGAGGAAATATTTTTAAAAAATTATCATACGTAGGCATTTAAACGAAGAAAGTTCACAAATTTTTAATGTTACTAACCTCGAGCATTGCAGTGAGATATGAAAATTCTTTTCAGGTTCTCTACCGTGAAACTCTGCCTATTATCTACCAGCAGCGCTTTGTAGCGTGAGAATGTACGTTCCACGGAGCACGATGTAACTGGAGCAAACCTAAAAAATGCTACATCTGCACATGTCAAATCTTCCTCAACACTTTCCACAGTTGATCTTTCGTGAGCGTTGAAAGTGCTGAATCTAGGATTGTTGTTCAAGATGGTTCTGAATTTCTCTCTAACAAAGTCTGCTGTTTGCCCCCTCGCTATTGACAATTTTGTTTTTACGTCTTCTATAATTTGAAGTGAGTCATGCACACTTACGCCATTTCGCTCCAATTGCTCAATGCATGACACGAGGAACGTGAAATTTGCAGAAATGTAAGCAATATCGTTTTTCAGTTCTGTATTTTGAAGTAATTGCTGAACAACACTAACAGATGCGGCACCTTCACTTTCAAAACCAGTAACTATTTCGGAAAGAATGTTAAGATTGGTGCAGTAATATTGAGCTGCTGAGAGCCATGTTCTCCACCGCATCACCACTGGCTGTTGTGGCGAAGGAATATCTGGTGCAGCTTCCTTTAGTGCTTGGCGTCGTGATCGGCACTTCAAGAAGTTTTTTTCATGTTTGACACAAATCGATCTACGTTGGGATACTTTGATCGAATTTCTTCGCATTGTCTATGAAGTCCGTGTGCAGGGAGGTTATGTGGACCCTTTTCGGATATAGAACCCGTAAGGCTTTTCCTGCCTTCAACATATACCTAGCTGCATCGGTTACAAGTAACAGAATCCTATCGCACGGAATACCTTCAGGAAATAGTATCTGCATTGAGTTTTCAATGAAACTAGCGATTGTTGAATGGTTTACCTTCTCCGGCTGATCAACATGCACAAGAAATATTTCGCCTGCCTGTTCTATTTCTAAAACACCCACCACAAGATTTGCCATGTAACGCCCGCAACAGTCTGTCGTTTCGTCCACTGATAGCCACAAGTTTTTGTTTTTCACTGTATATATTTTCCACGTAGGACTTCCTTAGCGTGGATTCATGAGGAATTTCCCTTACGAAGTGTTGGTTCTTCCAACTTCCACAGAGGAATACCAGATGCGATGAATGCTTTGCACAGTTCCTGGGTGAAAGAAGACTGCCGACTGCCCTGGACTGACACCGCATGTGGAAGCAATGCCTGAGCTATGTTCGTTTTCTTCCTTTGCAAGTTTCTTATGTGCTTCGCCGTGTCTAGATGCTGCAACACTGAAGACCTCTTTGAATATCCAACAGAAATATCACATAGCTTGCAAAACAAAATCTTGTCATCTGTCGAGAAAACATCACTACCAAATTCTTTAACGTAACCTCTCAATTTGACCGAATCTGATTCCTTTACAGGAGGCGTCGTTCTAATACTATTGCGCCTCTCAATCGACCACTGATTCGAGATTGCCTTGTCAAACCATATTCACTTGGCATGAAAGAGAAGCCGCTGCATTAACCAACACTCGTTCGAAGCATTGTTCTTACTTCTTATCGACAAACACAAGCGTCCAGGTTCTTTTCTTGACTTCGGCCTCTTTTTCGCATCATTGGTAAAATCAAAGTCTACCAACTTGAGCGTGTAACTGTCAGTTTTTTAATTGTTGTAAAATGGAAAAAGAAGGTCATACAACAGTTCAAATTCATTTAGTTTCTCGCTGGCGATTCTCGTGAATGCGTACAACAATGAAGAGCGAAGTTCATTCACATCATGCAAGCTCAGACAATAACGCAGATGCATGCATGCCTGGAGGGGGCAAGGGGTCGCTTTTCCTCCCCCAGGAAAAAATTCTGTGGGTGTGCCTGCACAGAGGTGTCATGGATGTTTTCAGTTTCGAGTCTCAAAATAATTTGATAATAAAGATCCAGATACATGTTAAAAAATTATTTGTATGTAGGAAAATTAGGAAATTATAGGTAGCTAGATATGTCATCTTGCCTGAAAAGGGAATAAATATGTAAAAACAAAAAAAATCATAAAATATGTCATTATGTCCTATCACATTTACTAATTTCAGTTTATTATCACCAGATATGTCGAGATCTCGCTCCGGAATTCAATCCCATGATATATAAAAATATGTTATAAAGTCCCAGGCCCTAGTTATTACAAACAAGCTAACATTGCTTTTGTTTTTGATTCTTATGGTGGTATTCCACCATCAGGTTTAGTTAGTTATCTCAATACTCCTAATCTCTATTATAGTGACGAGCGTATCCAGGGTTTTGAGGATGTAAATTGGGGCCAACTATGTGTTTCAATGCTGGCCTTCTTATCTGGAATAAATAAACCATCAATTGAAGATTTCCAGAAAGCATTGTGGCATCTAAAGCATCATGGGAGTGTTTCATCTTACCAGTGAGACTTCAGTATTGAAACTCAGCTTACACAATGATATTATCTATCCTAAATCTATAGCTCTACGTGCTTTCTACAGTATGTATCTTATTCCCAATATCACAGAACACAATAATAGGGTTGCACGTTGCAGTAGGAAATGAAAAAATATTATTACTCCTGGTCAGTATAATCTATCAACATTACAAGCTCATCTGCCTAGAGGAGTGATACTATCACAAAACTCTGTTACACATAGAGTGGAATTAGTTTCTGCAACTGAAACAATTGATCTGAGTACACTTGGTAACCTACTAGGTTTTGAGAATAACACAAAACTTGAGCCTGCCACATAGGTGGCAATATTCCTAAATTCTTGGTCATAGAAACTTTGAATATTCATTGTAATGTAGCAGAAGGAATGATTACTAATTCTGATGGCAACATAGGCAGTCACAAACAAACTGGAATCATAGCAACTTTCAAACCCAATTCTGAGTTTATGGAGCCAATCTTCTACACACCCTCCTCACCAATCTATTTTCCAGTATCCCACAATCGTATAAACCACATAGATTTAGTAGTAACCAACGAAAAAGGTGAAATAGTAGATTTTGCAGGTGCCTCCACAACAGCAATCATAGAAATTAATATATAAAATTACCGTCAACATGGAGGATATTGAGAGTTACAGAGTTACAAATTGCAGTCTTCCCCCCCCCCCCCAATCGTCATACTTTTGCTAATCTTAATGAACCAAACCGTGAGATTGAGATAGATTGGGACGTTGGGGACAGCCTCACAGGGCTCATTTGTATATCAAATTAGAAGTAGTAAAAAAATGAGAATGGTGAGGCATTTCCCTCTGGTGCAAATATAAAACTAGTAGATAATTTTGTGCCACACTTGTTCTCTCAAGTAGAAATCAGAAAACATCCTACTGCCATAGGAACACTTAAATTTTCCAAAGTAGATGCAACCTATTACCAGTGATCAGGAACCAAAATCCTGACAAAAAGCCACACAGTACTGTTCCCCATGCGTCTGCTGCCAGGTTTCTTCTCAGACTACAAGGACATCATATGGAAAGGTGGTTTGAGGGCTACTTTTCGCAAGGCAGCCAATGATAATGATGCTCTGATGCATTACAGTACCTTGAATGCAGATGGTACAACACTCCCCAATACCTTATCTGAAGCAGCCAAGTGTATCATCAAGACCATGGAGCTAAGAATACCAGTAGTGGAATACGAGACTAATTACGCTCTCAAATACAAAGTAAATTGAAAAATCCAGAAGTCCCTATTGGATTTTACACTTACCAGTGTGTCCAAAAACCAACCTCTGGTGGACATTACGAATTTGATGCTACTAATCAATTCAGTAGTATACAGTATGAAATAGGGCAGATTTCATAATTGTCTTGTTCCAGACTGGGAGAGAAAACACACAGGAAAAAGATTCTAGCAAATTTGATAATTGCAAGATTAAAAGTATTTATCTTAAAAATGGACGTAATGAGATTTTCCCCCGTGAAAATTATGATCTGGACATAGCACAAGATGACTCTCAAATTATATGAAGCATACACTGCTAAATCCACCAGAAGATATGAAAATATAGCTTAATTTTAGTCCAAATAGACTATAGTATCAAACTAGGTCGTCCGTAGAAACAATCAACTTATTCTACTTACATAATATATATATATGTATAAATAAAAACACAGAAATTGGATGAGAAAATGTGCCAGAAGGACAGATAAACACTAATGATGGAGACAGTTCATCATTAGTATGTGTATATATGACGGGCAGTCAAATGAAAACCGAACACCCACCATAAAACACATTCCTCGCAAAAGTTGGCAACACTGTTGTTACGTATCGATACTGCCTACTGTAGGGTAGGAGAAATGCATAGTGAAAACACACAGGTCCACACAGTTGCTTCGTCATTGCTCAGGAGGTGAGCGTAGTGAAAAGTGTGTTCGTCCAGCATTGGAAATGGAGGCAAGCAAAGAAGAGCAAAGAGGTGTGGTTCGTTTCTTGGTGGCTGGGGCTGCTGGAACACTCAAAATTCATCGTCGCATGTTTAGTGTATGGCAAACACTGCATGTCCCTGACAAGTCTGCACGAGTGGCAGAAGAGATTCTGCGAAGGACGCACATCACTGCAAGACGATCTGCGCTCGGGACAGGTCCATCGAGCCATTACACCTGATGTGATTGTGAGGATCGATGGTCTGATCTGGGAAGACCGACGAATCACAGAGGAAGAAATTCGTGTTCAGGTTGGCATTAGTCATGGCTCTGTGCATGCCATTATCAAAGATCACCTGCAGTTCCGAAAAATTTGCATGCAGTGGGTTCCGCATCAACTGACGGAGGGACAAAAGATTGACAGAATGACTGCATGCAGGGGTTTATTCAGGATTTTTCCCTTGGGGGGTGTTGGAAACTTTTGAGGGGGGTGTAAGTTTGGGAATGTTAAGTGCACATTTTGGACCATTTTAAAATGTTTGCCTTAATTCAATTTGTTCATAGATGTTTCCAGAGATTAATCCCCCCCCTCCCTTCCCTTCACGTAACATTTCAGAAGAGAAAAAAGTCAAATGCTGGAAAAGATGGAAAATATATTTTTGTGACAATGTTAACATTTCAGTCTACAGTTCAGTATTTGATTTAATCAATCGTTATACAAACACAAGAGATGACATTGAAAAACACAAAATTTAAACACATTATTACCAGGGATCATTTAATGCAATTCTTAAACTAGTTATAAATAGATTAGGAACACTTTTGCAATATTTTTTTTACTGTATTTGTATGGTTCTTATCGTAGGTGTAACTCACATATTATCATGGGGGGTTCCCAATTCATCGATGAAATATCGGTGAGAATGCATTGCATGGGTGCGTGCGCTCTTGCCTATCTCAAGTAGTAGTAATATAATAATAATGTATCTGCAGATATAATATGACTCTTAAATAAATGATGATACTGTGAGCGAAGCGAGCAAGAAAAATTTTAGAACTATTTATTTGCAAACTTATAATGCATATTATTAATTAAACATAGCAACAATACTTTCATTTCACAGTATCCCACAATGTGTACTCTTTACAATCTTGTTTTGCTCGTTTGGTGGCCTCTTTACCTCAGCACATGCCCCCTGCCCCCTCCTGTTCTAGCTACAGTTAGGAAATATGCATATATATAATTTTAATAGTTCTATGTTGCGAGTGAGCTCCAAATGCCGCTGGTGTTTTCAAATCTCTGTTTAAACAATGATTCACAAACTGAAATGAAATAATGAAACACTAGAGCATGGCCATGAAGACTTTAAAATATACTGGGAAGTTGAGATACATGTTTGATAGACACCTGGGGCCTCCCACATGGCGCAGTGGTAGCGTTGTCGCCTTGTAATCAAGGGGTCCCGTGTTCGATACCTGGAAAAGGCTCAGAGTGGTTCGGATCCCACTTTAAACTGCAAGTCCAGTCCCAATTAGCCCTACTGTGCTTAAAGTGGACGTAAAACACCAACTCAATCAATCTTATCAATTGATAGACACCTGGTATTGCTTTTGAATGAAATCGGTCAAGGAATTTCATATTGAAGTCTTTTTACCCTTACAAAACATTGGAAAATATGCTTGCCGCTGTTGAGAGTTTATCTTTCAAATACTGAACGAGAGAGACTAGAGAATTGTGCCTCTTTGCCTTAAAAGAAAAGTAAATAACATGTGCAAATAAAAGCATGGCATGTTTGCTGCAAAGGAAAGCAAGGAATTTTCACTTCTAATTTGAGGTAATGCTTTATTTTAAAATTGATTAGATTTACTTCACTTTCCAACACAAAGAGCACAATGAAACAAGCAAAATTTTTCTCTCTCCACGTTTTCCAGCAGGCAGTGGCATGCATTGCCGTGTCCCCACTGGTGCGCCTATGGTCAGATATAAATTTGGGACTTAATGTAAATAAAATTTCTTTTTATGTTTAATTCCTTATACTTCCTTTGCTTCCTCTGAAAAGTTGGAAAAAAAATTAATATGTCATTATGTCGGGGAACAGACTAGATAAAAAGAGGAAGACAATTTTTACTAAATCTCTATCTTTGCAAACTGACAATAACTTTAATAGGGTGCCAGTAATTTCACAGTGCACTACGATGTTAACACTTTTCTATTTATATCTGTTTTGCTTGTTTGGCGGCCCATTTGTGCTTTGCACCCAGGCAAACCCCGCACGAACCCCCCTTCCCTTTTTCAACTCCCTTTCTAATTTCTTATAAAATATAATTTATTTTACAAAGGTAAGAATGTCACACACATCAACTATAGACGTGAATGAATCACTTAGGTTCTTCATGAAATTCTTGTCGTTTTATATCGAATACTCTGTCAGTAAATTTTATATTTGTACTTTATGAATGGTTGGTTGATTTGGTGTTTTAAGTCCACTATATGCCTCCGCCAGGTATCGAACCCGGGGGTACTTTATCAATATCCGTTGGAAGAAATTACGCCTACCACTGCTTTTCTACTCGCCACTTCCGGTTTCTTTCTGTCTGGTTTCAATTTTTCTCTCTTCTTCAGCCAATTTTGCAGTAAGGTTTTAGACATTGTTACACTAAGTAGAACGACAACACACAAACTGAGATGCTACACTGAGACTGACCTAAGTCTTTTGACTGTTCTCTTCTCTACCACTCCAAAATCATCCATCTCGCCCAAGTTACAGAAAATAGTGTTGCTAACCATAGTAACACAATTCACTACAAGAGTCAAACCTGTATCTTTGAATTTTTCCCCTTACTTTTATCGTACATTTTTCACATAAAAAAATCATGGTCGTGTGCTGGATTTTTTACAGCAAGAGACAAGGAAGGTATTTTTTTACAGGGGGGGGCAAACAAGGGACATTTTCCCCAATAATAGTATTGTTCCCTCAAAAACCATTGCTTAAATTTGAATTTATCACATTCATGCAATAATTAACGCATATTATTATGGCTGAAATGAAATTATATGTGAAAAATATATAATTTCTGATTGACTTTCATTTTCTGGGGGGCCGGGGGCCTTCCGGACGCCCGTGGAAAGAATTGAAAGGAAAATGAAACGAAATGTAAATTTCATTGACTCAGAGGTTGAATTTATAAACCTGTAACGTATTTAAGAAATAATTTATTTAGGTATTCAAACACTGAACTGTCAACACTGAGCGGTATGTGCTCCCTGGAAGGAGGGTTAGTGGTCAGTTTGACATTTTCCAGATGGCAGTGTCCCTTCCCTTACGAAGCCTTGTCAAGGGAGCTAGTGTTTGCAGGAAATGACCATGCTGAACATTCTATCCTCCTCCTTTGACACTTTGGTTGTAGTTGATCGAAAGGTCCATTGGACTTTGCTTCTTGTAGAGCTACAAATGGTTCCTGTATGTTGAAGCATTGTCATTCTGTTGTTGATATAAAAATCCATATTTACACCCCAGTGGGGGGGGGGGTTCCTCTTTTCTGCTTGGGGGTGGTCTTTGTGAAAATTTGGGAGGGTGTAAGGGAGGTGTGGATAAATCACTGACTGCATGTCTGAGTCATTTGCAGCGGTACCAGGAGGAAGAGTATGCGTTTCTGTCACATATTGTCACAGGGGACGAAACATGGTGCCACCATTTTGAGCCCGAGAGCAAACGGCAAAGCCAACAATGGAAACACTTCGATTCTCCCCCGTCAAAGAAATCCAAAGCTGTCCATACGAGTTCCGGTAAGGTCATGATGAGCTTCTTCTTTGACTGCAAGGGCCCTCTGCTTGTTGACTTCCTAGAGCGTGGAGCCACAATCAATTACATCGCTATGGAGACACGTTGCAGAAACTGTGACGCGCCATAAAGTCAAAACACCCTGGAATGCTGTCGGACGGAATCATCCTTTTGCATGATAATGCCCATCCCCATACTGCCAATCTGGTGAGGCATAAGCTTCAGAGATTTGGCTGGGAACGCTTGAACATCCTCCATACAGCCCCGATCTTTCCCCTTGTGACTTCCACACTTTTGGTGACCTGAAGAAAGACATTTGTGGACGTCTGTTTCATTCGGACGAGGAAGTGCAACAGTGGGTGAGGTTGTGGATCCATCAGCGACCTACTTCTTTCTTTCTACAAGACTGGAATTGATCATCTGATCTTCCAGTGGGATAAATGTCTTAACACTTATGGCAATTACTTTTGAATAAAACAAACTCCATTGTCACTTTGTACTGGTGTTCAGTTTTCATTTGACTGCCCCTCATATATATTTAAAAGGTGAAAGAGGAAACACTTACCAGATGCAGAAAAACTTCAAACTTTCGTGAGGTGAGTGTTTCCTCTCTCCTCTTTCACTTTATTTAGCCCTTGTTGCCTTCCTTCCTTTTATTATATATATATATTTGTTTTTTCATTATGAAGCCTCATCGACTATTTTAATGCTTAAAGGACGGGCCATGACATCGGTGTCAGCAGGCCTATGTAATAAACAATTGTCACAGGGTCATAATTTTAAGTTTTTGTGACTAGTGTCATGTTAGACTTTGGGTTGTGACCCATAGGTGTAACGTGCAACACATGATGGGTTTGGGAAATAGCAATTGTATGAGCAAAGTTAAAAAGTGCAATTTTGGACGTTTATACTCTTGGTTGTCAACATCAGGTGTCCAGAATTTTGTCCACAGATGCAGTCAATATGTGTCAAAGTTCTGCCCATACAAATCCAGGAAAAATCATAATGTTGCACCTGACAACAGTAGTATTGTATTCTGCTATGCAATTACAGCTATGATTTTTAAGCAGAGCCAGATGCACCAATTTTAGGGTAAAACTGTTAACAATTTTTATGTGCTGGCATGGTCAAAACTTGGCCACATGTTACCTGCAAGGGGAGACAAAATTCTGAAATACTAATGTTGTCAACCAAAATGTTATGCTAATATAAACTCACTTTCCACTCTATCACTCTATCCCATTACACTGGGAAATAGTTCCCATTTAATTTCCCATTACATTACGCATTGGCCCAATGCTCTTTGAGGCATGGTGGTGATGCTGTTGCTTTGTAATTCAATGGCCACTTGTTCGATCGCACTTGGACACTATGTACAGTGCTTTATATCACACCTATCTGACCACATAGTAGATTTAAAACTTTTTTCCTGCACATTACCCCTGTTGTTCCTATAACAAAGATTAACGTCTCATCAGTCATAAAACTGAATTATGGCAATTTCATCTTGTAAATTCTTTCAATTTGTTCACCCATTCAGGAATAGAATTCTCTCAAACCTAAGCTGGCATGTAGGTTAAGCTGATTTTAGTTCACAGTGTATTTATGGGCTTTCCTAGCTCTTTACTGATTCTTAACGAGATCCAAGATCCGAAACACAATGTGGATAAGAAACTAACACCATAGCTTTCTGTATACTTTAGTTTACTCAAGTAATTCAAACATTTTGTTAGATGTAACACATGATAGACATTGTAATAAGAAGAAATGAGAATGATATTAAATAATGAATAAAATTAATTTTGTTCCATAAAAAATAGCATTTGAATGGTGTGAAGAGGAATACATTGAAATGCATTGAAACTGCTCATTAAAGTTAACCAGATCCATATTGATGGGGAGAAAAGGGGAAGGGAGATAGTTTGACCATTTAGTTATTATAACTGTGAAACTTTGTAATTTCAGCAATACACCTGTGTCCCTTCAAGCAGCGACACCATACATCATCTGCCAAAGTTCAGTGGATGCTACAAATGCAGTTCAACCATCTGTGAATCCCCTTAGTTACTTGGTGGTGAGGCCAATAGCATCCCAACCCATGGAGCAGAAAATTAAAAACACGACCACGGTTAGAGGAGGTACTGCTGCAAAGTGCATGGACTATTCTAAGAAAACAATCAGTTATATACTTACACACACATGCCCTATATGCAGTAAATGTTTCTGTAACAAAGGAAAATTAGCAAGGCATTTGCTGCTTGTACATGAAGATTGCCTCTTGCAGTGTACAATTTGTTCAACAGTTCTGGTTGCAACAGATGAAAATGTTGCCAAACATGATAAATTCTGTCAAAAGCATATTCCTGTGAAACAGATGGACTCAAATACCCAACATTTGAGTGAAGACATTAAGGGGAAAATGCCAGAACCAGTTGCTCCTAGTAACAAGGAAAAATTTCCACTGAAGAGTAATTCATCACAGACAGTGCAATTAAAAGATCAAGGAGTATTTGTGAAAGTTTCCAAAGAATTGGCAGCCATTAAGACTGGAATCAGGATCCAAGTTTGTGCAAAACTTCCAAAACCAGTTCTGAAGAAATTAGGCATTCCTACCACAAAGATAGAAAGAAAAGCAATATCAAAACCAATCGTAACAATGAAGTATACATGTTCTCATTGTGAGAAGAAGTTTTCTTCAGAAGAGAGATTAAATGTACACATATCAATTCATCATAACATGTCTCTTTTGTGCCAATTTTGTGGGATGGAGTTCACCCAGAAGAAAAGATTAACACAGCATGAGAATCGCCATAAGTATCGCTATAAGTATAAATTGTATGTACCAAAAATCAAGCAAGATGTTCCATGTGCTGGATGTGATAAAATGTTTAAAAGTGAGAAATCAATGCAGAAGCATGCTCAGACTCATGAAATACAAAGACACTACAAGTGCTCTGACTGCTGTCGGGAGTTCCAATCACGGTACCGTTACTCTGTGCACAAGGCTCGCCATGACAGGTTACGACCACACATGTGTGAGCTCTGCGGGAAATTTCTTAAGTGCAGAACCACCTTAAATAAGCATTTATTGACCCACAAGGATAAGTCTGAAAGACTGAGGTTTTCATGTGAATACTGTGATAAACAATTTACATTGCGGTGTAAGCTGAAAGTGCACCTGCGGAGACACACTGGGGAGAAACCTTTTAGCTGCATTGTATGCAGCAAAGCATTTCACTCAAAGCATCTCCTCAGGCAGCACATTGTAATTCATTCGGAAGAGTGCCCTTACATGTGCAGCATATGTGGCATGAAGTTCAACAGACATGGCAACATGGTGAAGCATGAGAAGTCTCATAAGTCTGACATTGGTGAAGGTGCTCCTGTTCGTAAACGAAATAAGGAAAAACCCTACAAACTTGTCCCTGGTGACAAACCTTACGCTTGTATTGTATGCGGGAAATGTTTCAAGAACAACGCTTCAATTTACCAGCACAAAATTGTTCATTCAGAAGAGCGCCCATTTCCCTGCTTGTATTGCTCAAAAAAGTTCCGCAGGAAAATCCAGGCAAACGTTCACATGCAAATTCACACAGGGGAGAACCGTGAGCGCCTGTTTCCCTGTTCATATTGTCCAAAAATGTTCCGCAGGAAAGACCAAGCAAACATCCACATGCGAATCCACACAGGAGAGAGACCATACAAGTGTGACATGTGTGAAAAATCTTTCACGCAGCAGACTGACATGGTGCGTCATAAGAGGAGACACACAAATGAGAAACCTTATCAGTGTAATGTTTGTGGGGAAGCCTTCAGTGAGAGAAGATTCTTAACTAATCATGAAACTATCCATAATGTTAAGTTGATAACTGAACTTTTCATGATGTAAAATAAGCAGATGTTTTAAATAATAAATGTATCAAAACATTTGTTTCTCTTTTGTCGATGTTTCTGACACAGTGCTCAGTTTTATGGTTTCCTTTTGCAGTACTTGTAAATTTACAGTTCCTGATTTTACACACAACATATAACAGTAGAGGAAACAGGAAAAGAAGAAAATTTTGAAAGCTAACCTGTGTGCCCAGAAGCTTGATACCTGATTGACTATCCTTTGTTACTCAGCTGACTAGGATTGAAGCAATCAAAATATTGAGCACATGCACAAAGCAAATATAGTGTGTTATATATGCCAATAAAATGCCTTATTATACAGTTGGCACAAGATGTAAGTCATAATTGAATAAAGAATGATTGCTATAAGGCATGTCCAGAAAGTAAAGATACAGAAGCCACTATACATTCACATAATTTTTATTTTACAAGACTTCCACTAGAAATGAAATATCTGTACATACTTTACTTTTCAATATATTTGCTGTCATTATTATTCCATTACAAAATCTGGGAACCGGCTTCTGTATCCCAGACCCTCATGAAGTAGTATCAAAAATTGTCATGACTGGTGTTACCTTCTGGTTAACCCTAGAACACTACCGTGTTCCAATATTACAGTGTAACTACCGCTACGTAAATTTTACGTACATGAAGGAATCTATTTTTAAAACAACCTCTACATCATGAAAACAAATTTCTATTCATTGTGAACATGATTTTGTATATTTTTCCTTATATTGGAATTTTATTCTTCATTTTAAAATGTATAAACATGGTTTTATTAAACATAGAATATTTTAAGAGAAGGTCTTGCTTGACAAGCCCGTTCGTACATTAAGAATGAAGGCGAAAAGTTCAAATAATAGGAAGCAAACAATAATAATATTCATAACGCTGTAAATAAGGAACAAATGTAATTTTAAAGTCTTACAAGAAAATAGTGTATGCTTCTAAACTTTCGTTTTCAAAATCTAAGTATCCAAATTGAATTTACAAATGTCAAAATTACGTGAAACATATTTCTCGTTTTACACAGCTACGTAAAATTGACGTACAGTGCACAACATAACAACCAAATCAAGACGATCAGCGTTTGCACCCTCCTTACCACAGTGCTGCCTTATGTCTGACAGACAACTTGAGGCACTGCTAGGCAGAAGAGTGAGTGGGTGCGAGGTGGGAGGTAGGGGAGGGATTTGAGTGCAAAGCATACGTAAATTTTACGTATGGTAGTGTTCCACAAATTGGCTTCCCACAGGAGCAGTACGTAGTTGTCATCTCCTTTTCTTGTAGTTGCAAAAACTGCAATACTTTCTGTTCCCTTGTGACGTGGCTGCTACTTTACTTATCCCTTCCTTCCCCAGTACCTTCAAAATTGACTTTCTTAACTCCTATGACAGTCCCGGATTTATTAGCCTTTGCTACTGCCAGATCTTGGTCAAGATCTCCTGGAGGTGAAGCATGAACTGAATTCGTGAGAATGGTCTCTTTTCTGAGTTGCCCTGATTGTTGTAGAAGTTGTGAGTGTGAATAATGTATCCATTGATCGCTGCTATGTTGATCATATTATAGAAAAATGAGATATTTTAGAAAAATTCACGCAAATCTTACGTGAAGACAAATGGCGTTATTACTACATGTACGTCAAAATTACGTGCAAGATTTTTCTTCTGTTACTATCGCTACGTATTATTGACGTACAGAGTCCCACATAACACACAAACTAAAGACGTTCGCTGCTTCCGCCCTCCTTACCACAGTGCTGCCACGCACCTGACAGAATGCCCGAGGAATACCATAGGCGGAGGGGTAGGTGTGTGCGATGTGGGAGGTAGGGGAGGGAATTGAGCGCGAAGCATACGTAAATTTTACGTACGGTAGTGTTCTAGGGTTAAAAACTCACCTTGAGTGTATTGGTCACCATCACCTTTGAAATTGTCTCCTTCTACACATACATACCAGTTGCAGCAAATCTGCCATTCTTAAATATATTCTGGAAGTAATTTTCTGTGAGGGTGTCCAGCACTGCCTATTTTTCTTCTTAGATCATCTCAATTGTGTCAAACCTCTTGCCTTCCAACTTGATCTTCAGTCAAGGAAACAAAAAGTCACAGGATGGCAAGTCAGGCACATAGGGTGGGTGGGGGACAACAGTCATGTTAGTTTGGGTCAAAAAGTCCCTGGTGACCAAGGAAGTTTAAGACTGTGTATTATCATGATGCAATAGCCAGTTCTTTTTGTTTGCCAAAGTTCAGTGTGGAGTTTTTGCACATTTTCATGAAGATGCCACAGAACATCAACAAAGTAGTTGGAATTGATTGATTGCCCAGCTTGGATGAATTGTTTGTGCACAACCCCCGTGTTGTCACCTAAAGTTATGAGCCTGCTCTTAACGTTGCTCCTCAACCCCTATTGTTTTTTCTTCTTGATGTGTTTTATATTTTTTCATTGGGATGATTGTTGCTTTGTCTGAGGGTCGTAACTGCAAGCCCAGCTTTACCACCAATGATAACACAACAAGAAGGTTACTTTGTTGTAGCCAACATGATGAAGCTCCTTGCAGATGTCAACACATGATCTTTGGCACAAATTTGGAACCAACACAATACATCCCCAATTCAGCAGTAAGTACATTCATATATCTGATAACCAATTTCCACCTCACCAGCAAGGTGAATGGTTCGATGTCGACCCTCACGAATGACCTGTTGAACTTTAGCAGCAGTGTTATGTAACTGTGGCGTGTGTCTGCATGTATTGCCTGCATTGGACGTTCAACCAGCCCTGAACTGAGCATGCCATTCAAACGCCTGTGTATGACTCATTCTTTATTCCTGAAATGCCAGCCTCCATGGCAGAGTTGTTACCACATCGCGTTACCACACCAGGGGTCCCAGGTTTGAATCCCAAAATGGGCATGGTTGCTTATGAGTGTTCATTCATCAATTTCATCATGTCATCTCTCATCTCCATCTTCGCAAATTAGCCAAAGGTGGTGCAAAATGTGAAGTAAAATAAAGCAAGTCAATTATTTCTTCCATAAACACTTTTGTAATTATTGCCTGGGTCTCCATCACATTTTTCCTAAGATTTCCACAAAATTTCATGAACCATTATTGTTCTTTTCTCGGATCCATTGCAAAATTGCTACAACCACCTACAAGTCTCCAAATAAAAGGATGTAAGGTCAGTGTGTTCACCTACTGACTCCCATTATTTACTAGTACTAATGTCTACCATTACTTTGTGCTACTACAACTATTGTACAGATGGCAAAAGTCTGAAAATTTTGGATACTACCTCATATAAATCTGCTGCCTGTATGTTGAACCAAGTCACGACTACTTCTTTCATCTCATCATCGAATCATTTCCATCAAGAACAAGTGAAAGTTATTGGATACAAGGCCAGGACCACAGTGGGTGGTCCAAAATATCCTTTTCAATCTTGCCAGAAGTGCAATGGTATCATTTTTGGCATGTACCTGAGTGCTGTGTCTTAAGTCCACTTTGTGCACAGAAAGGCTAATCGGGACTGGATCTTATTTATATTTCCAGAGATGTCATTTTATTCTTGAATTGGTATTGTTATTGGTATCAGAAAGTGAACTGATATGACATTTTTGCCAATAGTAGTATAAAATTCACTGATACCGATAACCTATATTATATTGACCCAATAGAAATTGTGAATGTTCCTTGAAGAATATGAATTGTTCGTTCACCTTCTTAGTTAACACCTCGTTTTCTTTTGTGTTCATCCGATAACATTCTGGGCACTCGGAGCATGCAATTTTTTCTGTGCCTTAATTTTATAGTCACACCCTGACAAATCCTGGTATCAGATACTTGGGAAGTAAGGTCATTCAATTATCTTATCAAATGCTGATATGCACTAATTTCTTCAACGATAAGGACAGCCAAACACTCCTATGTTTATCATAAACATCTGTCTTGCCTCCCAAGAATTCATGGAACCACTTCATCACATTTTGTTGATTTATGTTCTCATAAACAGCAACAATTTGTCTGAATGCACCTCACATTTGATGTGATTCTGGAGAGCACTACCATTTCAAACATATCTTACTCGTACAAAGCTCAGTGTAGCACTGCTGAATGAGAGTAATGAGAAAAAGTAAGGATCATGGTCAAAGTCAGTGTAGCCACATACACATAAAGAAATTTCCCATCGGCATTCATACTTTCCGGATATGCCTCGTGCTATGGATGACATCCATATATGTTTGTGTGTAGTAGAATATGGTCTGCTGTTGGTAATATTGAAACATTACTGTATGTAATAATATAAATTATTTCCTTATGATTTTTTTGCATGCAGTAGGGGAACACTTGTATCTGCTGTGTTGGTTGAAATGAAGAGAACAGAATAATAAAACAGTAATTTAATTCGTTCTGTGTGTACAACTGTAAGTTTAGTCTGCCCTTTGGCCTCATTTTGGAGATGTGTAAACAACCACAGTGGACTCAATGACCATAAACTATTTCCTAGTCATTGGCCACTTATGCTATGGAATTCCCAAATTTTTCTTTCATAACTAACATTAAAATCTTGTAACCAAAAGTTGGATTGGCTATGAACTTTGTGAACTTAATTTTGGTTTCTTCAGCCAAGTCATACATGGGTTGTAAATAAAGTAGTGGCAACACTATCAGGGAAAGGGGATAACACCGTGCATGTGCTATCAGGCAGTGAGCAATGTCAGTTTGGGCCCATGTCGATGTGTGGAGTGCCAAAAGTGGTCTGTACAGCGAGTGCTGTGGTGTATGTACGACATTGAAATGAACATCATTTTCTGTACTGCTCTAAAACATGTTTACAAAGGTAGAACATTGATTGTGGACCAGAATCCAGGTTGCCTGTGGAAAAAATGCACGACAATATCAGCAAGACTTGCATGATGCCTGTAGCAACAATACCTAGCCCTATCTGATGATTGCATAGTGGGTAAGTGCATTTCTTTAGGAGGTTGCGATTCATCCGTGAGAACAACCTCAGCATGAGGAAAATTGCATCATGCTGGGTTCTCGATATTGTCACCATTGTGCAACCATCAGGTAAGGTTAGTTATTGTTGCTTCAGGCTTCATGCAAGTTTTGATCACATTCTTGTGCATTTTTGTCATGATCAAACCAGGATTTTGGTCCACAATCACTGTTCTACTTTTGTAAACATGTTTTAGAGCACTACAGAAAATGGTGTTAATTTCAATGTCGTATATACACAACAGCACTCGCTGCACCGACCACTTTTGACACTCCATACATCAGCATGGCTCCAAACTGACAGTGTTGCCACTTCTTTATTTACAACCCACATACAAACACTGACAATGTAGTGATCATTGTCCAACAATGGTATATAGGCTTATCCATAAAATTGTCAATAATTTTACAAATCAAACATTTCCATAAATAATAATTCTGATAAGAATTCTGTACTGTCGTTTTATTATTGTTTTTATGAATGTAAAAGTAAATTCTTCTACACTAATTTTTTCCCATACATCCATCCACCTTTTGCTATCTTTCCACTCACAGATAGAGAAGAGTGGAGAGTTTTCCACATTGAGATTTTTAACCTTCCCGGCTTTTAATACTCAATACAATTTCATTAAAATTTCAAAAACAGTGAAAAAGTATTATTTTCATGCTTTTGTTAGATCAAGAACATGCCAACATCATTAAACACTTTACAAAATGAATGATGCACAACATACAACCAACCACCTTATAAATGCATCATCACCCAAACTGATGATTCCTCCAAAAAAATTTTTGTACAACATTTTTGTCACATTACTGTTCATACATCTTAACCATCAATTTATAATATTATTTCTTCCATACAAATATCTCCATACATACTGTAGGGGACCTATCAGATTAAAAATTATAAATATTCGAGTTTAGACTGCAATTAAGAATTAACCAAGAGACCTACAAAAAGAACATCAAAATATAGCTTATTTAATTCTACATTTATCTATGCTAACCAATTTTTTTTTTAGTATGCCTTATATTTTTATCATCGTGAGAACAAAACAAGGGACAGTTATTTTGGAAATTTGCAAACGATTGCTCTCTTTGAAATTCTATAAATAAAAAATAGCTTGTCCGATCATGATGATGAAGGCAGAAAGGTTTTAAACACAATTCTTAATTTTCTGAATTTTAAAATTTAGTAAAAAAAAGCATTCTTTTCAATTTTGCGAAACAACTTTTTGTCAGTATTGGGTAGTCCTACAAATACAGTATTGGTCTTGTTTTGAAGCTCTTTGCATCTGTTTTTAACATCCATTATCCCTGTTAATTTACATTGTGAAACCGATTTTATACAGATTTTTATTCAATGGAGTAAAGGTGTATATGGAACGTGGCAACACTACACAACCACTGACTCGCAGTGACAGCCCAGTTTTCACGGTTCAACAGACATTGCTGTGTGCCATGTTGCCACGTCCCGTATACAGCTTTACTCTGTTGTATAAAAATCTACAAAATCGGTGATAATGGATGTTAAAAACAGGTGCAGAGATCTTCAAAACAAGATCAATGTTTGTGTTTTCTACTCAGTACTGAGAAAAAGTTGTTTCACAAAATTGAAAAGAATGTTCTTTTGACTAATTTTAAAATTCTGAACTTTAAGAATTTGGTTTAAAACCTTTCTGCCTACACAGTATCAAAATTTCATCATGATCGGACAACCTTTTTTGTTTTATCAAATTTCAAAGAGAACGATTGTTTGCAAATCTAAAAAAAGAGGCCCTTTTTGGTCTCTCAATAAAAATATAAGGCGCACTTGGAAAAGAAATAGAGCATAGATTAATGCAAAATTGAATAAGCTAAATTTTTATGTAACTCGTTTTTTATGTAGTTGTACTGATTTTTTTTTTAATTGGAATTCAAACTTGAGTATCTATAATTTTTAATCCAACAGTAGATAATAAGGTTTCCCCAAAAGTACAAACTATTCCCAAAAGTTCCATGAACTTGCTGTAATTCACTGAATAATACGTTTTCACCAAATCCTATTCAAGTCTGTCACACTGAAGCTTTACTGTAAGATACCTTAGCATCGCACTGCGCTTCTACCTTACTTCAACCTTCAGTGTCTCTAAGGGAGAATTCACACCGAAGAAACACGCGACTCGCAACATGCAACATGAGTGTTTCACACCGAAGAGACAAGATGCACGCGGCAAGCGACACTGGTTTCTTTGCTCAGTTTGCATGATGGTACCGATATAATTGCATTAATCAGTTTATTAGTCACCCGAAAATAACGTAACAAGAGACATTGTTGCATGTAAATTGCATTGTAAAATTTGTGCAAGTTATTGAAACATGTTGAGAGGCATGTTCTGCACGAGAAAACTGAGAAATAATATACACTGACCTCAAACTGAATACGCTAGACTTTTCAGCCTGAATAAAGTGAATACCTAGACACTAGAGAAATGGTTCTCAACCTTCATGAAACCATGTCACGGTATTTTTTTTAAGTCAATGCCCTTAGCCGAAGAATTTTCCTCGTAAATCTTTACAGTATTGAAGATTTTGTGCATGAATTAACATGTGCCTATGAAATTAAATATTTATAAATAAATTCTAGCATAATCATAAGAGTAATAATAGTTTGATTACGTGTGTAGGATTGTTGACAAATATAAAAATATGGAAGACAAAGTGGTAACGTCGTCTCCTTGTAATTAAGTGATCCCGGGTTCGATAACCGGGGAGGCACCTGGCAGATCCAGTTCTGATTAGTCTTTTTGTGCATAAAATGGACTTAAAAAATATGATATTGGGATTGTGATAGTTGTCAACAAGTTTCAGCAGAACCTTTCGCTGCTCAGTATAGTTGATATGAGGGCACGGTATCAGGTTGCGGCCCGGTGGTTGAAAAACAATGCACTAGAGTACTTTACCATGTTGACTAATATATTTTGGACTAAAGTGCCTCCATAAGCTGACATTTTCAAATTAAAGCAGTCAGATAAATGGCCAAAACATGTCCTCTTTTCACGATGTTGAAGGCAAATTACAGCCGATAGATAACTGCATCAAAAAACTTGATAAAGCGGAATGAACGTTGTGTTTAAATCTTAAAACATTGTACATATCGATACTTTATTATATCAACAAATTAGAGGTTCAGTCATAATGCCGGTTGGGCTCTCTTCTAGAGTATAAATACAGCTCGTTGGAATGCAGCTTTCGCTGCGCATGTGCGAATAACAAACTGAAGCAGCACGATGCACGGTTTGAGAAAACGGCACAGTCCGAGAAGCACGTAAGCGACACGCAACACGTGCATCTTGCCGTGTCTCTTCAGTTCGAAAGGTTGCATTGATTACTGAGTGTTGGCTTCCAAGCGACACGTGTTTCGTGTTGCATGTCGCGTGTTGCGTGTTTCTTCGGTGTGAATCCTCCCTAAATTTTATATAAATTCTTTGCCAAAGTATGTACGGTTAGAAATTGAATGAACCATGTACATACGTTATGCATCAAACAGACCACATAAATCCATGATGAAAGTTGTGCGAATTTCTCACAAATTTAATATAAATATATTAATAACTTACATTTTGCGAGTATCTATGTTGCTTTTGCGACGTTTCGTGATGCAACTGCTCCCTTCCTCAGGCTGTTCACGTTTAGGTTATATATAATTCATAACCACGTCGACCTCTCCATAGGTACAGGATATAGGATTGGTAAAAGGTGTGTGGTTAAAAAACAATAAAAATCGAAAACCCATTACAGGTGCACGTCATAGTACCATGCTGTTTCCCCGATTAGAAACTGCTCCTTGGAATGTTAAAACTTTAAAACTGTGAATAGCCACGGCCTGCGTGTGCTGCAATTGCAATACTCCAAATATAATATTTATCCAAATCTATAACATTCAGAATAAACTAAACATTTATTCTTCACTTAAATGATATTGTTATTTATCATATTTGAATGTCATCAGAAATATTTCAAATTATTATAACGTAGACATAAATACTCAGTGCTACCAAAATTCAAATTGTTGACAAATGACGACAATGTTTTCGTTAATAAAGTCTATGTAAACAACATTGTTTCCTTTTTGCACTGTTTTATATCCTGTTCCGGTAATGCAATGTTTATGTTGCTACCTCAACATTTACATTAATAGTTTAGATTATGCAGTGTACATCAGAGTAAATGCTTCAGTGTCGACTAAATTCTTGCACACATATACATATACATGAACTGTTACTGTACATTTCTTTTATCAAAAATTAAGGAGAGCAACTTTTTATCCTGCCATGTTACTTAACAAAAAGTTTGCATGACCAAATAAGTCTGTATGAAAAGTATAATGCTACTTTGCATCTTAAATCACAGATTCCATTCCTCCTTTCCATGTGATTGATGGATTTGCTGTTTTAAGTCTACTGTATGCACAGTAAGGCTAATCGGGACTGGGATTGATGGAGTTGCTGTTTTAAGTCTACTGTATGCACAGTAAGGCTAATCGGGACTGGACCTACAGTTTAAATTGGAATCTGAACCACTTTGTACCCCCACCGGGAACTTCATTCCATATGTTATCTTCTACTAGTTGCTCAAAGTGGCATTGCAACGACTGTGGACATAAATTTAATGTAAATTCACACCTACCTTAACAGCTTGGACCCAATATCAGCATGCTGAGCAGGTTACATACAGCTACTTCCATAACTTTAGCGGTAGTAAAAAAAAACTACACCACATCACCTTTTACACAGCAGATGTGTGTGTAGTGCTGCCTCCTAGAGGAAGAAGAAGCAAGCTACTGTTGCTAGACAAGTGTGTGTGCAAACAGAACATGGAATGGAGAACGTAGTTTCGTTATCATGTAAAGTGTTACGTTGTTTTGCGAGTTCCCTTAAAAATTTCAGTTAATCTTGTTAATATACAGTATGTGTTTCCATCACACAACATTATGGCACAGTCGGTATAAAAGAACTCTTCTCTTCATGGATTGCAAGATTTGCAAGAACCTTACATTTCCGTAAGTTTATTCATCTCGGACTGACTGTCCTCATTCGTACAACAAGTTGTAGCAATCATAAGTGTGTTGCTTTGACGCAATTTGACATAACACGGTAAGGATTAACCGTCTACATTGTGTAAGTCTTATAAAAATAGTGTGATGTAAATATATATATAAAGATTCCTTCTAACGTGGAGACAAGTTATAATCATGAAACGTACAAGGGCTTTGTCACATTTAGATACATTGTGATCCGATGCAGATCAAGTATAATTATATGAAAACTCGCATTCCATTGTTATTAGGCTCCACATTTTGGATTTACACAAACACAATATTTAACGCTTTCAACGAAGATTCAGAGGACATTGAAGATTATTTGTTACGCTTCGAACAGCTATGTATTATTCAAAAGTTCAGCGATGATCAGAGTTCCTGTACTCATTGCCTTTATAGGTGCAAAGACATTTAAAGTTTTGAAAAATGTAGTCGCACCAGACCTTGTGCAGAATCTTTCGTAATTTTCATCTAAAGGATAGTCTTTTGTCACACTATAAACCTGTAACTAATAAGTTTATTGAACGATATAAGTTTCGACGTTGTGTACAAGAGGAAGGCGAAACAGTTTCTGATTATTTCATTAGACTAAAACAACAAGCCATAAAATGTAACTACGGCAATTATCTGGACGAAGCTTTGGTTGAACAGATTATATTAGGTATTAGATCTGATGTTACTAGAAGAAAGTTGCTTCTTTCAGTACAGTCACTAACCTTTCAGCGATGTCAAGAACTGACAATACAAAATGAAATTTTAGGGAAATGTAAAGCAAGAGTCAGCAGTTTCACGCACCTCAACCCAATTTCCAAGAAGAACAGTGCAAGGGGTCAAACATACAAAACAACATACTTATAGATCGTCTAATCCAACGATTCACAGTTGAAATATACTGCTTACAGCTGTCCTAACTGTACATACAAACATGATTCTAGAGACAACTGTCCAGCCAAGGATTCTGTTTGTTCATTCTGTAGGATATGTGGTCACTGGCAAAAGCGGTGTAGGAAGAGAGGGAAGTTTAAACGAAAACCAATAGTAATAATAACGTAGGGCAAACGACTGAACACACAAATTTACAGATGTCAACATCTCAAAGTTCACTTGATGAGCAAACAACATGGTTGCCTAGTGTCGTCTCATACAGTTGAGTCATCGGGTCACCTACATCCAATTATTCTTTATCAAAGAATCCAATGTTAAAGGATTTACTTACTAACGGCAAGTTTATTCAATGTGAGCTCGATACAGGATCTGCCGTAACTCTATTCCAAGCGGATTGATTCAGGAATTGGTTTCCAATGACTGATATTACCATTCCTCTATAAAAATATATGGCGTAGGGAAACATGCTCTTTCGGTGCAAGGACAGGCTGAACTGGAACTTACACACTCTGGATCAATCAACTTACTTACTTTCTGTTATTTTGTGCAAGGAACATCTAAATTATCCACTCATAGGTCGTACTTGGTTAGATATCGTTACTCCGGATTGGAGAACTCTACTGTTATGCTCAGAGTCGGCAATTTCTATGGTAGTGATACCTACAGAGATTGAGCAACTTCAACACTCGCAGTCGAATTCTGATCAAGTCTTTACTTCTAGTACTGGTATAGACGTAACAAAGCCGATGTTGAACACCATACATGTGCCGTTAAGTGAAGATGCTGCACCTACATCGGACAGGGGATTGTCTTTTAACAAGGAAGTATTAGTTGAAGAGGAAACTTGACAATCCTAAAGTCCGAAAGTCAAGAAAGGTTCAGGTAATAGGTGGCCGGAAGCTAGATCTGTAGGACAAAGACTCCACATAGACCATTTCTTCTTGGCTGGGAGGAAGTTCCTGTTGCTTGTGGATGCTTACAGTCATTGGATAGATGTCTGGCCAGTATCGTCGGTAAATACACCGGAGACCATAATTCTTCAGTCCTGCTCGACTCTCGGAATACCACAAACAATAGTTTCGGATAATGGACCGGCATTTATCAGCCTCAAGTTCTGTTCTTTTTGCCAGCAGTTCGGGATCGAACACATCACAATACCGCCGTACCACAGTCCGGGCAACGAGCTTGCAGAGAGGTACGTACAGACGGTGAAGTCAGGCATGTTGAAGGTGTTGCATGAACATCCACATCTGACTTCTTTACAGTTCGATGCAAAGTTACCTGCTGTTTTTGAGGAATTCCCAGTTGGGAGAGGAACGTAGTCTTCCTGCAGCCTCAGTCCTCACCTTCAGTCCAAGAACATGGTGGAACTGTATACTTGGTGATCATAATAGAGATGCCGAGAGGACAGAAGCTCCTCCTCTCTTGAAACCCAGGAGCAACCACAGCAAACCATACAGGACATTTTCACCTACGGAAACCGTATGGGTTCAATCACCAAAGCACTTGTCACCTAACTTCCACGAGGCAGATATTGTAGAAAGTTTGGGTGGAACTCACCTTTACAAAGTGCGCTGTGCAGATGGATCTCAAAGAGTGGTACATTCACATTGGATTCATCACAGGACACACAGACAACAAAACAGTCCAGAAACCTGGGATGATAATAGTCCACCTGGACCAGAAGGCACGGCGGAGGATCGAAATTCGGATTTCGAAACTACCCCACCTCAACCAGACATTGATGACCATCAACCCTAAGATGCTGACGCTGCTCCACGACGAAGATACACTTCTCATGTGCCTAGAAGATCGACCAGGTTTAAGGTACTCCCTGACAGATACGGTTACCATTGTTAATTTTTTTTTTTTTTTTGTAACTCTGGGAGGAATGTAGTACTGCCTCCTAGAGGAAGAAGAAGCAAGCTACTGTTGCTAGACAAGTGTCTGTGCAAACAGAACCTGGAATGGAGAACGTAGTTTCGTTATAATGTAAAGTGTTACGTTGTTTTGTGAGTTCCTTAAAAAATTCACTTAATCTTGTTAATATATGTGTTTCCATCGCACAATATCAGCATTATGAGCAGGTTACATACAGCTACTTCCATAACTTTAGCGGTAGTACCACACTGCACCACATCACCTTTTTCACAGCAGATGTGTGTTTTAACACCCACACATTTTGCACAGAGTATGCAGCATCCTCAAGATTTGCAACTGAACTCTCCTATGGGCACACACCTCCCCCCCCTTTTGTTCCTCAATAACACCACCACCTCCTCCTCCTCCTTTCTTTTAGACCTTTCTCAAAACCAAATCAATTCCATGATTGAAACAATACACCACATTATTGGTAATTGTTTCACACCTAAATATACTTTCAACAATGTGGAAACTATTTGTCAGAGTCTTAAGAAGTTCACACCATTTTGCTGACTTTGGCAGAAAACATCCCTGCAATTTAACTGTTTTCAACAAGCAATATGGAAGATTGCAGACCTTTGTTATATAACTCTAAAATCTTAATTAAAATTTATGAACATATAAATGATTGATTTAGATTACAAAACATTGGCAATGTGCACATTGTTAGTAAGAATAGACTTTTATATCATGGAAAATAATAAATCGAGAATGAATAAACTTTTCCATCTGATTATATCATTACTTGGATGAGTGTACAAATGCCATCTACGAGCACCTACGTTACATTTCTAGTCAACATGAGTTAAGCAGAATGCATATAACTGATAATTTTATGTAATTATTGTTACACAAAACTAAGTTTTATATAATATTTTTACCACTCACTTAGCTATTCTGGTATGTTTTCCAGGAGGTTGTAATTGATACATAATGATTGCATCAATTTCACAACTGATGAAATGAGTCACACATGCAGCAAGACATTATGAACAAACATGGCAGGCAACACACAATACAAAACATAGCTAGTACTATTTTTACACAAAAGTTCCCATGAACAATTATCAGTTTTAAAGATAAACTACTAACAACTTGTGATGATATGTCACACCTATATGTGTGTCCACATGCAGTTTCTTATTCTTTGTGTGCACAACAGGAAGGGAAAGAAAGAAAGTGTTGTAATTGAGAATTAAATGCAGAGCAGAATTACTTTGTTTTATACCTAGAAATGTTATTGGCATATGCTTGAAAACAAGCAAACCGTTAATTTGATTTGCATCATTGTTAACCCCTTTTCAGACTGGCCTGAAAATACCGAATTTTTCCCAAGATAACTTTTTTCTTCTGCTTTTCAGAAAATCAAAGAAAATATAGAATTATAACACTTCCGCAAGTTCAAGAAAGATTACAAAGTTTGGTACAGTTTAAGTCCACTTTATGCTAAGATAGAATTGTCGGGGCAGGACCCATAGTTTAATATGGAACCAGTGCTGCAACAAAAATGTCAGGGTCCCAGATGTATCTCATTTTTGTGGACAATCCATGCCATTAAATTAACCCAGCCATAGTTTGTGTGTGTGTGTGTGAGAGAGAGAGAGAGAGAGAGATGGAGGGAGAACATTATTACATTTATACACTTAATACAAAACAGGGTCTTTTCTTTTAAGTCTTCTATTTAGGTTCAGAAATAAGACTAAAACTCATAAAATCCACATTGTGTGGTTCATGTTTATTGAAAAGAGTATGCATTTTAAATCAAAATAACTAATGAGTTTACATTTAACACATATATAACAATAAAGATTCAAGAAATAAGTAAAGATAGTAAATACATCACCAAATAACTATTTGCAAGAATTACAACTTTTGCGTGTATGCTTCAGCATAAAGAAACTGCTTCACAGTGTGTTCAGCATTCTGCCTGTGCAATGTTCAATTGGTGGTGAATTTTGTCTCTCAACCCACATTTTACTTATTTGCAAATTAAACTTTCACCTTCAATTGTTATTCTGAAATATGTTCATTTTATACAGTGTAAACTTACTTTACTCAGAGGATGACATCCCATACAAGGAGGTGCCCCACAGGAAAGTAAGTTTAAAGTTTACGCTGAATAAAATGTATGTTTTTCAGAATAAAAATAAAAGCCTGATTAGAAATGAAAGTTTAATGTGCAAATAAATTAAATGTAAGTTAAGAGAAGCCAAAATCCAAGATAGCGGATATTAGATACACAAGAAACAGCACTAAGCAAATGCAAAGTAAAGAAGTTATTTGTACTCAGCACTGGTGGCTGGTGGTCTGACTTTATGGGTGTGCACTTCAGACTCGTGTCCAGAAGAAGTATCATCACCTGTTTTTGCATACATAATGATGCTAAATGTATTGGCAACCCAAGTCATGACAACCTTTTACCGAAAATGAGGCTATGACAGAGTTTTATTTCATGAGAAAATATAAAAAATATTAATTTATATAAATTTAAAATACTTCAGTGAATTTTCTGTCAATCACGAGAAGAGTGATGTTATTCAGTATAGATAATTCAATATTCGATAATCTGATAAAATCACTAAAAACAGAAATACCGATGTACAATATTCAATATTATTGTCTATTTGCAAAATATTCAGTAAAAACTTTCTCCTTCGCTCCACTGATAATAGTGAACAAGAATAATAACATTTGCATACATCAAACAAGCAGGGCCAGGTGATTATCTTGGGTGCCGACCTTGTAGGGGTACCAAACCAAGGATCCTCCTTGATTAGAGGAAAATCCAAACCGTGGCTATTTGTTTCCTTGTTTTATTTTTATTTTTTAGGTTCACTTTATGCACAGAAGAGCAAATAGAGAGCACCTACAGTTTAAAATGCGATCTGAACTACTATGTGCCTCAACTGTGGCCATGGCTATTTGTTTTAAAAAGAGTTGGATTTATTGTTGACAAGAATTAATTGAAGTTACTGCTGAATAACTTAATAAGTACATTGCAAAATCATGTAGCAATTTAAGCTAAGAGATTTTTGTTGTTTTGATGTTATTATGTAGTAGGTATTAAATAAACGCATACCTACAATAAAGGTGTTTTTGAACAGTATTAAAGTATTTTTAAAATAAGGCCATTATTTTTTGTCATTATAAACCGTAATATACAGTATAACATGGTTATGATTTTTATTGGAGGAAGGTGCAAAGTAGGGGGCGCCAAACTTCCACCTCGTCAGGGTGAAAATTTTATCTTGAGCCACTCCTGCAGACAAAACAAGGTAGTAGATCCAACGACCACATGCAGAAAATCAGTTGTAATATATCTAACAGTTGTTTACTTCTAATGGCCGACAGAAGCAAGCGAAATCAAGAGAATAATAAATATTAAAGAAAATACCAGCACTCAATCAGTCCACACTGCCCTGCTTTGTATTTCAAACTTTTTCTTTGCCTTCTGCAGTATCCGTATTATTACTTCAGTTGCTGCATGCTTTGTAGCTAACTCCCCTCCAGAAACTCAATGACCTTAAATATTACATCTCTGCTTTCACTATGTACAGTTTTCCCTTTCATTATGAAAGCAAACACTTTCCACTGAAACAGGAAGAAGTTTTTGACAGTTCAACAATTTTGCAATGCACGAACAAGCACATATGGAAACCGCTGATTTATCCAGGTTCTCCCTGCGCAGATTGATAATTTGATTACACCACCACAAGCGCAGTTTATTTTGACCAAGCTGTACTAACAGTAGTGTAACTAACATGTTCTGCACTCTCCCACAACTTTCAGTTGTGCGCCCCTACTCGTTTTTTTAAAAAAGCTTTCCTTTCTACAATATTAATTCACGCATTCATTTATGTTAGACATATACAAATATGAAAATACGTACATGTAATATGAATCAATGTAAAAACTGGTATGAAAGGTTAAGACAACAGACAAACTGTAGAAAAGTATACATTATAATTACATACGAAAGTTCACTGTTACTACAAAAATTACAATATTGTTTATTGCCCATTACCAGTCCTCTGCATTTTTTGATGGAAACAATTTTTTTTGCTAGTCCGATCGCTTTTGATGCTTAACAGCACCAGTCCACTCAATCTCACTCTTGTCATTATGCTCCTCAAAATAATTTTTAATCAAGTTTAGCTTCGAAAACGACCTCTCAGTTGATGATGATGTCACAGATAGGGCAAAATACAGCATATACAGGGTGTCATTTTATTGGCGCCCACGGAAACGTATAGAGGACATCAAAACATTTCTCAATAACATTTTTCTCATTGGTGCATCATTTCGGCGCTACAGTCGTTCAAAAAAGCCCGTTTTATCACCTGAATGATGGCAACCACACACATCATTTGATTGCATTTGTGATGTCATATCCCGTCATGAAGTGATGTGTTCCAGGGTTGACAGGAACACTCATATTCTGTGAAAAATGACATAGCTACAATCAGCCACATTGTACCATAAAAAAAATATGAGAAAACACATTCTTTAACCTAACAGGAAGTAAACAAACTATACGAAAAATGGTAGAAAGAAAATAGAATTCAAGTGGAAGTGGTCATATCGAATTTTGTCTCAGCTTACATGTCAAATATTTGCAAATCTAGTTACCAAGTTGGCATCTACAATTTAGTCTATCCACTTCGTCCTTCTGATACTAGTTGTCTGCTGAACAGATGACAAAATAGAAATGAAAGAACTCAAAATTCCAAAGGTAAGCAACACAATTAGTATATTCAGGGCATTATGAGGCAAGTGGCAAGAATGGTTGAAAATACAGGGATATAAGTAGTAGTGATACAAGCTCTCCGACGACTGTGTTTATCTATGCACCGGATACACATGTAATAGTTTACAACTGTGAACAGGGCAGTATATTCGCTACTGATTCATCATTACATTGCTACTGTGGTTGTACATGCTTTAGCCGTAATGTACAACGTGGACCTCAGATTCCTCCGTTATCAGCACAAAAGTACCACAAGGCATGTGGACACAAACCTGTAGATATCAACCTTCCAACGAGATTTCCAAATATTTGACATGTAGCTAGGCATAAACAGTCACATGTAAGCTTTAAGTCCAATAAAATTTATGGTTGTTGATATTTGATATGTAGGCTGTGACAAAATCCGATATTGACACTTCATTTTGAATACGTTATTTATCATTTCTCATATCGTTGGTTCCCTTCCCCCTTCCCCTGAGAAGACGGCTGATCTTCTGGCTGGTAGGCTACGATGTTCGGTCTACTGGATGCGTTTCTCGCTTCATTTTACAGCTAATAATGTGGTTGGTAGTATCTTATTTTTCACAATTTGTGTGTTCCTTGCAACCCTGCCGTGCATCGTTTCGCCACAGGAAATGACGTCACAGATACGATCAAATGTTGTGTTGGGTTGCCAGCATCCAGGCAGCAAAACTGTATTTTTTGAACGGCTGTAGCATCGAATCGACGCACCAATGAGAAAAATGTTACAGAGAAAAGTTCTTGTTTTGATGTCCTCTATATGAATCTATGGTCCATGGGTGCCATTAAAATGACACCCTGTATAAGCAGTGCATATGTCAGGAATACTACTATAGATCGACCACAAGGAAAAAAACCTTGGGATAAAAAGTCCTCGTGCAGCTTTCCCGTCTTCCCTCCACCTCGGGCCATAAGGAAGCATGGTCCACTCTCCCCCTCCCCTACTTGCGTGGGTACGGTGCACAGGAGTCACGGGTCTGCATAGGTTGTTTTGTTCGTGGTTCCACTATAGCCACAATTTTGTTTTCTATCAACAGAAATTCTGAAACTTCGCCGATGTTCAATATGTTTTTTGTACTATTATTATTATTATTTCTGTTTTGACACTACATTCCGAAAGCAAACAATATCTGTAGCTATGGTGAAAGATATATTTTCTTTATATTTCTCCCAGAAAATAGCAGATTCCACTAACTGTCTGTCTGTGCGTTAGGGTCATGGGGCTTCAAAAGGTGAAGCTTTCTTTGATTTATTTTATACACTGAAAGCTATTGTTTACTTCATTTACTACAACCTCTAAAGCATGGTAGAAAAACACATTTTCATGCCTGTCGCCTACCCTACCGTGACTTAATCAATGACTTGAACTATTCAGCTAATGAAGGTTTTCTTCTAATCTGGTAATTCACTAATTTTCTAGTGATTAACATTTTCTGTTTGCAGTTGTAAGGACATAGAAATAAAGTATGTTTGGTTAAAATTACATTTTAATGCCGAAAGGAAAGCTTTTGTGAACTATCGGTCTTTCTTAATTTATCAGGGGCGTGCCGTGACCTTTCGTGATAGGCAAACGATGGGTTAATTTTTCATTTCGGTTAATTATAACAATTTCAAATATAATATAGGCCTACACACATCCCTACTTACAATAATGTCCATAATGGTGAAGTATCAGGCTTGAGTGTGTGAAGTGCATACATACCGTAAAATCAAATCTTCGCTGCACGATTTATAAGGAAGAAAAACAGCCTCTCGATATAAACTTGTCAATTTCAACCATGAAGAAAATAATGATTTACTTGATATTTGAAGGCAACTGTAAATTAAATTACGTTCTTTTTTATCCCTGAAAATAATAAACATCCTATTAGCATAAAGTTTCGATCTTAAATAAACGGATGGGTTTCGGTTTCTTATTTGGCTAGAATTGTGAATCATGACTTGTCTTCTGTTGGATGCAAGCGCAGATGTGATTTTGGGAACGTTCATGTCTTTGCACTGCATTATAAAAATTGCTCAAGTCACATGGCTTGTATGGTTCCATGTTCCTAATTTTGTAGGACAAAACACATAGCCAACAAAATAATTTGTTAAGATCATTGCTGCCACATAACTACATAATATTGTTGTAGTGAGATGTTTTAAACTGCCTAATGAAAACTTTCCCATCTTCGTTAGTTGGTTTGGTTATGCACAGTCCAGGACACAGTCGCTCATGATTCACAATCACAAGATCCAACTTTACACCATATGTTCTCGAAGGAATTGTTTTGAATGAAGGTCCCTAATCAAGGCCTTACCTGCAGCACTGCAAATCTTCTGTTATGTCAACCATGGTGGAAATTTTCAATGTAGAATCATACTTTTACACCAGGTACAAAAACACGACACAAAGAACAGAAAAAAAACAACACACAATATCTCAGTAAAAAACAACATGCATCTGCAGCACCCACACTTCTAAATTAACCTTCCTTTTCACCGTACCTGCAGAGTTACATACCCTCCATATTTCCGAGTAACTGACCACATGACGAATATGTTCGAGTACTGGCTGTGATTTCATTGCTTATAAATAGCATATGACTGGTGATCACTGGCTAACTTCATAATGTAATTTGTTCATTACTATAGAGTTTCAAACATGAAAATTGTACCTCGTTAGGTGGTGCTATGGATGCACAGAAAATTCTGGAAGTTAGCAACACTTATGGCCATTATGCCCCTTGTTTCCTTACCGTATGCTTCTGTAATTTATCAATCTTACTGTAAACCCCCTCCCCCCCCCCCACACTGCTGGGTTTGTGGAGATGCTATTTACGCCACAGGCACTAAGCAAAGACAACGCAAGACATTGTTTAAAGCACACGTTTCACTTTCAGTTGCTCCTTCCCTTCTTTCACCCCTGCTATGCTCGGTTACAGTGTGGGCGAAGATACCATAGAAATTCCCTTTCCCAAGAAAAATTCCTTGATTTACGACAATGGGTGGGTTGTTTCTACTCCACTGCACGATCTCGAATGAAACAGGATTGCAACACTGCATTTGCAACACAATGCTAGCAGTGTGCGTGAAGCCCATAATGCAGCAGTCTGGGAGAGCGAATCCCTTCTCTTTTCTTACATGCTGCAAACAGCGGCAAACGAGCTCACTGCGACTTGTGTTCGGAGCAAACGTATCTCAACGGCAGCCGCTGGTAAAGCGAAGCCGATGGTACTTGGGGACATTTCATATTTTGAAGGAGATGATGTTCAGTGAATAAGTATACTAAAAATTAATTGCATTGCAGATTTATTTGGGTGTGCACGTGGGAACTATGATTACAGGACACGTGCAGGTTTGAGTTTCCTTGGGGGAAGCGTAACAACTTTCGTCCTGAGATTTCGGCCTGTGTGTGGGACACCCACCACCGTGAGGAAATTGGGGAGCTAGGAGTGAGTAGTGTAACACGGTCATGAAAACCTACAGAAACGAATGGATGTTCGTCATACTGACTACACATCACCTCGTAACTGGTTGGATAATCTCCTACCTCTGGGAGTGGATGTGAGGCTGGCAGTCGATAGGTAGGGATGGGCCCTCATGGGCTGTTGCACCACTGGTCCTCAGAGGCTGCCCCCAAAAATGATAAATTTCTTTATCATTTGGAATATCCCATTTGAGAAGTATTCAACAGCTTCTTTCTAGTATCGGAATTCTTCAGACCATCTGACAGTTTACTCACAAATGGAATGCCGAAACAGTGCCATACAACTGCGTGGCATAGGAACAAACGAGCACATCACTGAACGTACCACCTGCATTGACTGCAAAAGTACATGATATTCGGAGCCCAAGCCCCTTGGTGCCAGAGCCAATTTGAGCAAAATGCAGACTTTCAATTAAATGAGTGTAGATCGGAGGCTAATTGTGCCCTAGAGAGATGAATGATATACCGTTGTACGCGGAATGAACCAGAGATTCAGACTATATAAAAGTTATGCAAATTTGGCATATATGTGGCAGGGGGGAAGGGAGAACCCCCAAAATTTCGGGGAAAAATGGGGATTTCCCCCAACTCATCATTTGGGTCACAAATGAAATAATACACAAAAAGAACGACCTCAAAGATATGTATGACAAAATGTGCATAACTAAGCAAAACAAACTTTGTGAGTCATATAGAATAAAGAAAAATGAATATAAAAAACTAATAAAATGTGCAAAATCTAAACACCTCAAAGATAATATAAGACTTAATAGTAATACATCAAAGGCAATTTGGAATATCATAAATGAGCAGAGGCAAAACAACTCAATAAGCATAATGAAAATACCACATTATTTGAAAATGAAGTAGAAATAACTAACCCTAAACACATTGCGGATACATTCAATAGGTATTTCACAAACTCCTATGTAAACTGTCCCATTGACCCCAAAAGTGCCCTAACAACTAAAATTGAATCAAACACTGTACTGAACTCCATTTATTTAGATGAAATAACCTCAAATGAACTAGAAACTACTATACAAAATTTAAATAATAAGAAATCAGCAGGTCCAGATGGTTGGTCAAATCATCTAATTAAAAAATGTTCTCCATACATCATATTACCACTACAGTATGCTATAAATGCTGAAGAAAAGTATAATTAAACCAATACTCAAAAAAGGACTAGAGACAGAAATTAAATACTATAGATCAATGACGATGACATCATCTTTCTCTAAACTGTTAGAGAAAATCATTTGTATTAAAATATACGATTTCTGTCCACTCCAATATGGTTTCCAAAAGGGTAAATCGAGAAATTGTGGATGCATTAGAAGATAATGAGATACCCTGTGCTATTTTCCTGGATCTGTCCAAAGCCTTTGACTGCTTAGACCACTCTATGCTCAAGCAAAAATTATACAATCTTGGCATTAGGGGAAATACATACAAACTGATAAAATCTTTTCTCATGGATAGACCACAGTATACGCAGATATTACATACTGAAAACTCCGTGGTTCACAAAATTACATCTCACTGAATATGCAAAAACAGGAGTCCCTCAAGGCTCCATACTAGGCCCGCTACTGTTCATACTATATACCAACGACTTACCCGCCCCAGACAATACAAATATTTTAACATACGCAGATATGACAACCATAACTTGCAGTGCAAAAGCACAAGAACGTTTAGAAATACAAACCAACATATCAGTAAATATAATAACTCGGCACTTAATTTCATATAACTTGAATATAAACTATCAAAAAACAATGTATATGGTTTTTAATCCTGGAAATAAACTAAATTTTGACAATATAAACTTACAAATAGATGATAATCAAATCAATTATGAAAACCTAGTAAAAATTTTAGGATTTGTTATTGATGACAAATTAAGATGGGCATATCATATTGACCAGGTATGTAAAAAAAAGTTGGGAAAAACTTATATCAAAACTCCTAACACAGTATCTATCATGTGTCTGAAATAAACACAAATCTATACTATGGACTTGTATATCCATACCTAGAATATTGCATAATAGCATGGGGAGGAGCTGCACAGGAATACACTCAAAGACTGTTTACTGTACAGAAAAGAGCAATACTGTATAATCCCCCAAAAATATATTTTTTAAAAAAATAAAAATAAAAAAAATACAGGTTTCTCCCCAACCCCAAAAGGACGAGATCACTTGGGGCAGCCATGATCGACTATAAGCCTTTTGGGGACACAGCAGGCACAGACAACACTATCACACATCACACGAACGAAGCAAAGATGATAAGAAAGTCTTGGGAAGAGTCACACTTCACTCAAAAAAATCTTTGGCACTTGGGCACAAAACGAGTCTCACAAACGCACAACCTTCCAGGAGGAAAAGCTAGAAGGGAGTGAGAAAAGTGTGCCAATTCTTGCAGCTACTTGCAAATTCTAATTTTAAACAATGCGGGGTAAACTTTGTAGCCACTTGTGATACACTTGTGCTCAAGAACATGCCTCGAACTTCCATTCTTAGGATGCAGTTTCAATAACTTCTCTTCCCTTACCCCCAACCCCCACACCCAGCTTGTGCCTGCACGGAAAACATTCCTTATGTCCTCGGGTACTGATAAACAAACTTCCTTCGAATGCAGTTTCCAGGGATGAAGGAAACGCATTGCTTTAGACCAACAAAGCCAGTCTTCCTTTGTCAGCAAAATTTTTCCCTTGAAAAAAGACTCAAAAAAGAAGTCTCCTTTTCCCTGCCATTTTCATGAAAAAAAAACCGTGCAACAATCATTTCTGTTAAATACATGTGTTAACAACAATATGAAAAGAGAAAATCTGAATTCTAGCCAAAAATAGGAAAGTTATAACGTGAAAACTACGACCTTGACAAAGCGTCTCGATCGAGACTATGGGGCACCCAAGGGTTACCCAAGAGCATCTCGATCGAGACGATCGGGCACCAAAAGGTTAAAGATGTCAGTACATGTGTTCACATTTAGGAACTCATATTTTTTTTAATTCTATCTTTATGATTTGAAGCCACATATATTCAGGAATCCACTACTGTGTTATAGTGAAACAAATTATTTCGAAATTTACATTAATAAATTTTTAAAGTTTTAATTTTCGAAAAGGGGGTAATTTTTTAGCAAAGAATTTGAATTTCAGAGAATTCGAACATTACATTCTACACAAATAAATGATAAATGAAATTATGCAGCAAATAAATTACAGATAAATGATAATTGAAATATTGCAGCAAATAAATTAGATCTTGATCAACATGATATCATTTTATAGTATGCATCTATGTTTGTATTATAAAATAATATTAAGATTTTATTGTTCGCAAATAGGAATTAAGTTTGACAGGATTCTTTATTTCATTATATCATTTTGTATTCATTAAGGAGCTTTGTGGCATGTTACAAGATGCTACAAAAAGTCACTGTGTTAGCATAACCATGAATCAAAATTTTAGAATGTAACTATGATACTTTACCTTAGCATAAAGTAAACTTAAAACAAACTTTGCAATCTACGAAGTGGTCATTGCTAAAGTATGAACTAGTTTAGAAGGTGCTCTTTATTACTACTTGTGATGCAAGGGCCACATCACATCAGCGAATGGCGATAATAGGGCAGGCATAAAATACAGTAATCTGTAACCTCCCGTAAGAAAGAAACTTGTATTTTTACCCCCTTATTACCAGCCACCTTGTGTATATCAGCAATTTCGAAAACAGTAATTTAAGCAACTTTTCAATCTAAAACAACAGGAACAAATTCACCAATCTACATCCAGAGAATCAGGGCAGTTTGCTAGGATTTTGATGACCTTAAAATTGCCAAAAAAATGACCTAATACATGCAAGAAAATGCCATATAAACTTAAAATAATGACCTAAAAATTCTGAATGATTTGTAGAACAAGTTGATAAAACTACCAAGAGAAATTCAAATTACAAATTAACATTACAGTATCTATCACATGTTAATTGTGTATCGTAGTACAAGTAAGAAAGTTCACTTTTATCATCTTTTACACTTTAAGTACCGAGTTGCAGTTCACAACGAAAATCATATGAAAATTTTCAAAAGTGAATGATTGTCTGTTTTCGGACGAGAGCCTTGTACACGAAAAAATTTCTCTCGACTTCCACCGACACAAGAGGAGCGTACTTGAAATGAACAATAGCACTTGCTGTTAAGTCACTTTCAATTCCATAGAGTGCAAATTGCTTCCCTGACAAAATGTCCGATACAGAGCACAAAACTTTGTACCCCTTGTTTTTAACAATATATTTATTGATAGAGGGGGAAATCACATTGTTTGAGCTGAATTGTTACACAACAGCTTGTGTCAACAACAATACTGCACAGAATTTCTTTGTTTCTTCAAACACAGTCATTAAGAACTGCACTGAAGGCAATGAGAGGAGAGTCGGGAACATCTCTCCTTCAAAGGGTTACATTTGCATGTAAAATGCCCCTTCTTTCACCAAAGTGTAGAAAAATGCATAAAATGGCTTTTAAAAGGTCGAAATATGACTTAAACGGTTTAAAAAGTTTTAAAAAGTTCCCTTTACTCCAAAAAGGGTCAAAAATGCAAAAGAATTCCCTAACAAAGGCATCCCAATTAATTCACTTAACGTGTAAAACACATTTCTATCTACTTATGCAATGTTTCTGCCTTACCAAAAAAAGAAATGCATTTGCATCAAAATCCTAGCCCTAGTAATAAGCATTAACAAAATTATATTTGTGGAGGAATTAATGATTCTTCAATAAAGATTATCATATCAATTAACAACAAGCTTATGTTTGACATATACTAACACAAAAATTCTAAATATGGTCATTTCGTAGTAAAAATTCATGTATGGCTAATGATTTACTACATTCTTAATGGAGGATATGCATGTTTTTTAAACTCACTCACACTCTCTCGCACACTGCACTCCTTTAACAGGTCTGTGTATAATAACATATACAACATTATACCATAAATACACTGATACCATAAAATAATATCTGTATATGCACACTGGATCCAAGGGTCGGCTTCTGTCAGTTGAAGAGATCGGCTTTATGTTCACTTTCATTTATGTTAAATCTTATATGCAAAGCATGGATCGAAAGATATGTTGTAGTGTAAAATTATACCATGAGAGAGGAGGAGTACATGCTGAATACTTGTAAAGAAGATAAAGCAGAGATTAAGCTATCACCACAAAACTTTGGAATGCAAATAGCATTATTCTTTTGACTAATAAAGTTCTATGCTGTAGTGCATAAGCTGTCTGTGTTAACAGTAGACACTTACTGTTGGATTAAAAATTATAGATACTAGAGTTGACTGCAATTAAAAATTAACCTGTTGACCTACAAAAGAACGCGTTACATCAAAATTTAGCTTATTCAATTCTGCGTTAATCTATGCTAACAAAAAAATATTTCGAGTACACCTTATATTTATTATCGTGAGAAAAACAAAGCACCTTTTTTCAGTTTTGCAAATGATCGCTCTCTTTGAAATTCTATAAATCAAAAACAGGTGGTCTGATCGTGATGAAACTTTATTACGGCAACTTATTTAGACTTTGAGTTTCTGATGGGATATATCTAAATTGAAGAAAGATAATATACATTTTTAAAACATGGTAATTACACAAAACAGTGGCAATATTATTATTCCTTTCAAACCATGGCAGTTTATCTGTATAGCATTGTGAGTGATTTTGTCAGGTCGTTGAATGCTGAATTTTCTACATAGTGGGGTCGGAACACCGGAAAATATTCCACTTCCTGCGGAGAACGTGCCCTTTGGGGGGGGGGGGGGGGCGGATGCTACATTAATTCCAGAACCTAAAACGCCCCAGACCCCAAGTTTCTAAGCCCTCGTTTGTCTGTAATGGTGTCATCAAAATGGCGGTTATGACCAAGATTTATTCTTGGAACCTCTTAGTTCATTGCAGTTATTTATCATTCATGGCATCTTATTTCCATATAATTTGCAGTTTATAACTGTATTATGATAATAAGAAATTAAAAAGACCAATTTTATCAATAATATTAGATATGGTGGCCAATATTACCGCAAAAAGTCTAAAAAATAACCCTTTGAGCTGTGTGATCATGTTTGGAATCAAACCTTATGTTTTGGAGGTTCCAGAACTCAATGGCAGCATCCAAAATAGTGTCAGTCCAAGCCCATGAAATAATAATAGGTCAGTTTTTGACAATCTGTATATATACAGGGTGTTTCAAATGTCTGACACCACAGGAGAACTGTGTTATTAGTGCAGCCCCGAATCTTTAACTTTTTTTTTATAAAAGCAAGATACTTAGTAGGATTAATTGTTATATCATTAAATATATTTTCAGTCGAGTAGCCAATCGATATCTGCACCCAGGTGGCCGCCATTTTGGATATTTTTTGATTTGATATATCTTGGAAATGGTGTCCCCTACAACGTCTGATTTTTTCAGAAATGTTTCCAATAGTGTAAGCTTTCATAATAAATCAATAAATCTATTTTTGAAAAATATGAAATAGAAGATTTGCAGAACAACAACAAAACATTTTATGAGAATAGCTGCGAGTTGAAAGACTTAATAATTCTTGAACCAAACAATAGTATTTTATATTTGTAAGATTACAAATTGTTTCTTAGAAGTCCTTAGATGAACTGAACCCCTATTTTTTTAGATTTATAAATTTACCTTAAATAACATTTTAAGAGAAATACAATTTACAAACAAGTCAACATAATTTCTGAAAAGAAAGAGCCATTGAAATTTATTCAGTATTAAATTGTTTGAATAATTTGTTTTTTTTACTTCACTTTTGTGCAACTTTTGGCTAATTGCGATGATGGAGATGAGTTATGATATGACGAAATTGACAAATGAACACTGACAAACATCCAACGCCAGGCCGGGGTTCGAACCTGGGACCCCTGGAATTATAGCATGATGTGCTAACCACTCTGCCACAGGGCTTGCCATTGTTGTATTATTTAAAAGAGAAAAACACATCTTTATTGTAATTCATGATACAAAACTTGTGAAATTTGTCTACCGATATTTTTTTTATATCAATCACTCTTTGATCATATTCTTCACATTTAGATAATGTACAGGGTGTTCACATGAGACATCCCTGATTTTAAATTACAATTGTGAGGAAGCTCTTCGACGTAGAGCCTTGCCCTTTGTGGCATTATGCAAAGCAACTTAAAAAGGTTTTTTTTTTTTTTTTTTTTTTTTATGTAGTGCACTTCTATGTGGGCTCCTTTCATAACCCTCAAAATGTCTAGCTGATATTCAATCTTGACTCATGTGTGCACGAGCATGTCAGGGGTGATGGAGTTGATGGCATTTTCAATTCTCCTGCGGAGATACGAAGGTCACATACAGATGAAGTGTAGACCGTGTTTTACATAATCCCACAAGAAGAAATCCAGAGGGTGTTACATCCGGAGCTTGCAGTAGCCACCTGATTGGTTCATTGCTGTGGGAACGTTCTGTCCAGAAACTCGCAAACATCCAAACTCCAATGCGGTTGTGCACCATCTTACTGGGAAATCACATTTGGCTACAGAGGAAGGAACTGTGGAACAGCAAATTACTCAAGCATGTCCAAATAATAGTTCCCGGTTACTGTTTGCTAAGTGAAGAAAAATTGTCTGAAAATTACATATTTCGTCAGTGCACACCACACATTCACCTGTTTGCCTTTCCTGACATGTTTCCGAATACTATGGGGCGATTGCATGGTCAATGAACTCGTACAATCAAAAGTAAAATTTTCCTTTTAAGATATCAAAACAATGAAACTTTGTAATGGAAGGCCTGAATTTTCTGAATATGACTTTGATTTGTTTGCTAATTTGCATACAGGTATTTAAAAAGTAGATATTTCAACGTTGCTATTTACAAAATGATACATTTTATTTGATATTCTGATTGGGTTGCCAGCTAGCAAAAAAATCTGGTAAACTCATTAAAAATAATGCAGAACTCAGAACTCTACACAGATAATAATGAAATATTCCTATTTAGCACTTCTATAGACTAGTCATGGGCTTCTCAGTTGCATGTTGATGTATTGTCACACACGTCACAAAAATCTATACTTTTTGATATGGACAAAAAACTGGGGGAGCTGGAAGCAAAATTTTTCTGAGGATAAAGTAGACACCTAAAGGCAAACTTAACACCACAAATAATTCCTTCTCGTTCCTAGAAGTAGTGAAACAACTGTGTGACACATAATGTGACGTGCGACTTTAGAAATTTTCTGGCACATCACATTGTTTCATAGAATTCCATTAACTATTAATACACACTATTATGTAGGAATCCTATTGCTAGGATTTTTTGCAATAGAATTAACTACTAACACTTCTAGTGTAGATAATTAAGTTTTTTAGCTTACATACAGTTTATTTCATCCACATCTATTTGAGTTACACGTTTATATTATGGTGAAATTTGGGGCACCTGGAAATTGTACTATCCATCATGATTGAATGTCTTCACCGTAAATTGGTTTTTGTTCCCTGTTCATGTTTATTTCAAGTGATTTTACTATGTGAGAGTGCAAATGTAGACAATGCAATCCATAATGAAATACAATCTGGAGTGATGATCCTTCCTCAGAATTTAAGAATGAATTCATGGTAAAACTTCTAAATAAGTTTAAGAGGCCATTTATCTCGAAATATTCTGATACATCCCATGGAAAAGGAGTAGTAGACGGGTCTCTGGTGAGACAAGCTGTCATGGGCAAAAATACTGATCTTATCGTTCAATCTTACATAGAATTTGCATGTGCAGCTAGTAGCATCATGAAGAGAAAGTTGTCATTCACGTTTCTCACTCGGAGATAGACTACTTTATGTCTATTATGGAAAGGTAATGTGCCAGTTTACCTGTAAAAGAAAAAAACATGAAAGAGAAAAAAATAACATGTTGTTTCAAGCTCTTCAGATGTAATTGTACACCTCTTTTATTCAACTCGTGAGTTTCATCAGAACAAGGATACCCCACAAAATTTTATAGCAAACAATATTCAGGTGGGCAACTTGTATTTAGTGTGTTATGATGACAGTGTTTACCCAAGTGACAGCTATCTACACTGATCTGAAAGCGATATTGGTATCCACCATGATTCCATCTGGAAACTATTGGAAGTGGCCAGCTGCTGAGTACAAAATTGCGTAACAGTCACTAACATTGTAAAATAAAATGTCTTCTCCTACTGTTGCAAGTTCACGTGACCAGTTTAAATTCAATGAAATTTTAGTAAACAAACATTGTGAAAGTGATTAATTATAAGTGTAGGTATTATGTCACATCAAAATTATTTTGTTAGATGTATTAGTTGGTACCTCATTTATTTATTGACTGATTTATTTTACTTCGCTCTGCTGCCACTTTTAACTAATTGGGACGATGAGGATGAGTGATGATATGATTAAATTGATGGACGCCCACAAAGAACACCCATGCCCAGGTCTGGATTCAAACCAGGGACCCCTGCCATCGTAATACCCTGTGCTAACCACTCTGCCAGGGAGGTCGGCAAGTACCTCTTTGATGATTTATTGTTTGTAAGTTAAACATTTACATGTTGAACATGCTTTATTTCAATTATACTGCCTAATCAGAGGTGGCAAAATTTGGAAGTCGCACATGTCAGAAAAATTATGTGACACACGTCACGAAAAACAAAATTTTGTATCAAGAGAAGAAGAAATTGTATAAAAACCAAACGTTCATGGAATTGAAACTGGACTTGTCTGGTACATTTGACAAAAATATGGGCTTCATACTAACAGACACTTCACAGAGTTTGTTTGTCACACACTGATTTCTATGCAACAATCATGTTCTACGACCAACAGCTGGAATATTCCATTACTCCAAAATAATTTTGGAAAAAAAAAATGCAAGTAATTTTTTTCACAAATATATGAATTATACCGGAATTGCCCTATGGGGTCCGGGTAGTCTGTGTTTTGCTCGATTTGGTCCAGCATCTCAATAGATAATTGTTCTCGTTGTGGACTGTCTTGTGTCTGCAGTGCCTGAACATCCTTCACTTTGTATTCATACAAACGAAGATGTTTATGCAGCACCTTGTGAACTGTTGAGTGTGGGATGTTCAGTTCTCATGACGCTGTGCGAACTGACTTTTACGGCCTTCTCTCGATGGCATCTCTGATCACCTCTAACATTTCATCAGATGTAAAGACAATTAAGGATTGGCATGACAAGTACCTAGCCATTGGTAGTGCTAACCGACAGCCAGGTTCTGCATTTTCTGCCAAGGTGCTGCATAAACATCTTCCTTTGTATGCATACAAGGTCAAGGTTGTTCAGGCACTGTAGCTACATGACAGACCACGAGAACAATTTGCTATTGAGATGCTGGACCAAATCGAGCAAAACCCAGACTACCCGAACCTCATAGTATTTGGAAAAATGCCAGGAAAAGCAAAAAGGTGAATGTGTGGTGCACTGATGAAAGACAGAATTTTTGGACCATTCTTTTTCATCGAGCAAACTAACCGGGATCTGTTATTTGGACATGCTTGAGCAATTTGCTGTTTCTCAGATTCTTCCTCTGCAGCCAAATGTGATCTTCCAGTAGGATGGTGCACCACCACCCTGGAGTTCAGATGTTTCTGGACAGAACATTCCCACAGCGATGGATAGGATGTGATAGACCAATCAGGTGGCTACTGCGATCTCGGGACATAACCCTCCTCTGGATTTCTTCTTGTGGGGTTATACAAAACACGGTCTACACTTCCACCTGTATGTGACCTCTGTATCTCCGCAGGAGCATTGAAAATTCCACCAACTTCATCACCCCTGATATGCTAGTGTGCACATGAGTCAAGATCTATTATCAGCTAGACATTTTGAGTCTTACCAAAGGAGCCTTCATACAGTAGAAGTGCACTAAAGTTGCTATACGTAATGCCACAAAGAGCAAGGCTCTACGTCGAAGAGTTTCCTCACAATTGTAATTTAAGATCAGGGATGTTTCATGTGGACACCCTGTACATTATCTAAATGTGAAGGATATATCAAGATCTGGTCAAAGAAGGAAAAAGATACAAAGAGTTTTTCATACACAGAAAAAATTGGTAGACAATTTTCACTAGTTTTGTATCATGAATTATAATAAAGATGTGTTTTTTTTTTCTTTCAAATAATATAACAATTTAATGCTATATAAATTTCAATAACTCATTTCCTTTTTTCAGAAATCATGTTGACTTGTTTGTAAATTGTATTTGTTTTAAAATGTTATTTAAGGTAAATTTATAAATCTAAAAAAATATAAAATACCATTGTTTGGTTCAAGAATTATTAAGACTTTGAACTTGAAGTTATTCTTATAAAATGTTTTGTTGTTTTCCTGCAAATCTTCTATTTCTTATAAGGCATAAGCGAGTTACTAAAGATATATCCGCGAAACAAGGGTGCTACTCACCAGGAATTTCTTGAATTCTGGGAATTATGCGTGAATTATTGCCTCCGGGAATTATGCGTGAATTCTGCTTGAATTTTTCCCCGTAGACATGAAAAATTGCAACTTTTATTCATCCAAATCTTATTGAATTTATTACATATTTATTAATGCCTTGAGGCAAGTTTTTCGCAGTTTAGCTTTTATTTTTATCGAGAATGGAAAAGAAAAGAAATCTGCATGGAAAATAAAGCAGAATTTTCTCAATCCATTTGCTTTGTTGGTGTTCTTTGCAGAACAATCTATCTGACGAACAGAAGATTATTACAAGATATCTTGAAGTTGATAGATAAATTTGAAATTCTTGTACAATTATAATTTTTTTCGTAGATTAGTACATCCCGTAACATTTGTGACTTGTGTATCTAGATGTATTTCTAGTCTGAGTATGCGAAATGGCAAATGTAAACTCCGCACCTTAAATAAAATATATATATACCGTTCAATTGAATTGAATTAGAATTTTTGGATACATTGGAATCGCACAGACGGTTTATATTGTTAATATATTTATGTGCGTTTGGGAGGGGGTGTGGTGAGAGGCAGTAATACGTAAAGTTGAAATAGAGAAAACACGTGCTTGTGCCCTTGAAATTTTGTAAAGTTTGCCTTGAAAACCGGGAATTATACTTGAATTTTATTATGGTCCTAGAGTAGCCACCCTGGAAACTTACTTGTAAATGTTCTATTAATTTTGGTGGCCTCTGCCACCATCCACTTGGAAACTCGATGCTTTGCTGTTAGGTTCACTACCGGGTCCTGTTTCTTCCTTGACTAACGCTAGGAGGCGCTGATGTAGCCATTTCGTCTGTGTTAATAGAACATTTACAAGTAAGTTTCACGGATATATCTTTAGTAACTCGCTTACGTCTTATATTATCAACCACGTTGTTTATTCCCCTTAACATGAATTCTATTTCTTATTTTTCAAAAATAGATTTATTGATTTATTATGAAAGTTTATACTATTGGGAACATTTCTGAAAAAATCGTACATTGATAGGGGACACCATTCCCGAGATGCAGTATATCAAATTTAAAAATATCCAATATGGCAGCCGTCAGGGCACAGATATAGATTAGTTACTTGACTGAAAACATATTTCATGATATAACAATTAATCCTACTACTATTCGTGACAAAAATATTGAGCCCTCGGTTTACGCGCTTGTAAAATTGTACTCCGTGGGAGGAAAAAAATTAAATATACCTCATTGGAAAGCTTCAAGTATCTACTTTTTAATAAGCGTTATCTGAAAATGAATCTTAACTTTGTTTTCTTACTATAATAAGAAAATCACTGAAAAGTGTAGTTTTTTCTTCCAATTTTCACGAACGGGGAACTTAACACCATACAGCTCATAATCAACTGTACATATAATCTTGAGATTTTGTGTACTTGAAGTTTGATTATTTCTGCAACTCTGTAGAAAAAATCAAATGCATAATTTTACTAGATACTTCAAAAATTGGCATTTTAGGGAAACGTGCAAACTTCAAATGCATAATTACAAATTCAATGAAATTGCAAAAAACTTTTGATATAACGCATTTGATCAAATTCCAGAAGTTTGGTGTGCGTACCTCAAATATGGTTCCAGATATTAATTATTCTTTCGCACTCCTAATATGGTAAACAGGTGAATGACGCATGGCCGGGTGCGGCCGGCCAATCTCAGACTCCGCGGGCTGCAGGCGACTTCCACAGTGTTGCCGTTTCGCTGCGAGAATCGCGCAAGTATGTTCCATCGAGACGATACAAAGTATCGCATCATAAAATAATGAATGAAATATTTCTCATATTGCAAATGGAGTACTGCTGTACTGCAGTTTCTTTGTGGGGGGGCATTTCTTTTAGCTGTTAACTTCATATGAATGTCGTCTCCTTCAATACCCGGTGGAGGTACATAGTGGTTCGGATCCCACTTTAAACTTTAGTCCAGTCCCGATTAGCCTACCTGTGCATAAAGTGGACTTAAAGAGAGAGAAAATAACTCCACTCAGCTTTATATCAACGTCATTTTCCAAGTATTATTTTATGTCGCACATTTAAACAGATATATTGAGTGCAACGATGTTCGATGAGAGATCCAGTCTTCTCTGCACACAATAATAACACACCTGCTGTGTACAGCAATTACATAAGAAAGGGAAACAGAGAAAGATCGCACTAATGATAGCAGTGCATAAAAATTATACGTATTTAAAAAATTGCGCATTTGAAGCATTCACAGCAACTAACATTTTAAAATATATTTCGAGCAAAAACGCATGTAATTTGTGTTTATCTTGCAAAATTATTTTAATCATCGTGTCAAGTAGTGGTGGTGGTTTCACCATTTAACATGTTGCTATACATTTCACCTGAAATATTGCTTTTATATTTTGGTCTGTTTCACAGCTGCAACTCTTGTAATAAGCAAGGCGTTGTGGGTTCATTAAGAGAGATAGAAGGACTAAAAACTAATAAATTTTCAATAAATATAATGAGTGAAAGGTAAAAGTATAAAATACTGTTCATAATGGATTCTGTTGAACTAGATAATTTAAATAAAAGTCATGTATATTTCTTCTCACCACATGTTGCAAAAACTCGCCCAATAAAATATTGGGTCGATGCAAATTTTTGTTGTTCCCTTTTAATTTAAATACCTTTTTCACTGAGCTGACGTAACCCCCAAACACTTTGCTGTGTACTTGACACCTTGGTTTATGTCATGAGATGCACCCATTCGTTTCTCCTGGTTGGTCGGAATATCTCTTGGCACTGACTATCATTTCTTGTGCACCACTGAGATATTACAATCTTGCCATTTTCATTCAACAAAAAAAATCTCTTCACAGAACCGCCACCACTCAATACGTACTAACAAACGTGCGAACTTGTGAGAGGCCGACTGCCTGGATAGAATGCACTTATGAATTATTATGGCTATGTGGGAGTTCAGGCAATAATTCATGGCAGCAATGTAAACACAGAGGTGACAAAAGAAAATTTCGGCATCTCTACAATGCTTTCCTTTGCGCAACACATTGTTTCGGTTCATTTCCTGTGTCAAAGCTGCTTGGACGCGTAGTTTAAAGGGCAAGCGGCAACGCTTGGCAACAATGCTACGTGCATTCTTAGCAATGATTGAATTGCGCGGGAACAGTTTTTCCTCCCAAGGAGTACAATTTTACAAGCACGCAAACCGAGGACTCTATATTTTTGTCACGGATAGTAATTATCTTGCTTTTATAAAAAAGTTCAAGATTCTGGGCTTACAGGCTGGGATTCTCAGCCTGTAATAAAGATGCACTTTTTTGGTACTATCCTCCATTTTGGGTCCCATTTTATAGCATATTTTTCATTCAAATGCATTAAAACTTACATTGATATGATATGATATTTATTGATATTGATACAAGCCCTTGGGCTGTGCGTATCGTACAATATTGTTACATAAACACCCCGCATTAAACATACACCCCATTGATCATACATTTAGAAACAGAAACATTTAGAAATAAAGAATATATATATATGTGTGTGTGTACATGTATAAAAGGCAATATGGCCCTCTTCTAACATTTGAGATTGTTCATTATCACTACCTTCACAACACTGTACTACAAGCCCAGCCTATGCCTGATCCACTATTCCGTATCCTTCACTTGCACTGACACCTTGCAGCATTTTCCTGGGCTCCCTCCAATTTGCATGTAAATATGAGGCCAGGGCTTTGATGTTTGCATCCGTTATATTACCCTACCCCCCTCCTCCCTAGATACAGCCTGGATTGCCTCCTCAGTGCTGTCCCTTGCACTGACCCCCATTTGTGTTACATTGTTTTAAAGCTTTTGAATAAAAGTGTTAGCCCAATTCATAACAATTTCCTGTCATCTGATTTATTCAAGAGTTACAAGGCAAGAACTTGAAAAAGTGCTAGAAAAATTACATAGTTTCAAGATTATTTTTTAAATTACGGTAAAACCACAGGTATAAGTGAAGAACTAAACAGAATCTTTTCGTAGTCCATCTAATGAGGATCAAGACTTTTTTTTTCCTCTTTACGACCATTGGTTACTGAGATATAAGTCATTAACTGCAAAGTTTACCATATTGAATGCCATCTTGAATTACTCAAATTCCTCATGGTTGACAGAGTCATCAATTGGATCTGAAATGTACATAATGTAAGCTTTCAAGAGTAGTCAAAACATTTAATTCATACCTGAAATCAAGCTTTTAAATTTGGCACCTGTACGATCAGGGTTAGCCTGGGTGGGCCCAGCCCAGTTTTCCCCACGTAAAAAACCCACCTTTAAAAAAAAACATGGTTTTTTCAGAAAATGTTGTAAATTATTGCTTTAAATAATTGTGAGGTTCTAGAATTGTCAACAGTTTGAGAAAACTCGTAAAATAAAGGCTTAGCCAAGCTTATAATACACAAAATCATTAATGTGGTACAAGTCACAGTGGATTTTTCCAGGATATTTTTCTCAAATCATGCTAGAAATACACTTTTAACAGAAATAATATGAACATATATCCAAGAAACAAAAAAACAAAAGGGTCTGAAATATTTAGATAAAACATTGAATGAACAAATTTTATAATTTTGAAATGTAGTAGCACTTTAGATATCAGTCGCTTCTGTATGTGGGCAAACCACATAGTTTCACCTGTGATGATCAACTTTCCCAATAATTTTTTCCATGTATAAAGGATAATTGAGTACATTTTATTGAAATTTCGTGAAAGTAGAAAAAAGTTAACTGTGGTATAATTAAACCAAACACTTTTCAAATTATTCATTTCTCAAAATTTAATATGTGTGCAAATGTTCAGCTTTGTTTCCAATGCCTGGCACTGAGGCAGTGACCCCTCCCTCCCCCCAGTTTAGTGCATTGATTGAATGTACTTGGGTTGCTTGCCCATGTAGGATAAATGTTATTTGTGGTTAGGGACTCTATACCCAAGTAGTCGAGCACTCTCATAATCTACCACAATTTCTTTTTTCTTAAAAATAGGGAGTGTGGGGTACTCAAGTAAATACAATGCATACGTATACTTTCATATTTTGACCATTTTTTGCATTTTCAAACCTTTTAGAGACTACAATTTCGAGCTTTGTGCATACAACTTTCAGGAGCATTGTGACATTACCTGCGCTATAAATTCACAATAAAATTATTGAAACGTAATGAACGATTTAGCACGAGCATACGAGCATGGGTGGGGTGGATGGGCAAAGAAAGACAAGTCATCTATTTAGTGACCATGATAACATGTTTCTGCAACCTTGAAAACTTGACAGACTGTAATGGTATTACATGTAAGTAAAATTGAACAATGTGTTTTAAGATGGTGAATGAGAAACTGATTTTCCTCATGTTGCACGAAGGCTCTATACCATGCTCTCTTTTTTCCCAAAACTATCTATAATGCATTTTTGGAGTATAAGCAACTAGACTCAGTCACTGTAGATAATTCGTCGGTCCGCAATTTTGCAGTAAAATTTTTAAAATTATATTTCATAGTTTAGGAGAGGAGTGGTGGTAAAATTGCAAAAATTATTTTGTCATTAATGTAAAGCTTCTGAGTTGCAATTCTTAGAGTTACAAGATAACTTAAAGGATTAGTGTCATATTGTATTTGAGAAGAAACTGTCACCATGTTTAAAGATGGTGGATGACAGACTGATTTAAGAAGCCTTGCGAGAACTTTAAGTTATGCAAATATTTGAGGTTAGATTTTCATAGATTAAGAAAACCAAATCTCAGCTACGTTAGGACATTACTTGAGCTTGAAGTTTTTAATAAAAACTCTGTAATATTCTGTGTGGTTTAGGAAGGGTGGGAGAAAGTCACTAATTTTGAGACCACGATATATGTAGCAAATTTAGAGTTTTTAAGCTGAAATTCATGTCTCAAATAGATACACCCAGGGAATGATTTTATTTTGCATTTGCATTTGTTGAAAGCATTCCAAGATAGTGGATGAAAAATTGATTTTTCATATACTGAGGTAGCTCCAAATTCTGATGCCACTTTCAAATATCTGCCTAAACTACATTTTTGGACATTAAGAAAAGAGACTTAAATATTTTAGGGCATTTCTTATGACTTGAAAAATATATTTTTTTTAATGATATAGTGCATATTGTTCTAAAGAATAACTTCTCACGGTGGATCTCTACAATTTATTTTACATACCTCCCCATCTCTGTATATGCATCTTTACGTTACAATCCATTAACAACTGCTCCCGGTTGCCTTTTGCCCCAAAACAGAGAAATGCACTTAACAAGACTTCAATCTACGAGCGCACTATTTATCATAGCGCTAACCTGCCCCCGCAGATTATCACGCGGAGGTTCCTATACATACAGCGCTCACTCTCTGTGTATCTCTATGGATCCATCTGGCTCTGAGTAACTATAAAAAACAAACCATGTCAATCCATCTGGCCCTGTGTCTCAGTCTCTGAGAGCCAGCAACTGTCTGAGTAACTGAATCTGAGCATCTGAGAGCCCACAACAAGTCTGAACACAATGTATTACGTACCTCCGACAAACTGGCACACTCCCAACCACCGGGGCAAGGCCCTATTGTTACTTTTCAAACAGGAAGGTCGTTGAGGGAAAACAACCGTTGGCTTCCTCGGCTACCGAGCAAAAAGCAACCTAGGCCAGAACATTTAAAAACATTCAAACTTTTATATATGTATTTCCATGTGCGTAGAAACCACACAGCAATATTTATGTTGGGATCCAAAAGGTGGCCACTAATCTTTTGTTCATGGGAACTGTAAGTTTCATAGCAACCAAATATTTTGGAAGATGGATGTGGTATTCCATTTGGATTAAATCAGTCAAGACAATTAAATATGTCAGCCTTATAATTTTGGCATGGTTAATACACGGAGGAGATATTTAAACATGAAACATCCACAAAAATAATGGGAAAACACAACTGTGAACAAACTGTATTGAAGCAGATTTAAAGGTGTGCTTGCAGCTACCGTATGTTGTATAGTAGATAAAAGTAAAAGTTCCCCGTGCATATAACACCATGAAATGAAGGCACATTTAGGTGATATGGGGGTTGAGCCCAACATATTCTTGATCTCCACCATTTTGGAGGTGATGTGATCACAACCAAACTCCAGCTGCCTATACCCCCCAGGACCCATTGATTTGAGGCTGGGTGAGTTCCAGAGCTGCTTTATGCAGGGACAAGACCAGAAAAATTCCAACCTTAGATCACCCACTCCAAGATTTGAACCTGGGTCTTCTGCATGGCAGTCAGCCAAACCTGTCTACTTTTTTTTTTACATTTGTAATAAAAGTAATAACCCTAAGCAGTAGTATCTTTCTATTTTCTGAATTTTTACACACATCAATTTTCTCTGTATTATCATTGGGACAAACACAAACATCCACGTCTAAACCAAGATTCGAACCCGGGACTCCTGGCTATGCAGCATGCTCTGATAACCATTGCGCCGCGGAGTTTGACTAAACCACCACAGCTATCAAGTATTAGTATAGTATTGCAATGCGAAACCCTGGGAACTGATCATAGATATATTAACTGTTACGCCATCCAGCAGGAGTAGAATCAAACTGTTGGTCATTTTTTTCAGAACATAGCATTTTAGATAATTTTATCATTTGTCCCACACTGTAGCTACGCGGTCATGCTTTGGGCTCCAGCTATGGGACGTGTGCAGGTTTGAATCTCCTTGGGGAAATGTAACAGCTTTTCTCCTGAGATTTCGGCCTGCGTATGAGACTGATGAATACTCACCATCATGATTGAATTGGGGAGCTACAAATGAGTAGCGTAACCCAGTCATGGAAACCTACAACATCGACTGGGGGTTCGTCGTGCTGACTACACGTCACCCCATAAGAGTAGGATCAGGTGGGAGTGCGGCCGGCAGTCGGTAGGTACGCCTGGACCCTCATTGGTCAATTCGCGATTAAAATTAACCGATATGCTATCTGGTGGGATTTTCAGGAAGTACTCTAAGTAGGATACGTTGTGTTGAAGTCGTTTAAAGCATGGGGAATATGCGAGAGAGTAAGGTCTACTGTTCAGGTTTTTTTTTTCTTTTTTTTTCTTTCTTTCTTTCTTTCTTTCTCTAAATCGTTTTATGGGTCAGAACAAATTAAAAGTTTTCATGTAATTGACAGAAGATTGGTATGGGGGATATAACATATAACACTGTAATCTGGCAAGGAAATTACGAAGAATGCACAAGTCTGCTTACTTTATTTTTCGAGAGATAAATATATAATTATTACCATGAAAGTAAAGTTTTAAATTGTACTTTATAAATAAACCTTTTTTTTTCCCGAAAAATCATGAAGCGTCTTACCCAATGCATCCATGTATTACCGGTATTACGTATGTGTGAAATTTGGAACAGGTGCAAGTCGATTAAGAGAGAAGATGAAAATAGTTTGAGGATGAATTGATATCAAATGTAACCAGAAAAAAAGTGGACATGCTAATGTTACTGTTTCATTCAGTACGATGTCCGTTTTCAGTGAGTATAGCCTGGTCATGAAATCGTGGATATTATTATTAAACCAGCCTTTCTCTTTCGAGAAGGAACTGCAACAATATGTTCGCAATTTTCTCCTGTCCCATCTTTTCAAGTACAGGTCAATTTCAGTTCCTTTATTTTCAAATAATTCCCGAGAACCCCCATGACGTGCAGATGATACAGCACTGCTTTGGACAACCAGTGTGTATACATAGTTTCATCTGCATTTTCCGTGTTATTTTTGCCTGTCATAATTAAATGCTTCGTTCTCAGTACAGCTTCACATTTGTTAGAGTACCTGGAATTCACATCGCATTCCCAATATTTAAAAAATAATGCATAATTTAAACATTTTCTACCATACCAGTCGTGACTACACGCTGCTATTTTGTACTAATGCTGAATGTAAACAAAGATTTATCCTAGTTAGAGCTGCCATATTGGAAGCGACACTAGTGCTCAGGTGGTAATTTTAATCGCGAATTGCGGCACAGGTTATGGATGATTTTTAGTTTAATCATTTCAAGGTGTGAGACCTTGATTGTCAATTCTTAACTATGTTAACAGAAAATATTAAATAGTTTTTCATTAAGTGAACTAAAACAATACAAATTGAATGTTCCAATATATTACTATCAGGGAAAAATGTATTTCATTTTTAAAATATATATATTAATAAAGAACCTGAAAAAACCCAGTAGAACCCAGTTGGAAAAAAAACAGGCAAAATGCCAACCCTGCGTACTATTCATAAAGAATTCCTAAAGCATACACTCTCTCCTGAAAGACAACTTGCATTATGTATTGCCTCTTGATTTTTACCATTATCTAGCTTGTCTACTGAAAATGAATATGAATTATAGGGATTTTAGAATAAGATATTCGTCTAACAATTATCGTGTATTGTTTTAAAGAACTTATTTAATGAAACACTTGGGTTCGAACATTTTTATATTAACTCCATAACACATGTATAAAAAATCAACAACCAGTAACTATAACAACAATAATATATATGGCTGTTTCAGCCCATGGCTTCATAATAACTAATATATAACAATATTCCCCTTGGTTACAAAATGAAACATAATAATAACAACAATCTTAACATTTCTAATCTGGTTCATATCTGCAAGGTGGTTTATGTATCCTTGCAGACCTTCGTGGAAATGATGCTGCTGCAGTGGACTCTTGTTTCGAACATCCTGGCTTCTCCAGGCCCTGCATACCTCCTTGTCTCTGCTGCTCCATTTCTTCATTGTGAGCCACAGAAGGTAATTCCATATAGTCCAAGTTAGCAAATTGATTTTGCTCACCACCAAACTCTTCTGTACATCGTGTCGAGCGTTCACCATTACCATATCTTCCACTCTCGTTTCTTCTGGAAATCTCTGGCTTCAAAAACGAAAAATGAACATTTCTTGTGTAATTGTCCCTCTTAACTTTGAAAATTGAGTGCGATAATTGTCCTACTATCTCGCCTTTTTCATACTGCTTTTTTTCTGGACAATAATAATATACTCTAGATCCTTTCTTATATTGCTCTGCCTCATAAATAACCCTTGTTCTATCATTATGAATTAATTTATTGGCGTTTACTTTATATGAAAATAAAATTTCATTTGGTGATTTCCCCATAATCACATTTACAGTATTGTTGTGATAGAACAACATTCTCTTTAAGAATTTATCCACAGAAGCATTGTGTCTGTTGACGTTTCCTTTTGTTATCTCTCCTGTTAAAGTCATGTACCTTTTGATGATTTGTACGTGCCTTTCAACTTCTCCATTTGCACATGGTCTATACGGTGGACTGTGAATTAATTTTATTCCATGATTGTTACAAAATCTCTGGAAATCCCTGCTGGCAAATGGTGGGCCACCATCAGAACATATGGTATTTGGTATTCCAAATATGGAAAAATGATTTGTCAACTTCTCAACAGTTTCTTCAGCCGTTAAATGAACAACTTGCCAAACATTTACATATTTACTAAATGCATCCACTAAAATAAGAAATTTATATCCATGGAAGAAAAAATGATCTATGTGTACTCTGTGAAATGGTTCATTTTCGGGCTTCCATGAAACATACTCATGTTTATTTGGTGCTCTTGAATGTCTTCTGCACACATCGCACGACAGAACATAATTCTCTATATCCTGGTTCATGCTCGGCCACCAAAAGTACTTTCTTGCAACATGTTTGGACTTCACAACTCCAGAATGAAATTTGTGCAAGTCTTGTAGAACTTTATTTCTCAATAACTTTGGCACTACAATTCGCTCACCATGGCATAACATTCCATTATTGCAATTTAAGACATTTTTATTCTGAGAATAATTTTTCAATTCTCCATCAGCTTCGATACGTGCTATATTCCTCCAATTCTTCTCTGTGTATTCATATGCTAGTAACAATGTTTTATCCTGTCTCATTGCTTCAATTACTTCCTCAACTCTTAAAGGATCTTCACTCATCAATGTCTCATTATCCAAAAAATAAATAGGTAAATCCTCTTCTTCATTCACTAAACATGACACAGGTAATCTGGACAAGACATCAGCTATCCCTACATTCTTCGTGTAATGAATGGAATAATCATAATTTGCTAGAAGTAACCTCCATCTTTGCCATCTCATAGATACTGTAGGAGAAATTGCTTTGTCCGGATCTAATATCGATTTACCTGTTGAAGAATCTGTTAGAATTTTAAATTTATTTCCTGCCAAATATATATGAAAGTGTTTTATACCTTCCACTACTGCCAAACTTTCCTTGTCAGCTTGAGAGTAACTTTTTTGACTATCTGTTAAAGTAGCTGAAAAACATGCAATAGGTTTCAGCACTCCTTCTATTTCATGTGTCAACTGACAACCTATCCCATAGCCACTTGCATCCGTGACTAAAACTAATGGCAATCGAGTGTCAAATGCTACTAAAACAGGTGCAGAGACTAATAGCTGCTTAACTAGCTGAAACTCCCTCTCACATTCTTCGTTCCAAAACCATTGTACACTCTTCCTTTGCAATAAATAAAGATTAGGTATCCTAGAACTCAAATTAGGCAAAAATCGTGCATGATACGCCACTAAACCCATGAATGTCGCCAATTCCTTTTTATTCTCAGGCACCTTACATTTTAACACTGCCTGAACATGTTCATTTGTAGGTAAAATTCCATGTTCCGTGAATTTCCTTCCTAGAAAATTTACTTCATGAACAAAAAATTCAGACTTCTGCAAATTTACTTTTACATTGTACTGCATCAATCTTTCCAAAACTAATACAGTTAGTTTGTAACAGTCATACAATGTATCTGCTCCTAAAAGAATGTCATCAATAAATGATACCACTCCATCAATACCACCAAGTATTGTGTCCATGGCTCTGAAATACTTGAGAACTTATTTTAGTTCCAAACGGTAAACGTTTATGTACATACAAATGACCTTCATTTACAATGGTAAGAACATGTTGAGACTTTTCTTCGACTAATAATTGATGAAAAGCTGAACGTAGATCAATCTTCGTATACCACTTATGTGAACCTAACTTATGATAAAGCTCGTCAAAAGTTGGAAGTGGATATTGTAAAGTATCTACATTTGGATTTACAGTTTTGTGTAAATCCACATACACGAATACTTCCATCTGCTTTTCGCACAGGAACTACAGGACTACTCCAATCAGAACTTTCTATTTCTTCTAAGATTCCTTGCTGGCACAAATCTTTTATTGCCTTGCCTACTTCATCACGCATAAAGTAAGGTAGATTGTAACCTTTCCTTTTCACAGGTACAAATCCAGGCTTCAATGGAATTCTAACATTAATATTTCTTATAGGTTCTGAAATGTCATTATTGAACAAAATTTTAAATTTTACTAAAATATCAGATTTCAACTTCGCTGATTCCCCATTTGATGTGTCTGTGTACAAGATCCTTGTAATACTATTTCCATCTTTTTTTTCTATTTGCCCTTGTACAGCATCAATTACCAAACTTCTTCTCCAATCGCCAAAGAGAATACACAATCCTGCTCGACCAAGTATAGGTTTTAAATCATTGAAATCTCCTACTATAAACGGCATTTCATAACTCAGTGAGTTATACTTTACAGGTAAGGAAATTTGACCCTCAAACTTCAACTTTTCTCCTGTGATAGTACCATAGCCATTTTTGAGTGGATTCAATCGTAAAACATCGCTGTTTTTCCATACACTACTCTTAGGTAGAATATTAGCATAACTTCCTGTATCCACTATGAATTTAACTGGTTCATTGCAGATATATAGCTGAACATGTAAGGGTTGAATCTCATTGCATAATAACTCCTGAACATGCTTGCTACTTTCTTCACTTTTATGCTGTACAGTATTTATTACATTTATACTGAATATATTGTGCTGGCTTCCACTGCAGTCAAAATTATTACCTCGGGTTTTGTTTATCGCATCTTCCTCCTCAGAGGGTGTAGAAGAAGATCTTACATTAGATGTAGTCTTATTTAAATATTGCACAGCCCTTGAGGTGTAGTTAGGTTGTTTTTGATGCATGAAATCTGCCTTCTTCCCAGATGATCTTTTATCTACATCTTTTATTTCATTCTTGTATCTACAAACATTAGAAAAATGATTTATCTTGCCACAAAATCTGCAAGCTTTCCCCATAGCTGGACAACCTTCAGCTCCATGTTTTGTTTTCGAACCACATCTATAGCAAATCCAGTTAAAATTCCGTGGACTATCTTGTTGCAATTGTCCTTTATAACATTTCTTTACCTCTAATTTGTTCTTGTACATACTTCTTGGTGTGTATGTGTTAACTTTGTGGATGTTTGAGTCTTGCTGAATATGGCTACCAAATCTGTCTAGTACTTCATGATTCCTAATGTAATCACAAACATCTTTGTACGTCTTTGGAGTCTCCATAATTAACTTCCTTTTTAATGTACCTTCCTCAAGTCCAAAAATTGTTTGTTGCTTTAATTCATTATCAAACTCTTCTGGCTTAAACCCACATGTTAATGACAACTTTTTAATTCGTGATATATAGTCATCCATTGATTCACCATGCTCTTTTTTAGCATTTTTAAATTTATATATCTCAAGCAACTTGTTTGTTTTAGGTTCATAAATATCAACGAGTTCTGTCAGCAAAACTTCGACAGGAAAACTACTAGGATCATTTGGAGCTAATTTAATATACAATGCCTCATACGCATTATTTCCAATCACTGATAACAATAAATGAACCTTTTTATCTTCTTTAACTTCTTGTGCTTTTAAAAATGAATCAAATCTTTGCACATAAGCTTTAATATTACTTCCTACCTCATAGGACTCAAAGAATGGCAACGTATTCATTTTTCAAACTTCTTACAGTAGATTTGAATCTTCTATTCAACTACAATAATCTTATTAAATAATTGTTCAACTCACAAATGTATCCAATCCATCGTCGCCACTTATCGTGTATTGTTTTAAAGAACTTATTTAATGAAACACTTGGGTTCGAACATTTTTATATTAACTCCATAACACATGTATAAAAAATCAACAACCAGTAACTATAACAACAATAATATATATGGCTGTTTCAGCCCATGGCTTCATAATAACTAATATATAACAACAATATTCTCATTTTTTTTAAACAAAGAATGGTATACACAATTAATTATTCTATGAATGTTTATGTTGGTGTGTCCTTGGACTGCATTTTGCAGATTATGGAAGACTGGCATCTGGGCTCATAGTCAGTATAATCCTCCTTTAGTCTTGCGTTGTGTTCTGTCCTTCTATGTTTGTGATCATCCTTTCACCGATTTCATCTTATTAACTTTCATCTTCCCATTTTTCATGTTTTCTTCCTTACTGAAAACATTGTCCCACAGATATAATGTATCTCTGTAGTCATGTGAATTATTTTCCATCAGCAATTATAATCCCTCTACATTGGAGTGCTGCAGGAAGAGGATTTCGCTCAAACACCCAATAGTTCACCAATGGCTAGCTTACAGAATTGAAAGCTTCTTTGCTCAAGCAAATAACGCTTAAACAGGCAAAACAAGGGGTATACACTCGAAGCCCAGCAGTACACATATAACTGTAGTTTGTCTGTGGTGATTGCCTCTCAAATATGGATCATGAAGTGAGAAACACAACGAAATTGAAACTTAAGTGAACGTAGTCATCGTCTCCATGTTAAAATGTAGTTTAGTCTATCATACCAATATACAGTAATAAATTAAAATGGCCAACCCCTTTAAAGCAGCTTCAAAATTCAAGTGAACTTACCATTTCAGGTTATACTTTTGGGCTGTAAGATGAACCCTTTCTCAAGACACCCAAATGTCAACCTCACTTCCATGTTGTACACCCTGGACCGCATTTTGCAGGCTAGTGAGGCTCTGGCATCTGGACTCATGCCCAGTATAGTCCTCTGTGGGACTCGTGCTGTTGTGTGTTTGTGATTGTCCTTTCATCCATTTCATTGAACACTATTGATTATATCTTCACAATTAGCCCAAAGTTGCAGAAAAGTGAAGTAAAATAAAGTAAATCAAGCAAGCAAGGTTAAGCTTTATTTTCATCCACTTTGTTCCAGAAGGTGTTCAAGTTTGACATATTCTGTGGCAATTGGTCCTAGGATTGATCCAGATAGGCCAAACAAAATATTGGTGTTGATCCAGCACCGTTAGGATAATTTTAAAAATCATAAAGGATTCCCAACTAGAAAGCTACGTAACAAACTATAATGGAACTCAATACCTTGGCCACATCTTATTCAATGAAAAGGTGCTTAACAGGCTTTTAAGAAATCAATATATATGTTGGCCACATTTTCTTTAAAAAAATACATAAAAATACATTGCATTGACACACTCATCTGAAATCTTAAATGAAAGGTTACACCATTCTGAACAAAACAAGATAAACTTGAAGGTTCTAAGGGAATATACAATCACTTCTAACCTAATGCATGTCATTCAAAGTGTATGTGGTGTATACAGAGATTTTGAAAAGTGCATAACTTATAAACTCCTTGACTAAGCTCAATAAAATTGGCATTTTTGGAATCAGCATAACATTTCTATAAGTGTACTAAATTTCATTAAAATCGGGGACGTGACCTAATGATTTGACATGAAATAACCCATTGATGAACTTGACGTTGGAAAGACCTTCTACTGTCTATATTGCTACCTAGGGATGTGCCGAAGCCGATTACAGATGTATAAAAATCGGAAGAAATTGACATGTCAGCAAAAATCCAATATTTAAACCGGTACAGATAATACTAGAGTTTTACCTTCTAATAAGTTTTATATTTTAGTTTTGTAAGATTTATTGAAAATTAGGTTATGATTCTTCATCATTGTAGAGTTTTTGTAATAAAATTATTGCAAACTCTGATTCAGAGAGTGCATTTGACAACATGTGAATTGTGATCGGATAGTAACATGGGTTTTAACAGTTTTTATATGAGGTTTAAGGAATTTTAAAATGTGGGAATGGTCCTGTTTTGGTCATTTGTTGTCCTAGCATTCAACCTGTCCACGTATAAACCTATATCCTTTCTAAATGATGAAGCTTTGTGGATTTCCGTAAAGCCGTCTTCTTGACCTGAAGAAGGGGGCAGTTGCCACCGAAACATTGTCTTTGACAAGTATATACTCACTGTTTTTGACAAGTATATACTCACTGTACGTAAGTAAATAACAAATTTTGATTTTATGCTTATATCTCATTCAGAGGATCAACCTACCTCAAAAATCAGAAATAGAACAGTGCATTGCTGAACCGACTATTCCACATGACCAGGATCCGCTGTTGTATTGGAAATTCAAAACTGAGTATCCAAACCTGAAGCAAGTGGCAAGAAAATACTTGGGCATACCTGCTGCATCAGTATTCAGTGAACGAGTATTCAGTGTTGTTTGGACAGATTTGCAATAAGACAAGAAGTAGGCTACTTCCAGAAGTGCTTCCAAAACTCGTGTTTCTGAAGTTAAATCTGCCAGCATTAAATTTACAATATTAAGAACAGGAATTCATTTTGCATTTCAAAGAACTGCTTTTGTACTAAACTAACGCTAAATTTCTTGAGAATCTATGTTATTCTTAAAGGTTCACATAACCACTTTTTGTAGATTCAAATGTACATTTGCATCTCTTGAGAATATATATGTATATACATATGATATGCAATAGAAATGTACATAACAAATTTATTTTTGTCATGCATCCCTATTGCTGCCATTCGATTTTAAGTATCAGATGAAAATGTCATCCCCGCCCATTCCAAAAACAGGTACAGTATGTACAAAAATTGAGGTTTTGAGAAAATGCTATTTCAAGCTCGAATTTTTAATGAGTTTCAATGGGAAATAATAAGTTGAGATCAAAATTTGAGGTATTTGTATTTCGAAAAATAATTTTTGTGTTTGATATGATAAAATATCAACTTAAAAAATATAGTCCGTAAAGACAGAAACGTGCATATGTGCCTCTCCTGAAAAGTGCTCCATAACTAAAAAAGTTTGGGAACTGCTGCAACATAACTCTTCCCTCTAAACAAAGTATTGTCTTACACCTTGTATTGCATTTTATTCATTATTTTTACTTGCATTTATTTTTGTTATTTTTTATTTTATTTTATTTCTTCCCCTCTGTGCTGTTAGGCATCGGTGTTCTCCATTAGTGTCTTCCCTCTTTTAGTAACCATCCCTGACAGATATTGTTCCCATTCTATCTGAGGTCTTCCTCTTCCTCCTTCTGGTCTCGCTACCATTACTTGTGTCGGTTTTCTTTCTTCTTCCATTATCATGACATGGCCATACCAGCCCATAGTTCTCTCTGTTATCTCTTCAATTGATTCTACTTGTAATTGTTCCTGATTTTAGTGTTCCTGGTTCTATCTCGTCTGTTGTTTTCGTACGACTCTTCTGTCGACTTATTCATTATTAAATATCTTAAAACCCTTTTTCTTCCCCCTTATCACAAGTGGCAATGTTTCACTAACCTCTCGTGTGTACCATCAGACCAAGTAGTGCTAAGAGACAAGTACAGTGTGCAGAATCAGATCCCAGATGAGGACTTTGTGTTCAGGAAAAAAAATGTGTGTAGGATAGTGAGTATAAGGGGGTCAGAAAATTACATACACCTAGAAGAAATCAAGAATATTGTGTATCCATAAAAAAAATAATGGTTCCATTATTAAATCCAGCAACATATAGCTTTGAATGCAGCTGCAGACATAAATATGTTGGTCAAACTAAATGTGCTGCAGGAGAGAGAATTTTCAAACATTTTAAAAGAGATTTGATAAAGGAATTCCCCCCCTTTTTTTTTTTTTTTCAGGACATGCAATAGAACCTGCTGAAGCTAAACTACCTGCTTGTACTAATAATAAATTATAAATTTAGAAAGAAATTAGAAAGGTGGAATTAGAAATATTATAACGAAAAATAATTATTTTATAATTGGCAGTGATTTTGCAAACCTTTGTTCCATATGGGAACTAAAGCCTGGTTTACATTGGTCGAGTAGATAGGAGAGTAGCTGGAGCAAGTAGGGTAAAGCAAGCTATTCTCCTCATGTAAACAACTGGGTAGAGTACTAGAGCCAGGAGTCAGTTCAGTGGAGTGGCTGTCCAAGGAGGACAGCAACTCGACCGAGTTGTTTCATCCCCCATCGATATTTTCACTCGTGCATAAACTCTACAGACCACCCGATCAATGTAAATGTTTTCTGAGGAGAGTATAGAGTCTGTGAAAAATGAACCATCCAAGACCGATAACATAAACTTTGTAGAATTGTACCATGAAAATGAGTGTCCATGGAATTTGTGTTGATTATAGGAACAAACAAAAGAAACTGCAGGCATATGAGGCATAAGCTCAGAAGATGGGATTTGATGTATTTAGCTTAGAAGTAAAATTGAAATTGTATTCATTTCTCGTAAAAAAGAAAAAGTGTGTAAACCTTTACAGAGCTTTTTATGTAATCGCCAACAAAGTTGATGGGCTCATTCTGTCAAAAGAGCACTAAACAACCGAAGCCACTATCTCACTTTGCTAGGGTCGAGTAGAAAGAGTGTAAACAGCTACTAGCCATAGAAGGGTCGAGTCAAGCAGACAGGCCAGTAACTCTCCCGCTCACTCGACTACTGCAAATCAGCCTTAACAGTGAAGAAAATACACAATCAATACAGTAACATAAAGCTACAGAAAATAAAAAGATGACAAACAGAAAGATCTGGTAAGTGAGATGACAGCCAGCCATTTTGAATGTGATCCAACACATTGTATTGGTTTCTTCTAAACTTCATTGGGTCTGATAGGAATTATAAGTCTCCGAAAAATCGCCCCTTGTGATAATAGCAAGAATGCTGTTTAAGATATTATATGGTGAATAAAATAACTTTTTCTTTTCAGGAGAGAAGTTACCCAGGTTGCAGTGTCTTTTGAAGAGAATAGTGCACAAAGTGACATTTCTGGCAAGAGCTCTGTAGTCTTAACAAATCTTACTGACATACGAACGTTCACAAAACACTTAGCTCCTTCTATGTGCCCCATATGTGATAAAGTTTTTGTGAATCAAGTAAAATTAACAAAACACTTGGTGCTCAGGCATAGAAATAGTCTGTTGCAATGTAAGAATTGCTCCACAGTTCTTCTTGCGTGGGAAGGGAATCTCATGAAGCATAGTGCTTCATGTTCAGAAAGAGACTTCTCAGCAAACACTGAAACAGAGAGAATCACAAAATCCTCTTTTACTGCAAGTAATGATGTGGAACCTGGATCTCCAGCTACAGATTTATCAAATGAACGGCTTCCTCAAAATGTGGACAAATTAGCTGTAACTGTAAAAGATTTGAAAACCCTAATGTCAAAATGCCCTGGTTTCTTGAGAGTCATGGTAAAATGTAACCAAGAGGGAGTTGAAATTTTTTGGAAAAATGCAATGTGTGCGAAAGAGAAATTTCCATGCAGTCAGTGTGCCAAAATCTGGACATCAGAGGAAGCATTAAGAAATCATGAGTTAAGAAGCCATGTTCATCTTCTTTGTCAGTTTTGTGGAAAGAACATCAAAGGGAGTGACTTTTTAAAACAACATGAACAGAAGCACATAGATAATTATCAGTGTGAGAAGTGCAATAAGGTGTTTACTGGGGAAAAAGGAATTCTAAGACATATTCGGTCGCACATGGAGAAGATATACAAGTGTAGAGAGTGTGACAAAGTGTTTAAATCCTTGAATAAATTGTATTATCATAAGCCTTCTCATAGTGATTCAAGACCACATCTGTGTGAGATTTGTGGTAAATCATTTAAACACAGAAATGTTTTATATATCCATTCATTATCTCATAATAAGAAGTTTCAATGTGAATACTGTGGTAAGTTTTTTAAAACATCACATATGAGAAAGATCCACCTTCGTATACATACAGGATATAGACCATTTGTTTGTGATATATGCCAAAAGGGATTCACTACAATGTTTAATCTGAGAAAGCATGTAACATTTCATAGTGTGGTAAAACATGTGAATGAATCGGAGGAAAAGTGTATTATTTGCAACATATGCAAGAGTACCTTTTCTACTTTTAAGTCATTACATAGTCATAGAAATTCCCACACAGCAGAAGAGAAAGAGAGAAATAGAAGAAAAAAGAAAAAGACTAAAAACTTGCAATATCTGTAATGCGTTCCTTGCACACAAGGCAATAGTGTTTGTTCAACTCATAATATGAGGGGCATGTAAAAAATAAAGGGCCGATTGGTTATTACAGAGAATAAAATCAAGCGAAAAATTTTTTATTTTGATGCTATACAAGTGCATACCCTGGCTATTTTTCTACATAGTCACCATGATGCTCCAAGCAATTGTTGGTACCGTGAAACAAGTTTACATAGACCCTCTGCGTAGAAATCTGCCACCTGGGATCTCAGCCAGTTGAGAACTGATGTCTTGAGAACTTCACTATCATCGAAACGTTGCGAAGCAAGTCACTTTTTGAGGTGAAGGAACAGAAAGTAATCACTTGGGGCAAGATCGGGACTGTATGGTGGGTGATTAAAACGTTCCCATCGAAATTTTTGAATTGTCGCAACAGTGCAGTCAGCTGTGTGTGGGCAGGCGTTGTCATGAATAAGCAAAATTCCAAACCGTAACATTCTTCTTCGCTGGTTTTGGATGGCACGTTGCAAATTAGACAGTGTTTGGCAATACACATCTGCTGTGATGGTTCGTCTCTGTTCCAGGAATTCCACAAGGATTATACCTTTTTGGTCCCAAAAAATGGTTGCCATGATTTTGCGATGTGATGGTGTTTGCTTGAATTCGTTCGGTTTCGGTGAAGCGGAGTGACACCATTGCATGGATTGCTGCTTCGACTCACCAGTGATGTACGATATTCAGGTTTCGTCCCCAGTCACTATGTGAGAAAACAAGTCATTCCCATCCTTCTCCCAGCGGGCCAAAAAATCACATGCTGATTTCATTCTTTCATCTTTATGAGTGTTTGTCAACATTTTTGGCACCCACCTCGCACACAGTTTGCAATAACCCACATTGTCCATGGGTGGGTATTGAGTTACTGTGTTACTTTGTATTCTTCCATTAGAATCTTTGGCAACCAGTGTGTACACAATTTCCAAAAGTGAAGTCTATTATAATCACAATTTCATGAAGAAATGACCGTAAAATTTGTAGAAAATGCAGAGAAAGTGACAAATGGTGTATTGCCTGTTCTGTCATATTTTATTCAACTGCGTGCAACACAGTCAGTTGTCCGCTCCACGGATCATCGTGCACATTTCCGCACCCTTCATTGAAAAGTTGTGTCCATCTCCATATCATTGAATCGTGGCATGTTCTCCATGCTCCTCACAAAGTTGATCATAAATTTCAACAGGGTTTATGTTCTTCGCATTCAAGAAATGGATTACAGACTACATTTCACATGTAACTGGCTTCTTGATTTTCGTAAACATGATAAGGACACGGACGGCACAATGCATAAATGCTGTTCAAATGTCTGCACATGGTATCTGTGCCTTGGCAGTATTTGTAAGTGGAATTTATTTTGTGGATGTGCCCAATACAGTGTTACATGTTGTGGAATCTCTGATTGAATACCTGATTATTTTTCACAATATAAGTTTTGAGTGAAGATAAATAGTTGAAGCTTCAATATGCATTTATTGTTTATTTTTCTTTGTCTACAGTTTTATAGTTATAGTTAATTTTTTACTTTTGTTGGAATACATATGTTTTATTATACATGAAACATGTGCTGCTGCTGCTTCTTTTTATATATAGATATATATATTCAGCACATAATTAAGATGAACTTCAAATGAAATTTTTGATAATGAAAGCATTAATATCTGGAACAATACCTGAACATTAAGGTCACAGCTAATGTATAATTGTCTTGAAGAAGCTCTGTTGTCAATAAGAATAGCAAACATTTCTTTTCAGTTTTGTAGTGCTAGTAGCCATGAGTCACCTAATCCTGTTTGTGTTTCTCGAAAAAAATTCCGAGGTATTGTTTTCATTCTCATGTGTGATTTCATGTGCTATATGAGTAAATGAGTAGCATTTGCAACAAATATGTGTCCAGAAAACTGAATCTGGATTCATTGAGGAAAGCACACACAAGAAAAGACAACATACCAGTGTAAATGCACACAAACTTATCCATGGTGATAATTAAACACACTGAAGATTCTCATGTTTCTGAGGTGTATATGTATTGCAATTAATCATGATTTATAGATATGTATTTTGTAATTTTTATGTGATGTTAATTTCTGTGTGATGTTACTAATTCTTTATTATGAAATGTGTAGTTTGTGCTACCTCCTCTTATAGTTAATATAAGATTACATTTGTTAAATATTTGTTCAATATGATTAATAAAAGGTATGCAGAAGATTAATTGGTATTCTATTGATATTAGCCAATATAGGAGGTAAAAAAAAAAAGTGAAGTGGTCCCCTGTGCATAGCACCACGCCATGAAGGCGTATAGGGGGTGTGGGGGTAACGCTCCACACTTTCTTGATCCTGTCATGAGTGGGGGTGATGTGATCAGCATCACGCCCCTGACTGCCTTTACCCCCCAGGGTTTCCCCCAGGTACCCATGTTATTCGATGCTGGGTGGGTGCCGGGGCCGCTTCCAACGTTAGAAAAGTTCCCGGATTTAAACCAGCCGGGGATCAAACCCGGGACTTTTAGCATGGTAGTCAGACGCGTTACCGACTGAGCTACTGCGGTCATTGGATATAGGTTTATTGCTAAAATTGTTGACAATTTTACCAATTCCAATATTTCTCTAAATAGCCTGCAATTCATGCAAAAGTCTGCCATTTTGTTATTTTTTAATGGAAGTAAAGGTATAGATCCTACACCATGGTTTTGTATAGTAAATGTCTTCATCAGTGGTTCCTAACCTTTTTTTTGCTCACGGTGCACTATACTATGTAGTGAGATCCCGCGGCACACTAACGTGCGAGTTCACCACAGTGCGAGTGGTGACTAACGTTCAACTTGGCAACAGCACAGCTTGCCTTCACAAGTTCACAAGTCAGTTGTTTGTTGGCTGGAATTCGTAACGTCTTTTTTGTTCGGGTTTTGCTGTTATTTAGCTTCAGTATGGATATTTTTTTTGTAAAAAGGAGAAAAGTTGAAGATGAGATAGTTACAGAATCATTGAACAGTGACAAAAGTGAGAACGAACCAATTCTAAGTGCAAGTGTCGTGAAAACAGCAAAGGGTACCGTAGAACCTGGTGGAACAATCCGTAAGTAACAAGAAAGTTATTTAAACTTTGGATTTACGTTCAGCAGACCTGAAAACCATACTGTACCAAAATGTGTTGTGTGTGGAGAAAAACTAAGCAACGAATCCATGGTTGCTAGTAAATTGTAAAAGAGGGATTTTATGAGCTGAGAGAAGAGCTACTAAATTTGTTTAGCGTCGAAATGCCAGACTTCGCTGCTCTGTTGAATAACGAGGAGTGGTGTGCAAAGATAGTCTACTTGTCTGATATTTTTCACCATTTAAATTACCTAAATGAGAGTATGTAGGGAAAGCAAGAAAACGTGCTGACGTCAACTGATATACTTAACGGGTTTTTTAAAAAACTTTGAATATGGAAATCACATGTGGAGAAGAAATATCTTAAGATGTTTCCTGTGACTTTCGAGGCAGATCCGCAGGGGAATATTACATCGCAAGTAATTTTAAATCACCTCATGGCTCTTCAGAATAACATGGTATAATATTTCCCCTCCATCACTGTCGACAATTAAGATTGAGTGTGCAGTCCTTATGCTATGCCCCCAGAATCAACCACCGAACTTTCTCTGGAGAGAGAGAAGAGCAACTCGCAGAACTTCATACAGACCGAACACTTCAACTGAAATATGGTGAACTACCACTTACCAAGTTTTGGATGTTAGCAAAGAATCAGTACCCAGCAATAGCAGTGGAACCAGTTAATACCCTGTTACATTTTTCAACCACCTACTTGTGCGAAGTAGGCTTTTCAGCACTAACAAACATAAAAAACAAGAAGCGGGAGAGATTTCTCTCAGTTGAACAGGAAATGCATGTGTGTTTTTCTTCAATTCCACCACGAATTGAACTTTTGTGTAAGAAGCAACAAGCTCAAATTTCTCATTAATAATTCAAATGTTTTTCTTTAAGGCTTTAGCTTAGCTGTTAGCAAATACATCACCTGTAAATTTCTTGAATATTATTTAAATTTATATTGACTATTATTCACTTGTTCTTTGCATAACAATAAATATTGTGTTATTCAGTGAAATTATTTTAATAATTTTTACCAGCAATATCACAAAGTCTACGAAGTTTTGCGGCATACATGGAGATTCTCGCGGCACAGTAGTGTGCCACGGCACACACATTGGGAACCACTGGTCTACATTATGGTTGACTTTTTGACTTTTTGTAGAATAATTAAATTCTGGTGTCATAAATCGATAAACTTTTGTTCGAAGTTAATGAAAAAGGGTTTAATTCTGTTTAGTTTTGTAAAAAAGTCACCCCAACATGAAATTTCTAAATTTGTATATAAGGATAGTATATGCATTTTGCAAGTAGCAGTAGAGGAACCTTCTAGAACTGTATTGAACCTTCTGGAACTTTATGGAACTTTCTAGAACATTCTGGATGTTATAGAACTTTCAGGGTTCTTCTAGAACTTTATTAAACTTTCTAGAAGTAGAAGTCTTGAAATTTCTGGAACAATCATTGTTTTAGAGTATATAAGCTTCCCGATTGAGCAGCGGTAATTGTTTTTTTTCTGAAAGATCTGTGTTCTGATTAATAATGCCCTCTTGCTGTCAGACAAGTCAGAGTCGTCTTAATGTACTTTACATTTCGATCTTCAGCCGAGAGATCGGGAGTAGCGTGGGGGGCGGCGCTGGCGGAGATGCTGACATTTGCAGCCTGTAATGCTCGTTTATGTTTATGGACATATGCAGACATTTATATAAATATTGCAAAATGAGCACTAACCTGTGTTATAACACGCAAAAGTTCTTCTGTAATTCATTCAAGTTCTGCCCTTATATACACAAATAAATATGCTTTAGAAACGATGTTAAGAGCCCCAGATAATAAAACATTTTAATCATAGTTTTGGTTAGTAACGTCCTGCTTAAGTTTATATCCTTGAAAGAGTTTTGTGTCGATGGGGATCATTTGGAGGTTTCGAATGTGCAACACTGTATCAAGATTACGCTGCAGACGAAACCATTAAAAGTGAATGGTTTTCGTGAGCTTCCTTGCAATCCGAAATCTCCGAGCTCGAGTTTTTTGTTCCTTTGCGACTAGATGAAGACAGAGCTGTGAATATAGTGGTGAGCAGATATAAACCAAGAGCGTGTTAATTTCGTACTCTGGGCAAGAGTGTTATTCTTGGTTACGTGCCGTTACTTGTTTGTGTTATTGCAGTGTGTATGTGTGATGTGTCAGTGAGACGATTGGAATGCCAGCCGCAAGGTTCACGTTAGAACAAAGAATTTTTATGTATGACACTTACTTGAAAACAGACTCGTGTCGAGACGTGTGTACGCAATTTGTACAGAAATTCCCAGCGTTTCACCTCCACATAGAGATACGGTTAGACATCTTGTCCTTAAATTACGAGAAACTGGATCGTTAAATTTTAAAACACCTAAGCAAAAACGACGGATTCTAACCGAAGCAAAACTCGATGAAATTGGTGCAGCGTTAGAACGTTCTCCAAAAAAAACCTCTACGCCGTGTTTCACAGGAGATGGGCGTGTCAAAATCATCAGCTCATACAGCCACTAAGCTACTAAAATTAAAACCGTACTCTTATAACACAGGTTAGTGCTCGTTTTGCAATATTTATATAAATGTCTGCATATGTCCGTCCATAAATAGAAGCGGGTATTACAGGCCGCAAATGTCGGCATCTCCGTCAGCGCCGCCCGCCACGCTTCTCCCAATCTCTCGGCTGAAGATCGAAATGGACGCACGGTAGTTTTGGAAGATGCCCGCAGGCAGTGCTGGCGTGCATGTTACATGTGTGCCAACCAATAGCAGGACATCTGAGAATAAAGAGGAGACGTCCCGCAGCAAGATGGAAGAAGACAGCATAAGGCAACCCAGTAGTGGATGTGACTGTGACTTGAAATGGGAGGGAAAGAGCACTGTTGTACAGACTATATTTGGCAAACATTGTTTGCGTGCCTCGTTGGGGAACAAAGGAACTTAGAAAACTGAAGCTGTGTAGTGTCATTTTGTGAAATCGCAGTGTGGCGTGTTGTGTATAATTGTGCACTTAGCCATTATTTTGTTGAAGTATGAACTATTCTGCAATAATTCCAATCGCCGAATATAATTTGTAATCATAATGTCATAAAAAAAAGTGCTTCTACCACTGAAAAAGACAAGAAGGTCTGGACGAAGAATCTAGTACGATTTCAAGAATCACATAGGAAAAGAAGAATTGTTGCACTAGAAGAGCAATCACTGGAAAACTACAGCAGGATATCACTTAAAATCCAAATTGTTTGTCGCTATCGGTTCCTTGGAGCATCCATGAAAGGAAGGAATGAACGTGTAAAGGAAATCGTGAAAGAAGTAATAAGTTTATGGCAGGAGAGATTAAATTCCCCAATCTTATCACTTCAAATCGTACAAGCAAAACTGAATAAGGTGCTAAACACCTACGATGAATGTGTAAAACGAGGAAAATATACTCAATTGCATGAAGTTTTTGACATCACAACAGAAAATGGTGATTGGCTGTGCAGTGAGGATAGAAGGTTATATCATCTTCAGATCGAAAGCAAAGGACATGGTGTTATACAACTGGGAAGGCTGGGAGATCCAAAAGAAGGAAAATGCCCTTGCAGCCTACTTCAGCGACAGCAGCAACAACAACAACTACTACTACTACTATGATGTCAACTTCCGAAACATCAGAGTCCGAAAATTCAGATGAACAGTCTACAACGACAAGAAAGAAGTATAACAAAACCAAATCTGCAACCAAATTAGTAACATCTTCAATGTTATTAACCAGCAAGTATACAATGCTGGACATATGGAGAGAAATTAATTATCACGTATTTCATACAAAAGTGTACTATATTTCTTTCCTTATTATATTACTATTCAAAAAACTAATATTCTTTGTTTTTCCCTAAAGATGTACTTATTATTTGAGACACACGCAGAAATGAAAAACTAAATATGCTGACCAAGGCAGTAATTTATTTTATTAAAAACATAAACTAAACGTAACGTTTCAACCTTCTAGCAAGGTCTTCTTCAGACTCTGTATCAAGTACAAAAGTAACAAGATACAAAAACAGGGTATTATGTATACACAAACATTACTCCCTCCAGACTATTTAGAAAGTTGTTTGGAACTTTCTAGCAGGTGACTTTCACTTGCCAACTTTACTTTCACCTAAAAGGCTAAACACAATTACTTCCATATAGAATGTGGTTGGACTTTTAATCTCATGCTCTTTTCCCTTCATTTTTCTTCCTTCTCCTCTCCTCTTTCTCTCTTGTCCTTTCCACTCTTTCTAACATCTTCTTCCATTCTTTGTTTAACTTCAGTCCCCCATTCCAGTTCATTGTGTCTTCTTCACCTTTCTTCTCTATTTCCTTGGCTTCCTTCCATTTTCTCACTAGCATTCTCTTCTCCCTTCCTATCTGCTTAGCCTCATCCCACTCTATGTCATGCCCTGTTTCTCTCGTGTGTTTAAATATTGCATTTCTCTCTCTCATTTCTCAATATTTAAACACACGAGAGAAACAGGGCATGACATAGAGTGGGATGAGGCTAAGCAGATAGGAAGGGAGAAGAGAATGCTAGTGAGAAAATGGAAGGAAGCCAAGGAAATAGAGAAGAAAGGTGAAGAAGACACAATGAACTGGAATGGGGGACTGAAGTTAAACAAAGAATGGAAGAAGATGTTAGAAAGAGTGGAAAGGACAAGAGAGAAAGAGGAGAGGAGAAGGAAGAAAAATGAAGGGAAAAGAGCATGAGATTAAAAGTCCAACCACATTCTATATGGAAGTAATTGTGTTTAGCCTTTTAGGTGAAAGTAAAGTTGGCAAGTGAAAGTCACCTGCTAGAAAGTTCCAAACAACTTTCTAAATAGTCTGGAGGGAGTAATGTTTGTGTATACATAATACCCTGTTTTTGTATCTTGTTACTTTTGTACTTGATACAGAGTCTGAAGAAGACCTTGCTAGAAGGTTGAAACATTACGTTTAGTTTATGTTTTTAATAAAATAAATTACTGCCTTGGTCAGCATATTTAGTTTTTCATAATCATGGAAACAAGGCTTAATGGTGTTATAATGCAGAAATGGTGCATTTATTCAACATATATTTACAAATATACTAAAATGTTTGTAAAAATTAATATGTACATTTATTTATTTGCCTAATGATGTAAAATAAATATCAGAAGGACAAAACAAAAAATATATATTTAAATATTGAAAAGAAGAAAGTTTAAATTTGCAGGTCACAGTGAACCACCATGATTGTGAAATGAGTGCAACCTCTCCCGGGTCAAAGAAGAAATGAAGAAAACACTACACTTAGAAAACTGGTTGTTGCATTCTGATGGTAAACGTATTAATGACCAAGAATATCAAGTGCTAGTGTTGAAGAATGAACGAAGAGAAGTTAAGTTAGAAGCACTAGATCTATCAGACGAAAAAGCGGATACTATTGTCAAAGAAGTAACAGCTGTTCTCGATGAATACCATTTATGGAAGAGTATAAAGATGATTGTTGCAGACACTAATAATGTGAATACTGGAAGAAAGAATGGGATTGTAATTCAGTTACAAAGACTGTCTGCTCAAAAGAAATTGTAAGAACCACAATTCATTGGTTGTCAACATCATGTTCTTGACCGAGTGCTTCACATAATATTGGATGAGGAACGTGGAGGAAACAACACATTGCCCCATATCAAATATCCATTTATCCCGGAACTTGTAAAGAACTACAAGCAGCTCAATATTAATTTCGAAAATGGTAAAGAAGATATTATCGAAACAGCTGGATGGTGTGATGATATGAAATTTGTATTTCATTTAACTTAAGTTTTCTGCTTTTATGAAGGAACTGGAGGATTTCCTGAAGTGAAGTTTCAGAAAATACCTAAATTAAGTAATGCAAGATGGAATTCCCAAGCAATACTAGCTCTTTTGGCATTTATTCTTCTACCAGAGAGAAGAGACTCACTGTGCAATATTTGTAGATTCATCTCTTACATATGAGCTGACCATTGGTTCACTGACCAAATCTACAATGCAGATGATTATCAGAAGCTATGTAGCAGCTTACAGGATCATGGAAAAGCATTAAACTGTGTGAAAAGTTTTGGAATCAAGAACCATCAAGACTGGGAATTCCCAGAACAAATCAGTGTGCAGAATGGGTAATCAAGTGTCTTCAAGATCTTAATAACATCTGTAAAATGAAGGAGAAACTTCAGTTCAGATTTATTTTGTCTAACAAGACATGATAATTATGTCTTGTGCTATAATTATGCTATTCCTACTTGTAAGTTTGTAATTTTGTATGTTATGTTATAACAATAAACTTGTAAAGGCCTACGCGTATGTGGTAAAATCAATTTTTCTGTTTGGGGGGTGTCCTTTTTCCAAAACTAAATCAAATTATTTTCTTTTTTACCTTTGAACAAAAGTTCATATGACACAGCAACGTGGGGTTACAAAAATGTCATAACCCTTCTTTTTTTAAGTTTCCCTTATTACAGTTGTGTGGTAGCATGCATTAGTTAATGGTACTCTTGTTTAAATAAATGAATGCCAGAACAATTACACCTGAAGCTGTGGTTCTGTTTTTATTGGACATTATTCAATGTCTAGTGCATTTTTTAAATTTCAATATTTCGCTTGTGTTCAGCTGAACAAATTTATTTTTGCTGCTGATTGGGATCAAACCTATGATGGACCTATGATTTACTGTAAATGGAGTGCACTAACCAACAACTTCGCTGGATTTATAAATCAGAGGCCCATCCTATGTTTGATCCCAACCAGCAGCAAAAATAAATTTATTCACCTGAAGATGAGAAAGGAGGTGCTCTCTTGAAGTGTAGAATAAGAAAAAGCAAAGTAGTAGTAATAACAAGAGTTGGACCAAATGGTTGGATCCTCCATGGAGTCATGTTACATCGTTTTAACTATTAGAGACGTTTTGTTTGTTTACCAAGCATCATATCGTAGGGGATATTTTAGTCGTCCCAACTCCATGTCATCCATGCTCAGAGATGACAACAAGAATACAAATTTGGAATTTCTTGAGAAGGATGGGAATTTTAGTCTTTGAGGATTATGTTTTTGTACTTCTATATTTTTAATGTGTTTTTCTCCATGATGGCCAATATACACATTGAATTGGGGGCCCTTTTACACACTCTTTTAACTTTGCATGATTTTAGATATGTTGTTACCCCTGAATAATCTGACATGCTGAAAAATGTTACCTCACTCATTGTAAAGTGGCTGTTATTTTTTTGTTCTTCCCATACAAAAATTCGTACAAGGCAGATTTCAAAAGTAAGGCCAATTGGCTATGAAAATAAAATAATTGTAACAAAATGTATTAGTATTAGTGGTTAATGTATTAGTATTAGTGGTTACAAACACATACATATTCATTTAATTTTTCCATGTAGTCTCCATTAGTTTCCATGCATCTTTGGTACCATGCAACAAATTTTGTATATCCTGTGCATAAAATTCCACAACCTGGGAATTCAGTCAGTCCAGCGCTGCCATTTTCAACACCTCACTTACTTTGAATATTGAATTGAAAGATGCTTTCTCGGGTGCAGGAAGATGTGATAGTCATTATGTGCAACATCAGGAATAAAATAAGTTTAAAACCATGTAGTAGTAATTAATCGGTAAGAGGCTAAACTTACATCAAATTTTTACTCCCCTTTCATATATACAGTGGAACCTTGATTTGCCTTTTTCAGGGGACCAAACTGAAATAACTTAAGATGTGGGAAAATGTAAAATGAAGGAAAATTATATAACATTTTGCTATGTTGGGACCATCAAGATTGAGTGTATAATGTGGGAAAATATAATACCGGGGAATGTAAAATTGGGGTTCCACTGTGTATGAATTCATAATAATTACAGGTTTCGTTGTTGGGAAATTCAATTTTAGGCTATGTTTACTTAGCGTTTTTGTTTTGCCCAGAGTTAAATTTAATACAGTTAAATTTCATATTTTATTTATTCACTTGAACGGATCTAGTTTTCCAATTGTAAATGTGTTTACAAAGATAGATAAACACATTTAATAAATTTTCGATATTCATGGTAACTAGTGTGGAATATTTTTCAGGCCATATCGCTATAAGCACATGTGACATTTTTCTTTATCCTGTGTCTGTTTAATTTTGCAAAACTTGCATACTGCATAATCAATGTTATTTACTTTAATGAGGCAAGATAGGCCAGTAACTTCCAGAAACACTTTCTTTAGAGTGGAACAAATTGAATTTTGGAAGAAAAAAACCCTTCCACATCATCTAATGGTGAACGGTAAGGTCACACTGCCCATAACAAATCTGTTTCCACATTTCTATGAGACCCCGCTCATTGCCTAGACTACATGGAGAGAAGGGGTTTGCTGTGAGGCAAGGATGTATAGGGTTATTACAAATAGCCCTCCTGATTTCAAACACATAAATCATATTTAATGAAACTCGGATACAAAAAGGTTATATCAATAGAGTAACTCATAATAAAGTTTTATTTCATTGCCTCACAGGTGTTAAATGTGAGTCCCTTTTGTAACTCGATACAAATATTTCGATACGGAAATAAAGAAGAAGCTAGACAGGGGCGTGGGAATCCAGGCTATCGAGCTCCGAACAAGGAAAATTAAACCACAATCATTTACGAATTGAATGTCCATTGGGTGGATCTACACCAAACTTTGCACGGAAATGTCCCTGCACACTAATAACAAGACTGGTGTACGTAGAAATCTAACACACAAGATGCTTTCTGTCTTAGCCGGCAGCCATTTTCTCTTGTAGTTATTATGCAGTATTATGAACCGTATCTGAAATATTATGAAATAAAACTTTAAGAGTTATTTTTACATTGATATAACCTTTTTGTATCTGAGTTTCATTAAACGTGATTTACACGTTAAAGTAATGCTATAAATAAGAACCTTTGCATATTTGGTGGCTAAATTCTTTAATTTGCATAGCATTTCAATTCATTACACATACATATTTCTCAAGAATTAAGAACACAATGAAATCTAAGAAACAAAAATTCTTATTTGTAAGAGGAATATGGTTTCAATTATCATTTACGAAGCTTTAAAGTATTAATGGTATGTTTTTCCTAATGTTCACTTAAGTGTGGTGGCATGATTAGTGGTCGACTTTCGACTTTGCTGCTGAAGTTCCCATGTTTGATTCCTGGCATGGGTCTCCCTTCATCAATTTCATCCTATTCTCACTCATCCACAATGTCATCATTGTGTAGCAGCGAAACAAATTAACAAAAATATAGATACTTTTGTATAATTACCTCAGTTGAGAGCAAAGTAAAACCAAATTTATAATGTACTGGACATCCTTTGTTCCATATCAGCCTTCTTGAACAAGACAGTTAAAGGTCATGGTTTACAGTTACAATTCAATGCGCATATAACTTTAATCACATTTTGCTATGTGTCATTCTATGTTTAGCACATGCATGGAAAACTAGTGATCTATTTTTGTGAAGTTCCAATTTCATCTCGTAACTAAGTCCTGACCGAGTCTGCATTTTTCGTTTTAAATTTACAAAGGATTTTTCTCAGTCACTCCAGGTTAGTACAGAGATGTTCATTGAATACCATGAATGTTTCTGTCCTGCTTTCTCTATTGTCGGTGCAGTTAACTTAATAGTACAAATAAAAATAAACAGTATTGATTAAGTGAACCAACAAGCAAACAAATAATGTATTACTGAATTCACTTCATATGTCTTGAAAGTATGGTGCTCAGCAATAATCTTACCAAAGTTTCACCTTCATTCCCAGAAATCCTGTATGTACATGTATGAATCAGAGTAACTTTTTCTTTTCAGGAGGAAAAATTCCAAGGCAGCTGCATCTGAAGAAAGTGGAGGAGATCTTTCTCTTCCACATGTAGCAAGTGAAGTGTCTGATAACAAGGCCACATGCCCAGTATGTAGTAAACCTTCTGTGACTAAAGAAAATTTAACAAAACACTTGCTACTGAAGCATACAAAGAGTATATTGCAATGCAAGCATTGCTCCACAATTCTGCTTGCCTCTGAGGAAATTCTTTCTCTGCATAGTTATTTGTGTCCAGGAAGAGACTTGTCCAAACAAAATGAAACGGGAAGTATTACAAAATCCCCTTCAAGTGAGAATAGTGAAGTGGAATTAGAACAACTGGATCAAGATATTTTCAAAAATATGTCTAAACTTATTACAAATGTAAAATACATAAAGAACTTACTGTCAAAATATCCCAATTTTTCAATGGTCAAAGTGAAGTGTGTATCAAAAGGAGTTGAAATAATACGGACAAATGAAATGAATGTTCAAGTGAAGTTTTCATGCAATCGGTGTGCGACAACATTTACATCTCAAGAGGAATTGCACGACCATAAATTGAGTGTGCACTTTGCACCTCTTCTTTGCCAATTTTGTGGAAAGAACTTCAAAAATAAATCAAAACTGGAGAAGCATGAACAAGGTCATGCGCACACTCATTACTGTGAGAAATGCAACAAATTATTCATTGGAGAAACGGCAGTTAAAAGGCACATCAAGTCACACGAGGAGAAAACTTACAAGTGTGAAGTGTGTGGCAAGGAGTTCAAATCCTGGAACAACTTGTATTACCATAAGAGAACCCATAGTAATATAAAAACGCACCTTTGTGATATTTGTGGTAGGTCATATAAACATGGTCACACTTTGTATATGCATAAATTAGTTCATAAGAAAAGGTATCAATGTGAATTTTGTGATAAGAGTTTTTCTTCTTCACATCTAAGGGAGGACCACCGGCGTTCACATACAGGAGAAAGGCCATTTGTGTGCAATGTGTGCAACAAGGCCTTCACTGCAAAATTTTATCTGACGCAGCACATGGCAGTTCATACTGAGGTGCTTCCATATGTATGTGACATTTGTGGTAAGAAGTGGAGGAGGCTTCATAATATGATTAATCATAGGAAAAGACACTTGAATCAATTAAATGGAAAGCGAGTGGTCTGTAAGATATGCAAGTGTGTGTTGCCTGATTACAAGTCATTGCATAGCCACAGAAATTCTCATACGGCGGAGGAAATAGAGAGGCATAAACGACAACGAAAAAATGAAAAAGAATGCAGTGTGTGCCATCAGTTCCTTCCTAAGACAGAACTTAAAGAGCACATGCTATCACATAGCGTATACTGAGTTTTCTATAGTGTGGACTCTAAGCATGTATTGTTTTTTTAGGTTGCTTGCCATTGTATACACTGCTTGTAACTTGAAATTCAATACAGTACAAAGTATTCTCTGCTAGTTGGTTTTGTGAGATACCTATGTGCAAAGTTAGAATGTAGGCCATATAAAAGATTCATATACTTTTCGAAGCTGCTCAATGAATGACAGAGATATTCCCTCGGGATATTGACTAGCTCATTTCTGGATAAGGCTTCAGACTTTCTGATGGCTAATGTTACTCATTCTCAAGGATTGAAATGCATAAGTATGTGTCTTCAATCAATGAAGTGGGGTTAACTCACAAAAGTCAAGAAGCCTGTCGGGAACTAACCTGGTCAACATCCCAAGAGGACCTCGTCATCAAATAAAAGTTTGCTTACTAGAAGTGATATCCTATGAATGTTTTAGTTGTAGCAAGTAATATGTTGTAGAGGAAGGAGGAAGGTACACACAAAAAAATCCATAACATTGTGTGTCAAAAAACTGTTTAAAAAAAAAAAAACATGTATAATGTTACATAAACCTACCTGTAATGATGATAAACAGTTTGAAGAATTTTATGCTTCAAACTTGCATATTGTAGTTAAATCACAATTTATATGAATATCTATTTTTTAATATGTATCTATTATAAATAATTGTAATTTCTGTACCATGTTGTTTTAATACATAGTTCTAAATTATCCAGGATGTTAATTTGTTCTCCACACTCTTCAGATTACAATAAAGGTGGGTGCTGTTATAATTAAATCATCCAGGTAGCATTTGGCAAATGTATAATCTAGCAGTACTTGATCCATTGTTCTTTGGAAAATCTGTGCACTGCAGCTTAAACCCATTGGTAACCTATTATACGTGAACAATCCCCATTTAGTATTGAGAACCAATAACTTTTTAGCACTCGTCGCCAATTGTAATTACAGATTTTCCAAAGAACAATGGATCAAGTACTGTTAGATTATACATTTGCCAAATGCTACCTGGATGATTTAATTATAACAGCACCCACCTTTATTGTCCTCCGTATTCAAAAAAATCAACATGTATTCTTTCAAAAGGAATATCTGCTTGTTTCAATCCGACATATTTGTTATTTCTCTCTGAAGGCGCTAGTGTCGCCGAAGTGCAGGCAATTGTTTTCAATTCACCCTCAATCTTATTACACAACTGAGCCCCAACTCCTACACCACTTCCATCTACAATCAATACAATATCTTGATCTGGATTGTATGGGGTCAATATCTCAGCTTTTCGCAATGCTTCTTTGGATTCAAGAAATTCAGCTTTATGTCGATCTGTCCATGACCACATTGCTCCTTTCTTTAGCAATTCATAAAGATGTGTTATCTTCATAGCGAACTTTGGCATGCTCCTATGATAAAATGAAATCATTCCTAAATATGACTTCAATTCTTTAACGTTTGTTGGCTCTGGACAATTCAATATTGCTGTCTTATTCTTGATTAAAGGTTGAAAAACATTACTAGATATCCTGTAACCTAAATAGTCTACCTCTTTTTTGAAGAACTGACATTTATCGAGATTAACTTTTATATTGTAATATGTCAATCTATCCAAAACTATTTGTGTGTTATTCAAACATTCTTCTTCTCCACGGCCTGTTATAATTAAATCATCCAGGTAGCATTTGGCAAATGTATAATCTAACAGTACTTGATCCATTGTTCTTTGGAAAATCTGTGCACTGCAGCTTAAACCCATTGGTAACCTATTATACGTGAACAATCCCCATTTAGTATTGAGAACCAATAACTTTTTAGCACTCTCATCGAGTAATAGTTGAAGATATGCTTTGGTCAGGTCCAACACTACATATGTGTCTGCATTCACTAAAGAATTAAGTAAATCATCCACCCGTGGCAAAGGATAAGTTACTTTTTCTACCACTTTATTGACAGTTACCTTAAAATCAGAACACAGCCGTAGATCACCATTATTTTTCTTTACTACCACTAAAGGTGTACCCCAATCAGAATACTGAATAGGTGACAAAACTCCCAATTGAACTAAATTATCCAATTCAGCCTTTACTTTCGGTTGTAAACTGTATGGAACTTCGTATGCTTTCTTGAATATTGGAACTGCTCCCTCCTTGATTGGTATTGTAGCTTTAAATTGCTTAATAGGCTCACAAATATTACCAGAAAAAACTTCTTTGTACTTATTTATTAAGTATTCAACTTTCTGATTAGTCAAACTTGGTTGCTTAAATACTGTTAGCAAACAACTGTCCCTAGAAATCATTAACTGAAACCAAGATTTCCATTCTGGCCATTATTTATCCAACCAGGTCCTTCCTAAAATAGGTGTTTTCAATTTATTTCGGGAAATGTACAAGGGTATTTTTAATCCTCCATTTTCTAACTGCACATCCAGCATAACTCTCCCTACTATTGGTAGTGGTCTCCCATCTGCATTCCGTAAAGTGAGAACACTCTTTATAACTGGAATGTTCCTAAAATTCGTTGTATGGAATTCATCATCCCAAACAGATACTGCTGCACCCGTATCCACTTCGAATTGGACCTGTTTGCCATTGCACATCAACCTAACTAAACAATTATCAGCTTCCCTTCCAGAGCTACTCATTTCAACATCCGATTTTTGTACATATAATTGATTCTTATGTACATTATTCTCATGTGAAGGTTCACTTGAATTATCATTAAGACTCATTAAGTCTAACCTACTTTTCTTATTACCGTACACAGGTTGTTTAACTTCCACCTGTACGCCGTTTAACAACAAAGGCTTCATAGATGTATCAACATCATGTCTCACCTTAGTTGAAGCTTCGTTCCTAATAACATTGCTATTTTTATTCTTACAGCACTGCTGAAAATGACCTTTTAATCCACATTTAAAACAATGTACATTCCAAGCCGGACATTTGTACTTTTTGTGTACATTATTACACCTGGAACATTTAAAAGCACCTTTGTTACTTGGCTGACTAACTGTTCTATCTTTTTGTATAAGATGTACATTACTGAATACAGTCTTATCTTTTTGATAAAACAACCTCACATCTTGCTCTACCATTTCCATGGTTGATGATAAAGATACAGCTTTTACAAAATCAAGCTCTGCTTCAGCTAATAATTTCTTTCTTGTTACTTCACTACGTATGCCAAAAACTAATTGGTCTCTCATCATTTCATTAAGAAACGTACCAAATGAACAATTAGCTGCTTGATGCTTCAAACATATTACAAATTCAGATAACGTTTGCCCTTCCTCTTGTCTCAACAAATGAAACTTATACCTTTCAGCTATGACATTTCTTTTAGGCTTAAAATGAGTTAGTAACAAAGTACATAATTCTTCATATGTCTTGTGTGGAACTTTTGCTGGTGCTACTAAATCACTTAGTATATCGTACACTCTTCCGCCAGCTACCGAAATTAATGTACAAACTCTTTTATCTGCTGCAATATTATTTGCCAAACAGAATTGGTCAAATCTTTCAATGTATGTTTGAATATTGCCACGTTCCACATCGAACTGTTCAAAAAACTGTACATGATTACTAACCTCCATTATTCGTCGCCAATTGTAATAATCTTCAATTAGGCAAAACGTTAACGAACAAAACAACATTTATTTTAAATTATAACTTCATGTTATATAAACTACATGAAAGACATTCAACAAAGACCAAAGACAATCTCTCTCCAACTCGACTTGTTCACAGTATCTCTTCTACAATCTTTTATCTTTTTCTTAACTTCTATCAATTTGTTCGTTAACGTTTTGCCTAATTGAAGATCATTACAATTGGCGACGAGGATAAAGATGGAACGAAGATACCAAGAATAATGTGTATAAGAAGATTAGTCTTATTATGAATAAGAAGCTATGATTAATGGAGGTTAGTAATCATGTACAGTTTTTTGAACAGTTCGATGTGGAACGTGGCAATATTCAAACATACATTGAAAGATTTGACCAATTCTGTTTGGCAAATAATATTGCAGCAGATAAAAGAGTTTGTACATTAATTTCGGTAGCTGGCGGAAGAGTGTATGATATACTAAGTGATTTAGTAGCACCAGCAAAAGTTCCACACAAGACATATGAAGAATTATGTACTTTGTTACTAACTCATTTTAAGCCTAAAAGAAATGTCATAGCTGAAAGGTATAAGTTTCATTTGTTGAGACAAGAGGAAGGGCAAACGTTATCTGAATTTGTAATATGTTTGAAGCATCAAGCAGCTAATTGTTCATTTGGTACGTTTCTTAATGAAATGATGAGAGACCAATTAGTTTTTGGCATACGTAGTGAAGTAACAAGAAAGAAATTATTAGCTGAAGCAGAGCTTGATTTTGTAAAAGCTGTATCTTTATCATCAACCATGGAAATGGTAGAGCAAGATGTGAGGTTGTTTTATCAAAAAGATAAGACTGTATTCAGTAATGTACATCTTATACAAAAAGATAGAACAGTTAGTCAGCCAAGTAACAAAGGTGCTTTTAAATGTTCCAGGTGTAATAATGTACACGAAAAGTACAAATGTCCGGCTTGGAATGTACATTGTTTTAAATGTGGATTAAAAGGTCATTTTCAGCAGTGCTGTAAGAATATAAATAGCAATGTTTTTAGGAACGAAGCTTCAACTAAGGTGAGACATGATGTTGATACATGTATGAAGTCTTTGTTGTTAAACGGCGTACATGTGGAAGTTAAACAACCTGTGTACGGTAATAAGAAAAGTAGGTTAGACTTAATGAGTCTTAATGATAATTCCAGTGACCCTTCACATGAGAATAATGTACATAAGAAGCAATTATATGTACAAAAATCGGATGTTGAAATGAGTAGCTCTGGAAATGAAGCTGATAATTGTTTAGTTAGGTTGATGTGCAATGGCAAACAGGTCCAATTCGAAGTGGATACGGGTGCAGCAGTATCTGTTTGGGATGAGGAATTCCATACAACGAATTTTAGGAACATTCCAGTTATAAAGAGAGTTCTCACTTTACGGAATGCAGATGGGAGACCACTACCAATAGTAGGGAGAGTTATGCTGGATGTGCAGTTAGAAAATGGAGGATTAAAAATACCCTTGTACATTTCCCGAAATAAATTGAAAACACCTATTTTAGGAAGGACCTGGTTGGATAAATTATGGCCAGAATGGAAATCTTGGTTTCAGTTAACGATTTCTAGGGACAGTTGTTTGCTAACAGTATCTAAGCAACCAAGTTTGACTAATCAGAAAGTTGAATACTTAATAAATAAGTACAAAGAAGTTTTTTCTGGTAATATTTGTGAGCCTATTAAGCAATTTAAAGCTACAATACCAATCAAGGAGGGAGCAGTTCCAATATTCAAGAAAGCATACGAAGTTCCATACAGTTTACAACCGAAAGTAAAGGCTGAATTGGATAATTTAGTTCAATTGGGAGTTTTGTCACCTATTCAATATTCTGATTGGGGTACACCTTTAGTGGTAGTAAAGAAAAATAATGGTGATCTACGGCTGTGTTCTGATTTTAAGGTAACTGTCAATAAAGTGGTAGAAAAAGTAACTTATCCTTTGCCACGAGTGGATGATTTACTTAATTCTTTAGTGAATGCAGACACATATGTAGTGTTGGACCTGACCAAAGCATATCTTCAACTATTACTCGATGAGAGTGCTAAAAAGTTATTGGTTCTCAATACTAAATGGGGATTGTTCACGTATAATAGGTTACCAATGGGTTTAAGCTGCAGTGCACAGATTTTCCAAAGAACAATGGATCAAGTACTGTTAGATTATACATTTGCCAAATGCTACCTGGATGATTTAATTATAACAGGCCGTGGAGAAGAAGAATGTTTGAATAACACACAAATAGTTTTGGTTAGATTGACATATTACAATATAAAAGTTAATCTCGATAAATGTCAGTTCTTCAAAAAAGAGGTAGACTATTTAGGTTACAGGATATCTAGTAATGTTTTTCAACCTTTAATCAAGAATAAGACAGCAATATTGAATTGTCCAGAGCCAACAAACGTTAAAGAATTGAAGTCATATTTAGGAATGATTTCATTTTATCATAGGAGCATGCCAAAGTTCGCTATGAAGATAACACATCTTTATGAATTGCTAAAGAAAGGAGCAGTGTGGTCGTGGACAGATCGACATAAAGCGGAATTTCTTGAATCCAAAGAAGCATTGCGAAAAGCTGAGATATTGACCCCATACAATCCAGATCAAGATATTGTATTGATTGTAGATGGAAGTGGTGTAGGAGTTGGGGCTCAGTTGTGTAATAAGATTGAGGGTGAATTGAAAACAATTGCCTGCACTTCGGCGACACTAGCGCCTTCAGAGAGAAATTACAGCCAATTTGAAAGGGAAGCGTTAGCTTTAGTGACGGCCATTAAGAAATTTCATAAATATCTTTATGGAAAGCATTTCATAGTCTATAGTGATTCTTTACCTGTAAAATATATTTTTGGCGAGGCAGCAGCAATTCCATCGTTAGCATGTTCACGTTTACAGAGATGGGCCTTGTTATTATCACAATACTCATACACAATTGTTTACACAAAACGTGTAGATGTAGCAGATTTTTTACCTAGATTGCCAATAGAGGAAGACACAGGGGATGCTGAGGAATCTTTAAATTATATTGACACCTTTGAAATTGAACCTCTATTGTTAGATAACATAGTAAAGAAGACGAAGAAGATGACATTTTACAAAAAGTTGTACAATGGGTTGATGTTGGGTGGCCTAATTCACTTCCAAAAGAGTTTCAAAATACTGTGATCTTACATTATTATAGAAGGAAGAATGAAATAACCATGAACAAAGGATGTCTTATGTGGGGAAGACGTATAATAATTCCTAAAGAATGCAGGGAAACAGTGTTGAAGCTGTTACATGTAGAACATGTAGGTACACCTAAAATGAAGATGATGGCTAGAGAATTCTACTGGTGGCCTTTAATAGACGAGGATCTTGAAAGGTTGGGAAATCAATGTGTAGAATGCAATAGTTTTCAAAGAAGTACATCCAATGTGTAGAATGCAATAGTTTTCAAAGAAGTACATCCAAAAACAAATATGTCGGATGGAAACAAACAGATATTCCTTTTGAAAGAATACATGTTGATTTTTTTGAATACGGAGGAAGGAAATTTTTGCTATTCATTGATAGTTGCTCTAGATGGACAGAAATATGGCAGGTGCGATCGACAAATGGAGAAGAAACTATAGAATGTTTAAACAGAAATTTCCAGATATTTGGTTATCCTTCTGTTATTGTGTCAGATAATGGACCGCCTTTCAGGAGTAATCAATTTGAGAAATTTTGTGAAAAGCATGGAATAAGATTGGTACATTCACCGCCTTGGAATCCGGAAAGTAATGGTTTAGCAGAAAGGTGGGTGCAGACTGTTAAAGGCTTATTAAGAAAGAAATATTTTCAAAGTAGAAATGAGGGACGTAGAATTGACTGGACAAAAATTATAGATAGTATCTTATACTATCTAAGATTGCCTTGCTCCTACTCTCTTAATCACCTGATCTTTTATAAACTTAGGCACTAAGGATGGAAATTTTTTTACCCAAACTATCTCTCCTGATCTTGGCATCCAAGATTCTGCCTCATATTTATTATTTTCTACCTTTTCATCTATTTGGCAATTTGGTAAGTTGAATATACTTCTCGGCTGATAACTCATAATTCTTTCTGCTGGAGACATTCCTAATCGTTGCCACTTCGAAAATCTTAGATAGTATAAGATACTATCTATAATTTTTGTCCAGTCATTTCTACGTCCCTCATTTCTACTTTGAAAATATTTCTTTCTTAATAAGCCTTTAACTGTCTGCACCCACCTTTCCGCTAAACCATTACTTTCCGGATTCCAAGGCGGTGAATGTAGCAATCTTATTCCATGCTTTTCACAAAATTTCTCAAATTGATTACTCCTGAAAGGCGATCCATTATCTGACACAATAACAGAAGGATAACCAAATATCTGGAAATTTCTGTTTAAACATTCTATAGTTTCTTCTCCATTTGTCGATCGCACCTGCCATATTTCTGTCCATCTAGAGCAACTATCAATGAATAGCAAAAATTTCCTTCCTCCGTATTCAAAAAAATCAACATGTATTCTTTCAAAAGGAATATCTGTTTGTTTCCATCCGACATATTTGTTTTTGGATGTACTTCTTTGAAAACTATTGCATTCTACACATTGATTTCCCAACCTTTCAAGATCCTCGTC